>NC_071319.1:3041389-3641389 GCF_027563975.2 Plodia interpunctella | reverse complement strand
TATACGTTAAAATTTTTAAGAATTGGTGGTTGACATGAATGCGCCGCTCTCTCTATCCTTTGCGGCCGAAATTAGATGGGAAGTCACTAACTTCGGTCTGCTTCCAGACTGGATGGTATGCGATCACCTGGTTGGTGCCGCAAGGCAACGCCGGGGGGCGTCGTGGTAGAATGTTCGCGATCCCATGGCGCCCCCAGTAACGGCAGGTGCGGAAACGCCGCACGGGGATTTAGTGGGTGATCCGCACTCGGTCTGGAAGTTCCACACTCTCCGGGGACAGGAGAACCGGGGGCTGCGTAAACAAAAAAAAGGTGGCTGACATTAACCATAAATTGGAATGCAATTATTGCCTTATATTTGTCAAGGATTAGGTAGCTTCGTAAGACCTCGGGTATTATGGAGTAGTCCCATTCTAGAATGCGTATTATACGCCACAAAATGTGCACAATAAAATTAACTTAGGTATAAATGTCTGGCTATCCCGTTTTCTTCTGGGCCTGGCAGGAAGAGGAAACCTAAAAATTGCTGGCTTGATCGTGAGATATTATTCGTGTCAATGCCAGTCGCGAAGACCCCCTGGAATAGAGAAGAAAAAGCAGTAAAGCGGAGCCTGGGCCCAGTACATTACAAACCGGGAATTATGTGAGATACTTAAGACATTCATACAGATAAGAGGGAGAAAACAAACGAATTAATAACGAATAATTCAAGAATGTTCATGGATGTGAGGCTATACAAAGAAAGTCGTATTGAAAATGTAATTATTTTCAGATAACTTGGGTAGATCACGACGGCGGTGTACTGACCCAAGGAGTTACGTACACTGTCGAGCCAATGTCTGACGGAAAGAGATTCACTGCTAGGTAAGCAATTATTACGGTTGTACACTTTTGAACAATGTTCATTTTCTAAATTTTAAGAATTTGCTAAAGAGGCTATGCCTGTCTAATACGTTTTCTTGATCCCTTATGTACGCTACTGACCATCCAATTCGATTTCCATTATCTATCAATGTGTGACTTCAAACATCTTAGAGCAACAGAGATATAATAGTTACCATTTAGTTCGTTGCCGAGAATTGGCAGAGACATTTCTGGAAATAAAACTACACACTTATATATTAACAAAACGCATGTAAATTTAAGTAATCGTGCTCTAAGTATGTTAAGGTGTTAAATAAAACTTGTAATCTTTGTCTTATTTTTGTGTCGATTTATTTAATAAAAAAGATAATAACATTCAGTCTTTATCGAAACCTTTCAGAGGCATTTCCAATCATTTATTGGCAGCGATATATGTTTTTTGAAGTGAAAACTTCTTTAGCGGCGTTGTGCACTTTTTGTGATGGGTAAAAAATGTTAAAACTCACGTCAGGACACGTGACCCGATCGAACATTCGTAAGACGTCAAAAATGTACAACGTTAATATTCAAGTTTTCACCTCTGCCGGCACTCCTGGAGTACAACCCGGTTTTTATAAGTCTCTAATTCATATTATATACGTGCATATGTAAACAGTCCATCCATCCCTTTCTTGATCTCTGTTTCTTGACATTGTTTAATTAATGTTCGTATTCTTCTCATTCTTCCTTTAAAACAAGCTTTAGAAGTCTTCTAAACAATGAAATTTCGCTGATTTGTTAATAATAAATGTATTTAGTTTACCTGTAGTTTATCATAATATGAACAAAATAACCAACAAATAGAACTGAGCACCGCGTTGCATCCTAATTGAAATTTAAATGCGGTCCAATGCTCAACTATTAATATTTATGAAGTTAGACAAATTGTCTCGCCTGTTATTTATAACATTCAATAGTTCACGATGGCGCTTGAATTGTGATACGAATTGCAAGCGAAGACTAATTGATAAGTTCAATTTTGGAGAGTTAATCCACAGGTGAATGACGAATCTTTATAACAGTTATTGGTAATTTCGCTGCGTTAATTTTGCTAATTAAAAGATAATCTAATGGGAATCAAGATTAAGGGATGAATACGTTCGTATCGATAACATATAAACATTTTTACAAAGCTTTTATTTCAAATTTTGCCATAAAATCTATTCCCTTGCTAGCTGCTCTCAAAACTAAAGTTATGGCTGAATTTCAAATTCTATTATGTATCTCTCTCATCTGATCGTCTTCCCAGTATATTCCTCAGCCATTGAGCGTCGGAGCCCAGAGTACGTATCCTACTTTTTGCTTATATTTGACGTCAAGTATCTGTATGATGCCACAGATAGATAATGCGACGTCTTATTGGTCTTTACTTAATTAATCTGCCGAGTCGACAGGCTGTTAAGATTCGCTCGAATTGTTTCAGATCTGTTCTTCATCTACGACTTCAACGTCATCACCACAATCAAACGCTGACGTGTCAAGCTCAAAACACCGCTGACAGGACATATAGATCTGCTACAATCAAAATTCAGGTAATTAATATCTATTATTAGTAAAATAATGATCCCAGTAGCAGGAGAATTAATGAATACTTCTTCAAATACGAGAATAGAATGCTGATCGTATGAATGAACTTTTTAAACACCAAATACGATTTGAATAAAAGAGTTACTCGTAACAATATACCTAACAGTCTTTGTCAATAACCATCAAGCTAACTTCAATCATCAAGATTTTTCTTACCATTTCCATTTTTAAACACCAAATTATATTAAAGACGACCTCGGTGGCGCAGTGGTAAGGTTCTTGCCACTGAACCGAGAGGTCCCGGGTTCGATTTCCGGTCGGGTCATGATGGAAAATGATCTTTTTCTGATTGGCCCGGATCTTGGATGTTTATCTATATATGTATTTGTTATACAGTATAGTATCATTGAGTTTAGTATCACATAACACAAGTCTCGAACTTACTTTGGGGCTAGCTCAATAATAAATAAATAAATAAATATATTAGGATAAATCACACAGATTGAGCTAGCCTCAAAGTAAGTTCGAGACTTGTGTTATGGGATACTAACTCAACGATACTATATTTTATAACAAATACATATATAGATAAACATTCAAGTCCCGGGCCAATCAGAAAAAGATCGTTTTCCATCATAACCCGACCGGGGATCGAACCCGGGACCTCTCGGTCCAGTGGCAATCTGTGTGATTTGTCCTAATATATTTATTTATATCAAAATAAGATTTGAACACATTTAAATAAAGTAAACACTTCTTTTTTTTCAATAAGCTAAGCTAAGAAAATGGTCCTAACTAGCCTACGTTTCACGTCTATATTCACTCTGAATACCCCAAAGAACTGGAAACAATTTCATTTTAGAATTTTGTCCATGGTTCATGCAGAAAAGACATGGGTGTATCTAGAGAAATATCCTATGATGATATCCAAGAGCACACATATTGGAAAGCTGATATTTTAGTTTTGACGGCTCAAAGAAATTTCCACTCGACGAGAATCGTGTAAAAACCGGTTGAGTATGCCCACCCCAATTATATATATATAATAGGGGTGGTATATTAAATACCTAATAGTATATAAAAAAATAACAGCTTTCCAATAAATTAAATTTATATTGTTCCTAAATTATTTAAAAATAGATTTTGTGCAGATGTGACTATTATAAGGATAAAGGATAAACCAAAGGGTATAGATAATGTTATTGTGTTCGAAAATATACATAATATTGTTGTAAAACACCGTGGCAAGTGGATATCCCTAGTCTCTTTCAACCCCAATTGTAAACAGGCTAATAATATGTATTTATGTATAAAACACCAATTTATACAGCTAATAGAAGAGTTGTAACAAGTGTTTCAGTTAACCAGCCACATTGACGGAATACCTAGTTTGAATCCTTGTTTACAAATACTTTGAAATCTTCTATCAACGGAATTTAAGTTAAATCTTAGCCGCTTTAATTCAATAAATTCTTCTAATCCAATTTAACGTTCCATTAACTGACACAGGTTTGTTTCGCTTGTGGGTTATGTTTTCGTTCCATGTTATTTTTGTAATACATAAAATATAAAGTAGGTAAGTACGTCATGGAAGTTACTAAATAAGTAAAATACGATGTTGCATATTTTGCAATAATAAAATGTGATTTATTTTATGTTTGTAATGAAAGATTCACAGACTATGCTCTTTTTAATGAACTTTTGCACAAAAGATTAGACTTGCAAGCATATTGTGAAGAAATCGCAAGGCTACTGTTATATATGTGAAGAAATCGCAAATTAAAAAAATATATATTTAAACAAACGAAAGTAATCTGACATCGATGAAGCTTTAACACACGCAATAGAAAACTTAGAAGGTATAATTTTTAATTTTATTATTAGATGTTACCCGGGGCTTCGCTCACGTGGGAGTTTTGAGATAAAATATAGCCTAGGTATAGCAATTTTGAATAATGTACCTTACCTTTCTAATGGTGAAATAATTTTTGAAATCGGTTCGGTAGTTCCGTAGATTACCCGCCTCAAACATACAAACTCACAAACGCTTACCTCTTTATAACATTTCCACTGGAGTTAAAATGGCGCAAAATAAACGTTTACAACCAGAATATTACTTTGATCGGAATCATTTTTAGTGTACTTTATAGTTTTACAAATTTCATTTTATTTCCACAATGTTTTTATTTCATTTTCCAACGTCGGCAAAATCTCGATGGCCACAAAGAGAACATACCATGAGTTGGAATCGTTTATGTATTTCCTAAGTTCGTTCTTGCCACTTATTTCCAAAACGGAGGCCTCCCCAAAAATGAGATAATTTGATACGACGATTAAGCCAGCGTTTATTTAAGATTTTATAGCCAAAGTTCCCCTGCCCTGCATAATTTTTGTGTAAAAGGTGATTTGCCTAAAATGTCCTCAGTTTTCATAAAAGTCGCAGAAGACTTAGTGATCCATTGGTTAAAACGCCAGTCTGTGATTGAAAGGGCCCGGGTCGAATCCTAATCATGCCACATACTTTTGTTTACAAATCCGACTTATGTATTGTTTTCTGAAACTTTAGTGTATGTGACTACACGGCTGTAAGAGTCATAGTAGATGCCTTTAGGCGAATTGAATAAAATCGGACACCACCCAACTCGATAAGAAAATAAATATAAAAAATCCTATTACTAGTTGAAGGGGCGTCACTCCAATAAAAGACAATTTTTTTTATTATCTCGTAGTCGTCGAGGTCCGTCTTAGTTCACGTCTCGTCCAGCACTCAGCCCAGTCGATAGTACATTTTTTTTCTTTAATCTGTCTTTGTCGGGTTTTTAATATAAAAGGCCATAGAGTCAGAATCAGTCAAGTATATAAAGAGGCAGAACGCCGAACTAGTAGATCATGAAGTGCCTAGATAAAGGTCTCTTCATCATCAATATCAGTTGCTAGCAGGTTATGTGCTATGGACAACAATAAATAAATGGTGTATGATAGACACACCTGCCTACTGAGGCGTCTAAAAGAAAAGAAACCTGCCAGCTTCATGAGACAGCCCAGCTGTGCTCCAAAGAAGTCTTCTCAAGCCAAGTACAGTGTGGAGATGTCGGTTCTCCGGAGAGTAAAAACAACCTTTACCATAGCTCGAGAAGCTCCTACCGGGTGATCTCCCCTGAACAATTTAGAAAGCTCTGAATGGACTCCAGGCTGGTATTAGGAAAGGCCGAGAAAACAGAATTACGTGGAGTTTCTTGAGTAATGTTTTGTGTAACATCTTGCCAAAACTTTTCCCACCATAGAAGACCTTAATGATGCCAGTGACAAGGGAATTGCTGTAACTCATTATCAGCCATTTAAACATCCCTATTACTAGAGTACAGGCCTTGTTCAAGGATTGATAGGGAGTTTGGGCCATAACCCAAAATACGGGCACATTGCGAATTGGCGGGTTTTGCAAATACAACCACCGACGATATGAACGGCTTAACATATCTTCCGATGCACGGAGGATCTCAATAATAAATTTTTCATCACCTATCCAATGGCAGACCACTGTGAGAGTGACTTGACAGCTACAGCACAAGCCGAGCGCGCTAACTACTGCAAATTCAAATTCAAATAATTTATTCAGAAATTAGACCTTCACAGGCACTTTTTCACGTTAACTTTTATATTAAATAGCAATTTCTCATAAGCTACAAACTACTGGCATTTCGGAACGAACACTACTGAGAAGAAATGCCGAAAGAAACTCATCTGAACAGTGTTGGTCCCTAACATGCCAGAATTATTGTTTCTTACATTTTATTGTTATTGTGCCATTGAGCTCCTCACTCACTTACTGGTCTAAATTATTACATGATAAAAATGATGATACAAGACCAGTTTATTTTGGCGATTAATATTCTCCCTTAGTTTGCTAATAACTCGTTATAAAAAGAACGTCAAGTCTAGTGACCGATGCGCTTGCCCTTGAGAGTCCTCATTAAATGCCTGGAGTAATAAAAAAATAAGTAAATCTGTTCATTCATTTATTTATAAGTATTGATGTGTTCATTGTCGACCTCGGTGGTGCAGTGGTAAAGGTCGGGTCATGATGGAAAATGATCTTTTTCTGATTGGCCCCGGTCTTGGACGTTTATCTATATATGTATTTGTTATAAAATATAGTATCGTTGAGTTAGTATCCCATAACACAAGTCTCGAACTTAGTTTGGGGCTAGCTCAATCTGTGTAATTTGTCGTATATAATAAAATATAATAATAATATATTGGGAAAATTTCAAAAGCCATCGCTTTTGAAATTAAATCATTAGTCGTTTGAATGAGAGAGTACAGTTAATACAGATTTTTCTTTACAATCGTGTAAATTAGTCGACAATACGAGGTCTGCCCTACTGGTAGCCCGAGGCCTTCTTTCGTCAAACATAATTATTTGCAATGCCTTCTTCACGTTAGTGTTCTAACAGAGTAAATTCCTCAAGTCTTAGTTAAGAATAATGGGAATCAAGTTCTCATTATAGAGTGAGTTCTTTTTAAAAACCGAGACATGGCCAATTGTACAGTCGGCAGCACATCAACCAACCAAAATTCATTGCAAACTCGCCGCTACCGCACTGTAGAGGTTCGTGCAGGGCAACTTTATGTGCTGTTGACATAGAATTGAGTTTCTAGGCATAAAATTACAATTATGGCTCAGTTTTACTCTATTTTACCATATTATGACCCTTGATTGCCAAGAGTTTGATGACCTGACGCTGGTGTATTAATGTAGTTTGAGACTTAGACAAATCCAATGGTCATTGCGCCACGGTCAACAGTCTTAACAACAGAATATGCCACTTAAAAGTGTAGTATATCCTCTTAAACATTTAATATATGGCCGCTGGGTTAAGTGTGGTTGGTTGAACTGCAACTTTTGACGTTGACTTAAATCTGCACAGAAAAAGGAAAAACTGTAACCTACAAACTTAAACGAAAATTGTAACATCTAATTATCCCCCGGGCAACATCTATTTATTTATAAAATTACAGTTTCCTAGCACTAGTATCTGATTTAAGCAGGAGACAGACAGATGGACAAGACGAAACTATTTTTTAGGTTCGTCGCAACACTAAAAAACCTTGTAATAGTTACTAATATCAGCAACACAATCCAGTATTACGCAACTACATAAATTACTGTAAGCCTAGCCGATATAAAAAATAAAGAAACAGATGGTTCTAGGAGGGTGGAATCGTACCGTAATTTGGGGTAGTCGGAAAATCGCCAATTCCAACCGACGGAACCACCAGCGTACGGTGAGCTCTCGGTTTTAACATCACAATTGGAAGGCGGTTTATAGGGAACCGAGAAGTTTGAAATTCAATTTTTTTTATTACACTTATTATATACTAGGATTATATTATATACTAGCTTTTACCTTCCTTGCCTTCTGACACAGGTGTACAATTCACTTAATAGAAGGTCACAAATACTGAAACACACTGTATCTTTTTGCTAAAGCAAATAAATATTTTTTCATTTTTCATACTAGCTTTTGCCCGCGGCTTCACCCGCGTTTATTTCGTGCGTCTGCTCATAACTTATTATTATCGATATCTCGGGTTCTAAGCAACGTATCACGATATTTCTATGCCAGATTTTAAGTTAGATCAGCTGCTATATAACTTTGTAAACAGTATCAAATTCCATTCAGACACCTCATAATTATTTTTCTTTCATATCTTCTACGTACAGACATAGCCTACTTACACACAGTTTTCTTATAATGTATAGAAAAAGTGCCTGTGATTTGATACCCATTTACCAAATTACATATTTTGCGTAGTTGATAAAGAAAACTTTCGGATACGGTAATGTGTAAACCACACTTTCACTTATCCATAGCTGCGAAGGATCACAAGAGATCAACGTAACTTGGTCGCGCTGTACCAGGAAAGTGAAAATAAGAGTCTTTAATTTTGTGACGATTCGACGTTAGTCAGCACCGGCGGCGTGACAAAGAATGCTTGAAATGACAGTGCTTTTTTATTTATTTATTTTATTGGGACACAGAACAGTTTACTAGTTAAACAATATAATTGTAAATTCTGCGCCCTGGGGCTTGACTCCCGTGGGAGTTTCGAGATAAAAAGTACCCTTTGTGATATTCCAGGTTACATTCTAACTATGTACCAAATCTCATTACAATCGGTCCCGTAGATTTCGTGTGCACGAGTAACAAACATACATACACACATCCTCACAAACTTTCGCATTTATAATTTAGTAGGATAAAACTATGTTATAGAAGTGGTGAATTATGGTATAGGCCTAAAACTATACCATTTATAGTTATACACACAACTAAAACTGTGACACATGAATCCTCACATCCTTGCTTATTATAAAACAAAGTGCTCTGTCGCGTCTGTCTGATGATGAAAACTCAAAAACTACTGTGTACTCAAAAAATATTGTGATTCTTGAGGAAGGTTTAGCTGTATAATTTATTATGTTTTATCCAATCGAAGCTAGGAATGGCCGCTAGTTCTAATATAAGAGGAATGATACCTGCTCTTTGCATTTTTGTGTAAGCGTGTAATTTGTAGTCATGGGGATGACTACAAAAAACTTAGTCCTTCATATAAGCACTCTTAAATTGAAGTAACACATCAAAGTAACTACTTTTAAGTAAACTTTTGCGTAGCATAATTACTATATATTAAACGACAGGTATTAAACGCGCACATACCTTTTTTATTTCCCAGACGTTTCGGTCCTTGTTACAAAGGTGCGTGGTCACTGGGCGACTGAAAGTAAAGTACCAATTTTCTGTTCCCCGTCTCTGCTAAGTCTAGACGAAGCCGTATGACGTCGTTAAACCCTATTTAGTAACAAACCAATAAACAGTTTTACTCCTTTTCGCTTTAATCTGACCTTGTTTGACCTTTTCCGTATAATAGGGGTTATAGACAATTTGCCACAACCGTCGATTTGTCATTAAGAAAATTTATAGAGTAGGTTTACTATCAATGTATAGAGGTTCAAGATGTCTATGGCTAACTAATAAAGCGACTTACAGTCTGTCTTTAAAGACTAGAAAATAAACAAGGGCGCTATGTACTCTTCGCTGTAAACCTATCTCATAAAATTACACGATCTATTGGAGAAAACCGCATGACACTCCGTGCAGTCTTTTTTAAATTTATCGCGAACAGACAGACAGATATCGCAAAGGACTTTGTTTTATAATATGTAAGGATTTTCCACTATTGCCTATTCGGCGCCATTTTTTGTAAGTAAGCCCTTTGTATATTTAGGTACTTACTTAATTTTTAAATAAACATTCTATAGTAAACAAGATCTCTTTAGTACTAAAAATATAAACAGATTTCAGTCTAGTTTCTCATTTTGTAACATTAAAATATTTTCCATCGCAACGACAAAGAAATGGCAAAACAGAAAAGACACAACACGTTTCAGACGTCCGCCATCTTTGTTCCGCGGCGCTAATCTACCGCTGATTGTTTCGATATCAAAGTTGCATTTTAGCGCACCTGGGAACTGGGCGAATTGAAAATATCCTATTTTAGTTCGAGAAAACTTTGAAATAAGTATTGGCTGGAAATACTTATCTTTCAAATTAACAGCTCCATTTCATTGAGACTGAATATAAATCTACAAGTTATTGTTTTAGTTTAATTTATACTTTACAATGAATGAAACTGTATCTTAATAATCGTACTAAAATTATAAATACGAAAGTTTGTGAGCATGTATGTGTGTATGTTAGTAACTCATTCACGCTAGATCTACTGGACGGATTGTTATGAAATTTGGTACAGGGGTAGGATATAACCTGGAATACACATAGGGTATTTTTTTTATCCCGAAATTCCCACGGGAGCGAAGCCCCGGTGCGTGGCCGTACTAGTGAAAGCGATACTTCTAGAAAATGAGATCAAGCCTAATAAAGATCTCGTCCAATCGTAATTTAGTCTATTTGTCTACCTAGTCTTATTGAGATGTAGTAGTAAAGATTGTAATCCAGTTTGGGGTTATGTCACGGACAAGGACGCCGCGAATGTGTGGGTTCCTAAATCAGTTTAGTTATGTATGTAAGCCCATACTCCCACGCAACATTGCCATTTTCGTAATAACACAATTACATAGAAAAAACCGCATGTAATCTGGATAAATTGATGTGCTGTCTGGAGTACAAATTTTCTGTACCTATCACATCATCAAAGTCACATTTCGACGTTACTTTCCACATTAAAATCCATCCATCCGAGTAGGTAGCTAAATATTACCAATTACCAACAATATTTTCCTAAAATGTCGATTAAGCACCGAAATTGGGCCGTAATAAAATTATGGTTTTTTTCCCCTCTTTAAAAAAGATGTTATGAATATTAAGTAGCTATTACACTTTACCTTTTTCAGTTTAATTTATTCTTTTTTTAGTCTTTATCCCGCGTTCTTATGCCAAGCTTTTTAATACAATTAAAATTCTGACTAATATTATAAATGTGAAAGTAAGTTTGTTTGTTACCTCTTCACGTTCTATCTACTCAACCAATTTTCTTAAAATTTTGCATACATGTAGTTCGAAGTATGGAGAAGGATATAGGGTACCTTTCATCTCGGAAAAATAACTGTTTCCGTGGGAAATTCACGCGGCCGAAGCCGCGGGCGATATACATAAGATATTTATTTTAGTCTTAATGTTTGCAAATTCATTTCATACACAAGCAAATAGCAACAAATACAAGCAAATTTAACAAGAAAAAAGTTGATCGATCGATGCATTTGACTGAACTTTTGGATTATGTTTTTCTATGAATCAATAAACTTAAATAACTTTTCTTGAAACTAACTTCGTTTCCGTGAGAATAGGGCCATGTAGGGACTGAAACGGTGGTGGTGTAATTAAGACCCCCGCCTGTGGATTGAAAGGTCCCAGGTTCGAATCCTACTCTTGCCTCATGAGTTTGAATACCAATCTGACTCATGTATAGTAGTACCACTTGCTTCCGGTGAAGGAAAAACATCGTGAGGAAACCTGCACACTTGTTGATTATAAACTTGTGAATGTAATGGAGAAGGCAATGGCAAACCACTCCATTAATAATGCCAAGAAAGTTGTTATGTGTGTTTCATTCCATGTAATGACCACGACTCTCAGTCATGAGGAATACGACTATGAAGAAGAAGGGACTGTAATATCAAAAGTTCGACAATGAAAATTATCGCAACACCTAAAAAATAATTATTGTTCTCTTTGATTACAAAATTTTCTTTTGCAGGTACAGTATGCACCTAAAGTTCGAGTCTTCGTCAAATCTGGAGTGAGAAAAGGAATCGTTAAGGAAGGCGACACAGTCGTTTTAGGTATGAACTAGCTTGTTCCCGAGGCTTCGCTCGCATTTCTTATATGCACTCATAAATTATTTTTGTCATTATCTCGGGTTCTAAGCAACGTGTCGCCATGAAACCCATAACAGGTTTTAAGTTAGACCATCTGCTATACAACTGTGAATACCACATCAAAATCCATCCAGTAGTTTATACTTGATGTACAATCAAACATAGGTACAGACAGAAATTTAAAAAAATGTTTTGGCTTTTATATTCTTCTATGTATATTGTATATACATAGCCTATTTACACTTTTATTATACTCGTATGTGCCATTTTAGCAAGAATTTGCTTGTCATTATTATCAAACTTTAGCTATATACAGTAATTTATTGTCTTTAATTTTTAATTTAGTTTTTACTTTTTTATTGTTGACCGAGCGAGCGAAGCGAGCGAGATCTAACATTCTACTTGGGGCAAAAAGTACATTTTTTGTATGTATGTAATGAACCGTTGGTCCGATTTTGATGAAAATTAAAAGGTATGTAGAAGATGCCAATAGAATTATTAAGACCGGGGGCATCAAAATAGGTTCAGTCGTTTTTGAAATATTGAGAATTTTGTAAAAATATTGTGTTCGCGAGGTCTAAGTTCGCGGCGAATTAGTTAAATAAATTATTGTATTGTTAAAAAAATAATTATAATTAAGTTAAATTTATTTTTGCCAGGTTGCCAGGCGAGTGCCAACCCTAGTAACATCACGTATAAATGGTTCGTCAACAATGAAAAGATAATCGGAGAAGATACCGACGTACTGGTACGTTTAATTTACTCATTTGATGGTAAGGATTATTACTTGACTAGCGGCCCTTCTAGGAATTGCTCGGGTAAAAATGTAACATATTATACATCTAAACCTTCTACAGGAGTTACACTATGATTTGTGAAAATCACATGAAAACCGAGAAATGAAAAATGAAAAAAAAACAAATGAAAAGCCGGACCACACATATTTCGAAAAATAAAATGAAACGTGAAATTAATAATAATAATCATTAATTACTAGAACTAAATATGTATCAATTCTTAAAAAAAATGAACGTACTGAACATTATAAACAACTCCGGCACACTTTACAACAGAATTAATTCAAAAGTAAAATTTGCATTGGCCCAGGCAAAATGCACGAAATTTCGCGCGGAAAAGCTCAAATTTCTTGGCACACAAAACCTGTATTATGCATTTTTCATTAGTCGGGCGTCATAAACCGAATGCACTTGAAATTCAACAAAGTCTGCGTTGGATTGTTCTTTATTTCTGTAAACGTTGCTATTTTACAAGTTTTCCAGTACTTCTATTTCCAAACTTGGTGTAATTTTGAGGTAATCTCTTAGATTTTTGCCCATCTGAATCTCAATTTTAACTGAATTTAATTGACTCCACATTGACGACCTCAGTAGCGCAGTACTTTACTACTGCGCTACTGAGGTCGTCAAACAACCGTCTTGCTTGCCTCTGAACCGAGAGGTCCCGTGTTCGATCCCCTTCGTCTTCTATGTTTATCTATGTATATGTTATAAAATATAGTATAGTTGAGTTAGTATCCCATAACGCAAGTCTCGAACTTACTCAATCTGTGTGACTTGTCCTTATATATTTTATATATATATATATATTGGTAAGATAAGTTTCATAATGGTCAAGTTGAGAAGGAAAATAACGTCGTAAGGAGGATTATGGATTTTAAATTGAAAGGGAAAAGGAGTACACAGAAGAAGAGATGGATGGAGTGCGTAAAGAAATGACTGATCGGTTAACATCAGACAGGGAGAAGTGGAGGAGACATGACAAGCTGTACTGTAAGGCGATAACTCCTAACTAACTGTGCGATGAAACTAAAACTGAAATATTAATTTAACGTTGTTTTAGACAATCACGAACGCGTCCCGCCGGTACAACGAAGCGACGGTGAAGTGCGAAGTGAGCAACGTTGTCGGCAGCAGCGCTAATACCAAGAATTTAGAGGTTACATGTGAGTTTACATTTTTATATTCAACAGAAACATTTTTTAAAAATATCGATTGAAAAAATATAATTATGTCTACTTGTGTTATTATTATAGAAAGAAATTATATAAAAGTAAAATAAAAAATTAGCTAGGTATTATAGAAATTAGTCACTCAGAAAGATTTTTGCCGGATTCACGACACAATGTCATAGAACACAAGTTTAACTAATCAAATTATCAAATTTTGATTATATGTATAAATATTTGACCGTACGCAGTATATAAAATATAATATTTCACATCTTGCCCTCGCCGACTATCGACCCTAGGACCACATATTAAATATTCTAAACAATAATCTGAATAGAATGTGTAATAATAAAATATTTAAATAGAAAAATTGACGGATCGTACGGCCTCATCGGTCCCAACGCTCTGAAAATACTCAAGGGGTTAGAGAAGGTTTGCATTTCACTTCTCACCATCGAATCGATACGAAGTGAGAAACAGCGAACCAATCACATTGCAGTGTGGTTGTCGTTGCGTCACAATGGCGATGGTAAGATGTGAAAAGCAAACCCGCACTTCGCCTATCGTTATCGTCTAGCGAAGGTTTGCATTTCACTTCTCACCATCGAATCGATACGAAGTGAGAAACAGCGAACCAATCACATTGCAGTGTGGTTGTCGTTGCGTCACAATGGCGATGATAAGATGTGAAAAGCAAACCCGCACTTCGCCTATCATTATCGTCTTTAATCAATTTGGCAGACCTCTGCGCCCGCCATAGCGCCGGGCCATTAGTGAACTAGATTAGTTACTGTCTGTATGACTGATATTTTGTTGACAATTAAAGTACTCTTATGTATCATTAAGGTTAAGATGATAAAGCCTCAAGCCTTGGGTTTTATATCCGGGGTTAAAAAGCACTTTGACCAAGAAATGAGCAATCGAAAAGGAGCTCTTTTACGGTATATCTTAATCGTAAAAGCAAATTACTTTGGGACATACACTGGCTTGCCTTCGTTAATCTGGGGCTACAAGTTTATCACTCTTTGATTTCCTACTGTATTCTTGAGAGTAATTGGATTTCTACCTTTCGTTTTCGAAATCTTAACAATAAATATTTAATATACTTAGATATATAATGTGGAATAAAATATCTATATACATATACGAAGTAAGATACGGTACTTGGTAATTCCTTTGCGAAGTTTCAAGTTAATGTCAACTGATACCTCTATTATCAGACTTTTTGACCAAATCCTACGGGAATAGCGTACTTTCGGCATAAAAATTGTTAGCTGGTACCTCAGATTAATAATGAGGTATATGAAAATTCAAATCCAAAAGTCGTTTGGACGTGAAGAAGAAATAAACATGCTCACAAATCTTCTCCTTTACAATATTAGTAAGATGAGAACGTCACTTTTCCACCTCTATTCATTAATATTAATATAGAAACAGAACGGAAAAAAATATGATTTGTATTTCTTATTTCATTAATTAATACACAATTTAAAGTACTTAATTTATTATTAAATATCGATTAAGATATACTCAAGGTGTACCGGAATATTACGAGGTATTTAATGCGCAAATTATTGCTACATTCTAAAAAAATCTTATTAACAAAAAAATGCGTTCCAATTCTATCAACGATTCCTTGAGAGCCGTTTACAAATAATGCTTCGTTGAATTTATAATCGTCCAATTACACAAACGAAAGCTTTAGGCTGGGTTCACATGGTCGTAAAAGAATACACATTAATATCCAATAAAAGTTATTTGTTTAATTGTGTTATAATAATTAGCATAAAAGAAAAAGAAGGGAGGCAGTAACGACTATTTGTACTCCTACATATATGTTATATAATAAATCGATTTTGATTAAAAGATAAAGTGTATTGTAAAAACACATGTCATAATTCCTTTATTTTTTGTCAATGTCTCGCTATAAGAGTCCAGAAAATAACTAGATAGACGTCTTGACAAATAACTAATTTGACCTTAACATTTTATTGTGTTCTAAGATATTGTTTTAATGCGTATATTACGTTACCTATGATAGTAAGAAATAAGTTTAGCATTAGAATAACAAAAATTGTTACCTGACAAATTATTAAAAGTATGACTCAATAATATACAAGTAGGTATACTTGTTAGACAAATTAAAGAAGCCCTCGACTTTCAATATTCACTTCGCTACAACTTTTGATCGGCTGAACCGATTATGATCAAACATATCTAAGAACTACCGCATAAAAATTAGCTAACAAATAAAAATAACCGCATCCAAATCTGTTCGCCCGTTGCTGAGTTACTATGCTACGTACACACACAGACAGACAGACAGACACACTTAGCGGTCAAACTTATAATACCCTTATTTTTGCGTCGGGGATTAAAATATAAATTAAATTCACTTTTAAATAATCACTACAAAAATGTTGTTATTACTAACATGTGAGCCGAACCTACTGAAACACAGCGGATTATAATTTTACTATTGTCCCTCTTTCAAGGGTCATTCAGCGATTGGTCTTTTCAGAAACCGAACAATTATTATGGGGCTTAATGAAGCAACCATTAGATAATTAATTAGAATTACATTTCGACAATATCTACTTAAAGATAAAAATAATAAGGATATATTTTGAATGATAGGATTTAAAAGGCTTTTTTAATGGAAATCAATCTTTACATGGAATACTTACAATATGTTGGTTATTTAGTAGCTACACTTGTTGTATCACTAAATATATTTTGGGGGTAAATAACAATTAAAAAATATAATATCTGTAGGTCCATACCCAATAGGATCTCGTTGGAATTTGTGAAACTCGTGCCAAATTCTTAGTATTTTGGTCATAAGATGTCAGCGCGTAGTCCGCCAATTTGTTGTCAATGTAAATGATGTCTATAGAGGACGTATTAGAGATCACTTTTCAACAAACGTCGCCTTCCCGGGGGGACTGTGCTATGGTCTTTATACGGTTAGCAGTTATACTGAAAATATTGTTGTGATATTTTATTTTCTAACCTTACAAATATTTACAGATGGGCCAGTGTTTAAGAAAAAACCACAGGATGTCGAAGGGGAAGCCGGTATGACAGCTACGTTAACATGCGTGGTCGATGGTCACCCAACTCCCAAAGTCCTGTGGCTTAGATATGAAAACGAAAGAGTTATTGTAAGTAAATAAGTTAAATTAGGGAATTAAATAATAAAAAAAAATACAAAAAAAGAAAACAAATTTGTCGTTTGAAGAGGGAACGTATAATTTTGTATATTTTCAAGATATATGGTTTTTTAAAAACATAATGTTTTTAAAATACTTATTGTATTAAGAAGAAACGTTATTTCCAAATTAATATTCAGAGCCCGCCATCTTGTTTTTTTTTTAACTTCTGCCTAATAGCACTTGGGCAGTCCAGACGCTTCTAATGATATTATTATACATGGTATTTCATCCAGTCGTTTGGAAAATATGAAAAATAAGATAACATACAAAATACTCCTTTAATATAATCCTTTCAGCGCTTTTAGAAAATGTTGTAGTAAGCCTTGTGCCTCGCTTCCAGTGTCTCAGAAATTAAAACGTTTTGCAGAGAGTGGGAAAATCTTCCAATCTGACGTTGACGATCACAGATAAAACAACAGGGCAGTACTGGTGCAGAGCTAGCGTGGACAACTACCAGGATGTTGAAGCCGCCGCCATGGTTTACATGCGAAGTAAGTTTTATTTAGTTCTGTCAAAGAGGCAGTTCAAATGTAACGCCTGTTTGATCTCGATACCAAACGCATCCTGAGAAAGATTCGTCCCAAGCTTCATATACCTACCAAGATACCATCCTATGACGATAGATACTCATATACTACATATATTATGATTTGTGTCAGTTGCACTGTGCGCTATGCAATCGGATATTTAAAACTAAATATCGATGAATATATCAGAGATGATGAATATATCAGAGAGAGCAAGATCGTTTTCATTCTCAGATGTATTCTGGGCTGTGATGCTGTGAAAAATAATAAACATAGTTGAAGATTCAGCAGTGATTTTACAGCTGTGACCTTTAATTTTTTCACATACGACCTGCGTCTCTTATGGTATTTTCCGCCCATATTGCTAGCTTTCTTACCCCTCCCATTAGGTCCATTGACCGAAGGTGGAGTAAAGCATTCATTACTCCACCTGCCATTTTAACGTGTCATGTATCTGCTTCAACTATTTTGTGTTATAGTGTTTTTAACACGATTTTATTAGGTTGACCTGTATTTATGTAAGAAACTATGTAATGGATTTTAAGGTAACTAATTTAACCATCTTCCAAGGATCGTAGCGTCATGAAAATTGGCAGCTGTATGTAGTTCTGATGACATTACAATGTTATGATACTGCCGAACTGATCTGATGGCGAAGCCGGAAGTTATGACCAGGAACTTCGTCATAGAACATCTACACAATTTAAGATACGTCATTTATGATATGTCATAGCCGTGTTTGGACTTGTTAGAAAGATGCTGTAATGAACTTATTTATAAAAGCGTGTTTCTCTAGTGTTTTTTGAACTATTATTTTTTTTTTATTGTAGGTCCACCCAAAATAATATCGAATGGGACACAATACGGCGTCGAGGGAGACAGCGTGAGAGTCGAATGTATTTCGTTCTCTATTCCTAAACCAGATTATATCATTTGGACATTTGCTGGTGGAGAAATCAACACATTCCATAATCAAGCAAGTAGCCATTGCATAGTTTAATTAAGCTTCTTACATAGTAATATTATAAAGAGGTAAGCGTTTGTGAGTTTGTATGTTTGAGGCGGGTAATTTCCGAAACTATCGAACCTATTTAAAAAATTATTTCACCATTAGAAAGGTACAGTATCCAATACTGCTATAGGCTATATTTTATCTCAAAATTCCCACGGGAGCTAAGCCCCGGGCAACATGTATTGTGTAATATCAGTGTCACAGATTTTCTATTTGACCTGTATAATTTATCACCAGCAATCCTCCGTGACCCATTACTGGACATAGGCCTCTTACCGTCTACGCCAACCATCTCTGTCCTGAGTTGCCAGCAATTTCCTTTACATCGTCGACCTATCGTTTTCCATTTCTTTAGTACTCCATTACAGCTTTACTAAGCCTTCCATCGTTCCTTCTACCTAGGGGACCAGTCCAGTGTGTGACTGTATGATAAATCATAATTTACCTATAAGTAATGATAATATTTTTAATAAATTTTAGGACTATGCATTTTTGGAAGAAACTTTGGCTGATAGATTGACGAAGTCTATATTGATTATCAGAAAAAGTGAAGCGAGACATTTCGGAAATTACAATTGTACGGTTGCCAACTCATACGGGATGGACAGCATCGAAATCAGTTTAGTGGCCAACAGTAAGTACCTACATGCTTGTTTTAATTTTAGTTTTTTGTACTTTTCTAGTTTTGCTCTCAATGTCCTTTAATACAATACAGTGATTATTGTAATTAGTTCTATAATGTTTTTAATAATTTTAAAACAGTAATAACTTATGTATGTAAAATATTGTATTATAATCTGTTTTTTATGTAAATAATAAGTGTGTAATCTTGGTATTTTAATGTAATAAATAATACATCTCAAAAAGAAATAGTGTATGTCTGTCTGTCTGACCTTCATAGCTAGTTTATGAAATAAACGACTTGATAAACTATTTTCAAATAAACTATATGCCGAAATGACTTTTTCTCATGCGTCTATTAAATTGCAGGTTAAATTTAAGAGACAAAAATATATTATGCAAATAAAAATATACCGATTACGAAAATTGGAGAAGAATTAAATATTCACAATAATAATAAGAGAAAAGATTTATTTTTGTTTGTAATGAATATACTTAATCATGATTTTGATGAAATTTGGCACAGAGACTGACGAAAACTTCAGAAGTAATATAGGTTACTTTTTATTATGTTTAAAAATGTGTTACAATAAAAACCAATGAAAACCTGGAGACATTTTCCTGGAAATAACAATTTTATTCAAAGAAAATGCAGACTTTGTCCTTTACAAATCTGACTTGCTACTTAATCTGTTGGCAGAAAAGACTTTTCATTTACTTGGTGCCATATTACTGCATTTTCCGCATTGATAAATTTGTTTTTTTTTTTTTTTACTTCATCATTACCACAGGGAACCATTACAAATATTCCATTCCTCAACTAATTGTTTTATTTATTCTACTTTGGAGAATTATCAATCTACTCCGTGGCCTAATAGTCAACGTGCGACACTGGACACTGGAGTATGATCTTTTTACGATCTACATACTAAAAACTTTTAGTTGATTTTTTTCTTAGAAGATTTAAATATATCTTTATTTTTTTTTAGAATCCCTACCGCTGGTCTTAATAATATCAGCCAGTGCTTCGATTCTTATATTGATGCTAGTCATCATGTTGATCGTGATGTTGTGTCATCGGAAGTCTACCAAAGATGACGTGAAGAAACCGGATATAACTGATATTGGGAAGACGAACGTAGACCCCTTCAAAGATAGCGATAGAAGCTCCAATATCAGCGATTTGAAATTGGAATTGAGACAGGTCGAAGGCGGCTGTGATATGGTGAGTGGAATCTTTTTGAAATTAGAATTAATTATTGCAAAAATGATGAAATATTTTTCTTGGATGATTTAATCAAATCTAGATTGTTCATTCAGTTTTTCATCATCATTGACAGCCTTTCGAATTCCCACTGCTGGGAATAGGCCTCTATTCTATCTATTCAGACCCTTAATACGATACAATGCCTTCTCTGGGTAAGTATATCGTAATAGGGAAGGTTGAAGGAAAACTTAATACTTTAGAGTTACGTAAAATAAATAGCGTATTACTACACTATTTATTTTATTCTCACTTTAACTCACTCACACACTTGATAAAGAGGAAATATTTCTCCACAATAGAAATTATCTGCGTAGGATTTTAAGTAGGTATTATATGTGCTCCTTGTAGATGGGTTTAAATTACGCGTCTGATATTTTTATTTGTGCAACACCCACAAGAAATGGGTTGCCATAACCTCATTCTAGTAAGATACCACTCTTTCTTATATGCTCCTGCAGAATTATAGGACCCCTAAATATCGTCCTTTAAATGGCTCACATCTTAGAGGCAATAACTAAATTCACAAAGAACTCTTTGTCGTCTCTTGGTCGTAAAAACAGCCAAACCTTTAAAATTTTGAGATTAATTTTTAAACGGTCTTTGAGACGTTACAGTCAAGAATGAAACCTGATGTATATAATAAATGATCAACTCCAATTTATCAACTAGATGACGTAATTTATCAATTAGAGTTCAGGTTTCCTCACGATGTTTTCCCTCACCTGTAGCAAGTGGCGGTCGATTTGTTAAACAAACTCCTTTAAATCTGTGGTTGCACCATTTAAATTTGACGATAACTTTAATCTGCGCAGAAAAACGTATAGTACGTAATTTTATCTAAACCACGGCGCAGATTAAATTTAACGTCAAAGTTAATTAATGCATCCCACTCTAAATATATTACATGTATAATATAGTTTTATTCCTTTTATCTACTCAGGATAATTCAAACGCGGGATCAGAAACTGATCTCCACCCAACCCTCCACTTGACTACCAACCTTGGTCTGCCATTAGCTGGGCCGGTACCATTGCCGGAGTCAGGATGTGACAATGAACTGATGAAGCAGTACCAGCGATATAGCGGCGACTTCAACCAGCCGATCAATAATATACATTTTAAGGTACGTATTTCTTTAATTTTGGTTTTTTGTTTCCAACCCTACTTCTACTTTATTATTATTTTTTATTTTTTTAGAAAACTTATAATTAATAATATAATGTCGAACAAAATAACAAAAACTTATGTGTAAATAGAAAATGATAACGTTTGTAAATATTAATGCGTGTGAATATTTACAGAGACAATCTATCTTTAGATATTAAAGAAAATAAATATGAGGGGTTTTTATGGGACTAATTTAGAAGCCACCATTTTTTTTTTAATTTTTGACTGCGGGATTGCCGGCAGAAGTGAAAACTTGAATATTAACGTTATGAATTTTTGACGTCTTACGAAACGATCAGCAGGCCTACCATCAACTTTTACACAGATTACAGTGCAACTCAGTTCAATTTAGGAACCTAAAACAAATCGCATTGACACTAAAAATTAAGTCGATGGTTAGAATTTGGGATACAGATCAGTTTAGGTCCTAAACAGAATCGTATTTAGATATGATAAGCCCCCAGATCACGTGTCCTGACGCGAGATTAACATATTTTACCCATCACAAATAATGCACAACGCTAAAGAATATTTCACTTCAATAATTAGATCTACAAACTACAGGCTATGAGATATAAACTACACCCCCGCGGCAGGAAATAAGCAATATTTAAGCACAACTACGAAACTAGAATAAATAGCGGAACGTTGCTCAAGAACTAACATTAACTCGCAAGTAATATCATGCATATTGCAGCTCACCCTGGGGAAACCAATGAGATTGTGAGGAAGGCACTGCCAAAGAATATACATGCCACAGATAAGACACTTAATTTTTTTTTCTAAAGTGACTACCTAATTTCATAAAAACCTAATTTATTTTAATTTTTTCTTCATTATATCTTACTACTTATAACGAATACAGTATGTACGCGAGGCGAATATTTTTATTTTTCGACGACTGCACTGCGGATATATTGATCAAGTTGCATTAAAATTATATCTTGTTATGATATCAAAATATAATTTTGTATACAACATTTGGGTACTAATGAAATTGAATTGTAATGCAACTATTTAATTTATATTCTAACGATCCTCCTCAACCCCCTAATGTATTTTGAAATGCTATTAGGCAGAGTAAAAGAAGAGGATCTTCTGTACTTAGTTATCGCTGTACAAGTTTCCAAAGAAAAATGGCCGTTGTATTGTCTGAGTAGTTTTTAAAAATTCCTTTCGATGTACGTTGCTACTTGGCAAATGTAACGTAAACTTCTTTCTTGCACTAATTATTTTGTTTGTTGAACTGTTTTTTTTTTAAACATACAAGAAATGTATTTTTGCCCCACATATTTTGAAACATAATGTTTTTATCTGTGTTTTGCCCCAAGTTGATTTGTAGACCTCGCTAACTTCGCTTGCTCGACCAATAACTGTCAATTTGTATGTCGCTAATAAGATAGAAATAGAAGAATATCAATGTATTTTAACCTTAGTATAATTGCAGATTTTTCGCGCGTATTAATAATAGACTATCTCCCCAGACCCACTCGCAGAGTAACGGTTACGTGCCCTATGTAGACTACACAAGGGACTACGCCCCACCTCAGGACTCCCTTACTGGTTCACTGTCAAGGAGTGTCGACGGTTCTGTCTACCCTGGCTGTTTGAGTCGTCAGACGAGCTGTGGACGACTGGCGGGCGTTATAGGACCAGATGGTGAGTTTTATAATAGATACTGGTTTACTTTTCTGGTTAATTGTCAAGGAGTGATGACGTCGGTGGCGCAGTGGTAGAACGTACTTGCCACTGAACCGAGAGATCCCGGGTTCGAACCCCGGTCGGGTCATGATGGAAAATGATCTTTTCCTGATTGGCCCGGGTTTTGAACGTTTATCTATATATGTATTTGTTATAAAATATAGTATCGTTGAGTTAGTATCCCATAACACATGACGTCTGAACTTACTTTGGGGCTAGCTTAATCTATGTGATTTGTCCTTATAAAAAAAGGAGTATCGACGGGTCTGTCTACCTGGGCTGCCGGAGCCACCATACTTGATGTTAAGTAACCCCTCCCTTTCTCTCATCATTGCCTGTTCCCGGATTTTCAAAAATATATGTGACGTGATAGTACAAAGCTAAAATTCTTACAGGCAACCGACAGGTAGGATTAAACAGGTAGAAAGTAGGTATGGCGCAGAATTAACGAAATTAGATAGAAATACACATACAATAAGGCAGAACACATGAGCAAAGTGATATAACGCATGTCTAATGTAAGTACGTTTAGTTTTACAGCTAAAACAGATAATTTTGTAAATAAATTTGTTTAAATCACAGTTATACCACTGGCCAACACTTCAGGCGTGATTCCTTGCTCAATGGACGTGAGATACGCTGCCACGTATGGTAACCCCTACTTGCGAGGCAGCGGGCCAATCCGTAAGTGCCTCTTCTATTTTAAAGCTTGCTCTTGTGTTTCGAGGGTCCTTGGCAGGCAGTGATTCAGCATTTTTGGTTAAATGTCTTTGTGTAAAAATGTATGTGCATTGAAACTGTCAGCATAAGAGAATGGCTGCGTAAGAAAGGTTACTATGAAGTAAAATTGAAATGAAAGAAAAAAAAACTATGAAAAGCTTTTTATGTTTTATGAATTTTGGATGATAATCCTGTATTAAATAACTGCCAATTTATATAATGTCACTAATGAATGAATGCATGGATGATTTGAATGAATGAATGAATGAATGGATGATTTGAATGAATGAATGAATCAATGATTTAGTACACAGTTAGTTTACATTAATATAGATATAGAAGAAAATCAATGTATTTGAACCGTATAATTGCAGAACTTTCTCATTTCATTATTGACCATCTATTGCCCGCGGCTTCTCCCGCGCGAATTTCCCACGTGAACAGGTATTTTTCCGGGATGAAAGGTACTCTGTGTCCGTCTTCATACTTCAAACTACATGTATGCCAAATTTCAATAAGATTGCTTGAGTAAATACAGCGTGAATAGGTAACAAACAAACTTACTTTCGCATTTATAATATTAGTTAGGATTAAGATGACTTTAACAGGTATTGAACGCGCACGTGCATTTTATACGGGGCCACTTTTTATGGCATAAAGTATTTTGTCCTATTGTTCTTTGGCATGACGATTTTGGCATATAAGGTTAAGGTCTAAGGCATAATTGATTTTTGGCATACGGGTAAATGTGGCATAATTAACTTTTAGATTGGGTTAGGTTAGTTAAGGTTATGCTTAAAAATCATTATGCTATATTACATTATTATGGCTTAAATGCTTATGCTTATAGATAGACACCCATTTTATACATGTACCTTAAGCTTGTGAAACTAACAAACTTCAACACACAACAATCTCTATTACTCTCCTCTAGCTCCTCAAAACACGATCTTCACCTCCCTAAATATCCTAACCGTGCACCCGAGAAATATTCATGTGACATGAAACTAACAAAACATTATCCACAGCGTTCGTGCAACAAGTGAGTGTCAATCCGTCAGCGAAGCCGCCGCCTTACTATTCCAGAAACCCTGTCTCCGGTAAGTCATTCTTGATGGATAACATTTCATAGAAAAGATACCGCTTTTCTACATTATTTTATTGTTTTGTCTTCAAATTGGGCCTTTGTATATGTAGTACCATTAGAATAATGTCTTTTACTGTCTGTTGACAGGAATAGATCCCTCCTTGGGATAAGTCCGCCGTTACTCTAGCTTAGTTTGTCTCTTGAGACTGTGTATTTTATGCAATAAAGTTAAATCAAACAAAACGAACTTGCACCTTCCCTGTGAAAATTTAATATTAATAATCATCACCGTTTTCTCGTGTAGGCGTTTTTTGGTTGCTTATTCAGATGCTAAGCATTGGAAATACCTACCCCTCTTGTTTGGGCCATCCTTACATATTACAAAACGCGTCTGTCTACCTGTTCGCGATAAACTCAAAAACTACTGCACGGATTTTCATGCGGTTTTTACCAATAGATAGTGTGATATCTGTACGGGAAGGTTTAGATGTATAATTTATTATGTTTTACCCGAGCGAAGTCGTGACGAGTGGCTAGTTTTGAACATTTGGTCTAGTTAAGCCATAAATCTTGCCAATAGAATTCCAAAGTCAGTATAATCGCAATTCCCAATACAATTTTATCCAGCAAATTCGCAAACGTCTAATATAGTAAATCGCGCAACAAAGAACAAAAGAGAATCCTGTAAATTAAAATGTAGCATTGTTCCTTTTGAAACTCAGTTCCGAACTGCATTCATTTGTTTAGTCGCGCTATCTCTTGAACTCGTAGTAGGAATAAATGGTTGAGTTTATTAAAAGAAAGGATTTTTCGAAATACCTACAATGTAACATGCAACAGTGAATATATATAATTATAATAATGAAATCACTATTTACACTAGTAATGAAGTAAGCATAAATCACGATAACAGAAAGTAAGAAAAGAGAAAGATAAAATAATTTATAACACAACAATAAGTATTACCTACCTTTTGCTCGCGTCTATGTATGCGCTTAAAATATATCTTTTCCTGATATAGTATATAGCTTAATTACCTTTCTACGTTTAATATTTATCGCCATGCATATTGTCAGTAAACTACAGAAGAATTTGCAAAGCTTTAAATTTTGAAACTAGCAGTTACACGCAGTTTTACCCGCGGCAAAATATAAAAGAATAATCTGTCACTCTATATAAAGCTTTAAAACTATCTTCACACAAAAATTCATCTCAATCCAATGCTTCTGGGGTAAAAGAACTACATACAAAATCTTTCACATTAATCATCTACTATCCATAATGATATTACATGTACGTTTCTGACTTTTAAATTAATTAATATTTCTCAAAGCTACAAACTACTAGCTGTAAAAGATTCCCACACTAAACAAGACGCCTTTGTAACAGTACATCAAGTTGCCTGTTCTATTGCGCGGTAAGCGGCGATTTGGAATTGAATTTGGAATTGGAAATTGGAATTTGGAATCTTCCTTGAATTAATTTTAATTACTGTATAATTTTTTTATTTAATCGTATTTAGGTAAATTGTTAATTTTTCTTTACTTAATATATTATGTATAGCAGCGACTGTTATTATATTTGCACACCAATCTATGGCAAGACATGTTGACTCTAAGTGTTTCAAGGTTTTATCAATTTACACAATCTTTTAATTTTATATTTTTTAAGTTATTATAAACAAACAAAACATATTTTGCTTTTCTTGTAGCAGCCACATCTGTACCGTCTCCGTCCTCTACATCATCAAAGCCAGTCGCCACGCCATTGTCGGCGCCATCTTCTGCCAGCGGTGCTCAGCCTCAAGTAAGAAATTCTACTACTTCTTTAGACAGGCCACTCACACACCTGCTGCATATGCAATCTAGGGCCTAAAGAAGGAAATGCACGTATTTAATAGAAAAGGAGGGTCGTCCTATATCTCTTTCTTTTAAATACCTGCATCCCTTTCTGTAGTTCCTTAAATCGGAGCGGGTGTAGCCGGTCTTAAGAATATTTTGTACAGTCTGTCAAGAAAGGTTGATGAAATTAAATGGTGGTGCTGTCTCTTGTGTGTATATCAAACAATATTAACAATTCTATTTGGTATTGCAATGACAACAATTTTACACTTTTGATGGTTTTATTTGTCTTACAAAAAAAATATTATTAACTATGTTATTAATAATTAATATTTCTATTTATCTTGTGAAGGTGCCTAAACTGTCACCCCAATCATCATCACTATACATCCTGCCTCCAGGCAGCAGGAGCAGCACGAGTTTGCAGTCCACTCAGATCACTGCTAGGGGTAAATATTTACTTTCAACTTATTTTTTATATGTATTAATTTGCCTAGCGGAAAATAGTTATGTGTCCAACTGATGAGAAATAGTTAACACAGTCACCTACAACGCCAGGGGTGTCACCTTGTATTGCCGATTACATAAATATTTTCATCTGTGTCGATGTTTGTTTGTCTGTAATAAAAATTTTCTAGTTAAATTTCACTACTATTTTCATAGCCCATATACCTACACATCCTGTATATGGCCAAGAAAACATCAACACTTCCAGAAATGGCATAAAAAAACTATAAAAAATTTAATATTGACATGTAAACAAACACCGCATTTGAGGTCAATGTTCCTTTTGGACTACACACACTCAGATAAAACTGATATTATCCAACTTCTTGATGGCTATGGACGCCTAGTATCTACAATACAGCAGCACAGATATAATCTTAATAATAATAAAAAATTGAAATGTTATATTTACTTCAAATTTCGCATATGTTGATAAACCCTGTTTGAATGAGTTTCTTTCGGCATTTCTTTTCAGCAGTGGTCGTTCCGAAATGCTAGTAGTTTGTAGCATTGGTAAACATCATTTATTTTTGAATATGACCTGAAAAAGTGCCTGTGAAGGCCTAATTTCTGAATAAATGATTTGATTTTGATTGATTTGATTTTGACATTGATAGGAATCTTGATAGATACACAAGGTACCCTATCACCCCGTTTCGAGGGTGCACGGTGTAATATCAACCTGTATAGGGGTTGCTCCCATAATGAATATTTTTAGTACTATTGAATTTAATACCCCAAATTTGATTTTTATTTCTTTGCAGGTAACGCAAATCAAATAAAAAACGGCACTCACGTCTAATATTAAATAAGTAGGTAGCTAGAAATATCAAATTTGTGAGTATTGTTGGAGAGATACGGAAATGTTATTGTCTTTATGTTTTGTGTGCATGGAGTATATTCTATATACTATAAAACTAAATGGAGCAATCTCATATTATGTAACACATAAAATTTAAACTATATACAATCAAATATAGGAAAACATAAAGATGAGAGATATTTTCAAGACATATATTTCAATGAATTCGGCTTATGTGAGTATGGAATTGTTTAATGAAAAAAAAAATGCTTAGTTCTTTTTCTTAATCGTTAATGCCTAGTTCTTTTTATTTTAATTAAAATTATCTGAGTTTGTAAAATCATAAAATATTTTTGTTTTTTTTTTTCAAGTTTAAGGTCAGATATCTTTTCTATTTTGATATAATATGACGTAGATTTATTTTACTTCTGATATATTTTGTTTGATTAAAATAGTGATTTTTATATAGCCTTCCTTAGTAGTAACAAAAATATAATTTTTAATATTATGTATAGGTACTGTAATTTTTAGTACCAACTACCAAGAAGAACAAAATAAGCAGAATATAGTGTTCTTGTCTTGTTTTCCGAATTGCCACAAATAAATGGATGTACATTAGAGAAACTAAATTTGTACACAAATGTAAATAAAGCCGTTAAAGACTAAAGGTTGTTAACGACTAATGGAATTTAGTAAAATATGCAGGCCCAATGGTAATTGCTTTTAGTGTTGCCATAAACTAACTCGCCCAAAACATTGGTTTATTTTTTCCCTTCCTTCTTCCAAAAATGTCTATTGACTGCAGTATGCGATCCCCGCGGGAAATCATCAAGTCATCCCGCCATATTTAGCGAACTTCCCTTAACCTTACGGTTTTCTGGCACCCTTGAGTTTTACTTTGTTTAGATTGGTTTATTATTATACATTTTATTGAACGGTATCTCGTCGCCATTTGACGAAGCATGTTGCAGACAGGTACTTCAAAACACCATAATAAAGGATTCACATTCAGAAGTGTTACACATTGAATCTGTTCCAGAATTATTCCTTTGACACTAATTTACATATATTTTTCATGTAAACATTTTGACGAAGCGTATTGCGTGTTCTTCTGATGTGCATTTTGACGAAGCTGTCAGCTTCCGCTACAGTAGCGGAAACATCTCTGTAGATTTTTTGGCGAAGCATGTTGCATATATATATAAGTACTTTGATTTATAGTACATGTTCACGAAGCATGTTGCTGATGGTACAATGTGAACTGTCTTTTAATAAATATAATTTGCATAGTTATTTGTGTTATTATTCTATTAATTAAGGACGTTTATTTACAAATGTGATTTTTTGATTATATTTTGTGTAAATCATAATAAGTACATACTTAAAGTAGTTAAGTCAATTGCCTTTGTTAATATTTTCTGAAATCTTAAAACAATGTAAACTAAAAGTTTTGAGTTTTAGTAATCGAGCCTAAAAATATAAAGCTTTAAGTATTAAAGTCAAAGAAAACTATGTTAAAGAAATAAATTAGTTATATATACTTTAAAACGGAAAATATGTAGTTTAAATTTATTTTATATTAAGACATAATATAGTAAGTACAGATAAATAAATATTATAGCGCTTCGCCCGCTTCGTGATATGTACAATTGTATTTTATCAATCTAATAACGACCTTATTGCTATTGTATAAGATTTGAAATGAAAAACAATATGACTCATGCTATCTCGATCATAAATACGATATATTAGACAAGTACCAAGAGCCGCTATCAGCAACCAATAGCAGTACGATATAGCACAATGTGATTGGCCGAAATATTTGATTGGATTTGGATTGGCTGCAATATTTGTGTGACGTTGCTTTTCTTTCTGCGCCGGACATCATTGTAATCAAAGACGAAGAAAAATAAAGACGACAACACAATGTCCCCAAATTAAATAGAAGATTTCTGAGGACCTGTAAAACTAGGCATACAGTGAAGGACAACATATTAGCACTGTCTCGTTTCTTCTTCCTCTTCTTACCAAAAGAAAACGAATTCTATTTAGTTTTCTCGGTCTACGATTGTAACTTATAAAGTTAGACAATGACAAGAAATGGAAGGCTGTCTTTTGCACACATTAAGTGTGTGACTGAGGAATGTAGTTGGTGTATGAGTCACGTAGCGGGCGCCCATATTATGTAGTTTATATCTGAGACTGACTTTGAATTTATTTTACTACGTAAATAACATACGAGTGATTTTATTATGCTTAGACATTGTGGTATACTAGGCTTCATACGATAAATATAAAACTATTGTTTTATTACAGATTCGTGACTAGTTTTAATGAATTTTAAATCATGGCAGGAAAGAAAAGAACAATGCATTAAAAAAGAAAAATAATAATTAATTTTTTTACTGTACCTAATCTTAAAATGTCTATAAATTTATTCCCAAAGGATTATGTAAATAGTGTTTTAATGTAATATAGCTAGTGTTAAATGTAGTATATAGGTTTTGATTTACGAAAATTAAATGTTTTTACGACTAATGTTGATTGCGCCATGAAAATTACGTAAAATAAAGAGGTTTTTTTCATATCACGTTATTTTATTTTTCACAATTCTCCTCTATTTACCAATTATAACAGACTACCGACCCAGGCTGGCTTTATAATAAACTGTACACCCAAACTTTCCTTCCAAATCACGCTATCTATTGATGAGAATGGGATGAAAATCCGTGCACTCGTTTAATTAAGTTTATTGCGGACAGACAGACAGGTGCGGCAGAGGACTTTGTTTTATAATATGTAAAGATAAGGATAATATTACTCGTATATGATAACTTGACACTATTTCTGAATCTCAAATCCACCAACAAGCCACTTCTAACCAGCTTTATTTAGCTAAATGTGGCACATAATATTCCTAGTTTTAATTTTTTTATATTACCAAACAGATATGCACCTGATGGCGCGTGGTCACCGCAGCCTGTGGACAACATTAGGGGTGGCAACTCGCGTATAACGCGCGTTGCCGACTTTGTGGTCTAGAATCTTTTACTTCAGTAATTACACTGAATCTCTCACTCTTTATATAATTGGAACAAAATCAATGCAATTATCGTATTGTTGTATATATTTTATTCCAGTTTACAAGTAGAGATAATTATACTTTAATGAGAACAAAATATTATATTTTTTCATTTATTATACAATTATGTTAATTTATACTAAAAACTACTTATTTCTTAAAAATAACTTTAAAATGTCTAAAGAACGTCTATCTTAAAATTAACTTATAAATTACTTATATAAGTCACCAATTTATAAGTGATTTCTTCAAATTCATATTAACCACTTAGCTAAATTTCTTTGTACAGCTAAAACTTTTATTCGATAGAATCATAAGCGCAGTGGCGTAGAACAAAATGCCCCGTCCCTATCTCGAAGCTGAGATAAGAACGAGACAAAACAATAGACGTCTCGTCACTCCAGTGCCCTCTTGCACACTTTGTGATCGTGAGAGGTTGATGTGTGGCCACGAAAAATGAGAGCGATTTATTTGTGTATAACAAGACAGAAAGATAGAAAATTAAAAGAAGGAAATGTGTCCTTTTGGTTGGCGACACTGGGTGCTTATCACAACCAATTTTGATTTTGAATTTTGTAGGTATTATCGAATTTTGTTATGAATAAAAGTTTTTATTTAATTTGATACAATAACGATTCTTATTATAATATGGCGGTAAGTAGTCGTAAAAGTCATGTCAGATGCCTTCAGGCGACTTCAATAAAATATGACACCAGTGTTAGCAATAACACACTCGATATGATGACGATGCGATGATAAATATGGATGTACATCAGTTTTAGTGGCCCCAACTTAAAGGAGAGGCAGCTTAAAGTGGCGTCAGAGATCAGCATCGCAACGAGTGTATCGAGTTACTGTCGAAGCAATAAGTTACTTACCGTTTTGACCACTGAAATTTACAAAATACCTATCTACCCACGAAGTTTGTATGTATGTGTGTACTAGCCGTGTATGATTTATTAAACTTCCACCCATTATAGTCAATTAGGGGTAGATTTTTGGAAAAAAAATCTACCCTATATTTGAACGGGGAGCTTTTAACTATATGTATACCAAATTTAATCATAATCAGCGGTTTAGCCGTGAGAGCGGAACAGACAGACATACTTTCGAATTTATAATTAGTATGGATGTATGTATCTATGTCTGTGACGCAGTGGTCACCACGCCCGTCCGCTATCTGGAGGTGTTGTGTTCTAACATAAGAATATTTGTCTGCGGTTTTGGGTGCGTCGTGCCTGTTTCTGTGGTTGTGTCCATCGTACCGGCGATACAAGCTTAGTGATTAGTGTGGACCGTTGAGTGTTGTCCATAAATAAAGAAGTACCTATAGATATAAGTTACGGTGCGGAATAGAAAAAAAAGATACGATAGGTATCTTAATAATAAATTTTGCTTGCGCGCCGCTGACGTTTGACTTTGCTTGTCTCTGTACATGTTAAAGTTAACGTCAGAGTTGTCTGGCGCAACCCACTCTGCGAGGCAATAGGTAATTGAATTAAGTATGGGCCTTACAAACAAATCATAATACTCGGGCTTTATATGGTAAAAACAATATTTGTGTTTTCTAGGCAATTCCCAATACCTGTGAAACGGAATATTGCAAGCGCGTTGTTTATCTTCAATCTAGTCAGCTCAAAGGAGTGTTCTGTGTTTGGACGATATCACAGGTACATAATGTACCTAGGTACTGTCTATCACAGAGCAAAGATTGATCTCTGGTAAGTAGATTTTGTTTATATCCAGTTTCTATCTTTCGCGTTTTATCTTATTCTATCGACCCCGTTATTTATAAAAAAGTTAAAGAAAGAAAGAAAGAAAGAAAACATTTATTTGCCAAAAACATGAGTACAAATGGTCAAAATGAATTAGACCTACACGTTTTACCGAATACAGGTATGCAAATATAATTAAATAAAGAGGAGCATGCTATCCACTACAAATCCAAAACAAACTATAATGAACTATAATGTACTATACTAGCCCTAAATTCTATCCGAGTCTATCATTAAAGAAATCATTTAAAGTATAATAACATTTATCAGTTAATAAAGACTTGAGGTGCTTTTTAAATAGATTTAAATTTAAGCTTTTATATTGATTTGGAATTTTGTTGTAAATTTTCGGTGCCATACATACTATGCTATTACCGAGTAAAGCAGTTTTTGATGGGTGCATGCATAATCGATAGATATCTCGATGATTCCTCAATACAACATCAGCTAGACGAGGGAATAAATGAGCATTGGTTTTCACAAATGTTGCTACCTCAAGTATGTAAAGTGACGGAAGTGTAAGAATTTTGTGTTCTTTAAAAAACGGCTGACAACTATCAGTGCTTTGGAGTCTAAACATTGCGCGAATACAGCGTTTTTGCATTTTAAAAGCTATATCCTTATCCGTCGAATTGCCCCAAAAAATTATTCCATATCTAAGTATTGATTCCACTAAACCATGATAAGCTGTAAGAAGCGCTTTTATGTTTAATTCATTTGAGAGTTTAAATAGTACAAACGCCGAACTACTAAGTCTTTTACTAAGACCATCTATATGGGGTTTCCAGTTTAATTTAGAATCTATAGTTAGCCCTAGAAATTTTGTTGAATCAACTTCTTTCAACACATGGCCTTGATATTCTATTTTATAATTTTCCGTATCAAGCGGTCTTTGACTAAAATGCATTATATTGGTTTTGTCAAGATTTATCTTTAAATTATTATTATCAAGCCATTCAATTATGGATGTTAAAGTTGCATTAATATCTAATTGATAAATATTTACATCATTACATTTTATTGTTACCGTGCTATCGTCCGCAAATAAAGTCATATTATGTTTGGTAGTGTTTGGAAGATCGTTAATATATATTATGAAAAGAAGGGGCCCAAGCACACTACCTTGTGGAACACCATATAATACAGAACGTTCAGTTGATAAGTAATGTTGTTCCGATTGTGTTTTAGGATTGAATTTTGAAATTTCTGTTAACTGTTTACGATTAGATAAATATGATTTTATTAAATTTAACACATTACCCCTAATTCCGTACGCTTCTAACTTGTGTAATAGTATGTCATGTTGAACATAGTCAAAAGCTTGTGTCATATCACAATATATAGAGCACATGGGTTTTCTGATGTTAACTTCAGTTAATACAATTTTCAAAAAATCATAGATGGCCATATTTATATTTTTATTACGACGAAACCCCTTTTGTTCATTACACAAAATTTTTTTATCTTCAAAATAGACGTTTAATTGGTTGGAAAAATGTTTTTCATAAACCTTTGAAAATATAGAATTTAAAGCTATAGGTCGATAATATTGCATTAGTTCTTTGTTATTTTTTTTTAATAAAGGTTTAATTATGGTAGTTTTTAAGTCTTGAGGGAAAACACCAGCTTCTATACTAAGGTTTATTAAGTGACTAACATGATGACATATATGTTCATTTACAGCTTTGAGTATTTTGGTTGAAACACCATCATACCCAACACTATCCGTATTTTTAAGTTCTTTTATAATTTTATAAACTTCCTCTGGTGAGCATGGTGCCATAAACATTGAATGTTGTCTATGGGTAATAGCAGATATGGTATTGGCTCGACTTCTTTTTTCTGGTTTGATTTTGTCAATGAAATAATTATTAAATGAATTAGCTATTTCCTCTGGATTTGTAATATAGTGATTATCAACTTTAATTCGACTTATTGTTTCTTTTGGTATGTTTAAAAAATACTATTAGGAGATAATAAAAATAATTGAACAATAAATAGAATCGCTATCCGATCGGAACGCGTGAGAAATACAAGGCGTTATATGATATAAGTATTTTGTCACTATCGCTCATTATAATATATGACATTGAGAGAAAAAGGACAAAAATACTTTAGTTTATAGTATGCTTTAACTTTTTTATGCATAACAGTTGGGTCTGTGCCTGAATAATTATTTTTATTTTAAACAAATAGCAGAGGAGCTCAATGCGCAGTGGTTAGCGGCTCGGATAGAGGCGGTTCTGGTGTCAGCGAAACGAAACGTGTGAGTCTACAGTTTTCTCTGTCTACATTTGAAACATTGTTTCGCCCGCGCCCGTATGCTTCTGTACCCATAAAATGCAATATTGAAATATTTCGCATTGAGTTTTACGACGGAAGACAATTGAAAGTCATAATTGGGGACAAACAATGTTTTGTTTATAGCGTATTCACAGAAGGACAGAAATTGTAATCATAACATGTTAGAAGTTTAAAATATGTATGTGTAAAAAATATGTCCATATACACTAGCCGCTCTTTATTAATAAACATTTATATCTCTGATTAGGCTTGGAGTAGTTTTTCTTTGTGTTGTCCCTCTCTCTCCTTTCAGTATACCGAGGCTAATCAGAGAATAACGTTTTTATTAATAAGGGGGGTATTTGTAATATGTATATATATTTTGTCACTATCGCACTGTATACTATTTACCATTGACAGCAATGCACATAAAACAAAACTGTATTAAAACAAAATTGCATGTTAAAATACCTGTGTAACACCGCAGCGAGTGCTACTGGATACGTCTTATTTTTCTGTACAAATCCGATTCGCCTAGCCCTTAGAATTGCACTTGTAGTGTAGATTATTTAGGTGACTTTGACAGAAGCCGTATAAGTGTTCATTTCGTATATTTCACATAAAAAACAACAGATGGCACTTCTGCAGTTATTATAGACAGTTCTGTGATGGGATGGGACGCATTTCAATGGCAATTTATTTGTTTACGATGTGCAGTTTCGAGTTTTGAGGGCACTGCCGATAGCTTTGGTATTTATGAATCGATAGGTATTGACGGTTTTACTTTAATACACCGTTTCAAAATGAAAAATAAAAACATAGGTAGGTAGGTGCAAAGGCAGGTCTCCAGCGATAGTTTTTTGAAAACATTGAACAAAAACACACACACATTGTTTTTAAAACTTTACAATGCCAACAAAAATATGTGGTGAAACAATATTTCTACATAGACAGTTTTTTGAATGTTGACATGTTTTGTTGATTGTGTAGGACAAAGGACTGGACCCATCTTAACAGATAAGAATCAAAAATGGAAAAACGGCATGTACTCATTGTATGCACAGCTCTCCCTCTCTCTTGAAACATTTGAGCGTTATATTCTAAGCCATTAAACATTAGAATCTTTGCTCCACTGTCCTACCTTTTTCTCCACTTTCGAGAGCAAAACTCTCGAATTCATGCCTCATTCATGAGTCCATTGGCCTGAATATACTCTTCGGATCACGTCCGAATAACCTAAGTCCCAATCGCCTATTAACTGCTTGAATACTGTTCTGTTTAGATCTATGCAATATTTATGTGTGCATTAATTTGTGCTTTCGTTGTATTAAATAATGCTTGTTTAGCACTATTATAGTATGTTGGTGTTGGAACAGTTTGTGGTCGGGAGACACATCTATCGCATTATCCAAATTGAGCAATTAATTATTTATTGTGAAGGTGTGTGCGCATGCTTCGCATATACACGGAAAATAAATGATAATTATGAACTAAAGGCGTGTATTCGCCTGCAAATAATACCGGGACCAACGGCTTAACGTGCCTCCGGAAGCACAGAGGAGCCCAATAATACATTCTTTGGTCACCCATCCAATGACCGACTATTGTCTCTTCATAGTCGTATTCCTCATTGCTCCAAACTACTCCAATAATAGTGCCAGGAAAGTCGTTACTTTCTTAGCTGATAGAGAGATATTATTAAGAGCACCTATAACCGAATAACATGGGAAATAGTCCTACTCCCCTGGGAAATAGGTGTGATAATAATTATATACGTACTTGTTGCGGCCATAGCCTGGCAACACAAGGAAGTGAGGCGCCGCGACGTATTTCCGCCGCTCCCCATCTTATACTAACTTACGTTTTGTACGCACCATTGTCCAAAGAATAAATTCTAATCTACAAACTCAGCGCCTTAGAATACAGTCCAGTCACAACTTATATTTAGGCCTCTGCGCCAACTGTACTATTATATTCCAAGCTTCGTAAGGGAGATATTAGGTGCACCTATAACCAAAGAACATGCATAGCGAGACTGATTAGTGTAGAGGAAGAGAGTGAGGTTTATCAGGCGATTTTCACATGTCACGTTGTCATGTGAAAATCGCTTGTCTCTACTATAGTATACAGTGCGATAGCTCGCCTACTCCCTTGGGAAACAGTATTATAATATGTAAGTATTAAAATTCAGCGTCAGCTAAAATACTTGCAACCATCGATCCTGTACAATTAATTTGTTCCACCAATCAGAATTCAACACACGATGTGTACGCAGCGTTACTAAACGGAAGTGCTACGTCGACACAATGTAACGCAACGGAAGCGTTGTTTGCGACCGTTTCCTGTCGGTCGGTATTGTTTAGCGATCGTGAATTATTTATTATTTCAACTACTATCGATGTATTTTATGCAAGTAGTTCATGCAACCTTGTAAATTTGAAATTACAATCATTAAAAATAATTATAAATTTCCAGAGCTTATATACCGGCTACCTCACTCTCATCTATTTCAGCAGCCAAACAGCAGTGCCTGCATTGTTGTGTTCCGGTATGAAGGTGAGAGAGACAGTGTGATTACAGGATACTGTGGCAAAAGATCCTAGGACACAAAGTAGGCAACGCGCGTGTGACAACCCTGGCGTTACGGGCATTGATAGGCTGTGGTGACCAATTACTTGAAAATCACGTCACTCATAGGGCATTAAAGATGGAAGTAAAGGGTTCCAGGAATAGAGGACGACCTAAGAAGAAACGGATGGAGTCAAGGATAGTATGAACAGGAAAGGAGTGTCAATGGATATGGCAAATGACAGAACGAAATGGAAGGAACTTACATACTGTGCCGACCCCACATGAGTGGGATAAGGTCAAGAAGGAGAAGGTGAGCAATTACTTGATGAGGTTGGCTGTATAAAAAGAGTTTCAGTTTTCGCTATTGACTAACAAGATTCGAGCGCCAGTTACGAGGAATCACATGCGGCAAGTCGCTCGTGTGTTTGCAATATTTCGTCTCGTTTTTTTATTCGTTTTTTATCCCTTTCCATGATTAGTTTAGTTGTCAGTACTTATATGAATTGAATAAAAATGTGATGGTGGCGTTAATGTTCCACACATTAGCGCCTTTGTTACATTATTGCCTAGTATTAACATGTAAAGTGCAAATGATCGCTCCATGAAACCATAGACGTAAAAAAATACAGACAGATGTTTAATCTTCTAACTATATTCCTAACGCAGACAGCAAGAAATACGACTCTATTACAAAATGCTATCGATGAAAAATAAATATTCAGTGTAATGTCCATTAACCGACAGTTAAAGTTAACCCGAAGTTGGATCGTAAATTAAGCCGTGTGCGTCGTAAATCGTAGTTAAAAGTAGTAAAACGAAGAGTTAGCTGATTCATTACTTGCTATGACTCTGTTTTGAATTAGTGTTGTCGAACTATCGATAGTTTTACTGTCGATAATTTTCATTCAAAAAGGCCACTATATGGATTGTACTATCGATAGTATTGACACTAAGAACGTCAATAGCATCTATACTATCGATAATTTGTTGTTTGTGGGCATAAATACTATCGATAGAATATATCGATAGTAATTGTTATTTTCAACAGTATTGCTTTTAATGAATTATTGATAGTATCGATAGTATTAATCAATAGTTCTTCAATTGTTAAACAATCGATAGTCGACTATCGAGCGGCAACACTATTTCTAATTGTTATTAGGACCCGTCAATTCATCACTAGTGAAGGTATTTTTTTATCGAAATGTTAATAGTACCCAACAATTGAAAAAAACTTTCCCGAAGAGGATTGACGTTAGGCTGGTCGTAAAATCGCAGCTGAAGCTTGAATCAGAAGAACAGATTTTTCCGCAGTCCCTGATGTCAGTTATCGAAAACGGCTCGACTTTTTATTCCTATTGTATGTATATTTTATGAAATTGTTAAAAACTATTTTTGTATGTAAATAGTTAATTTTTAAGTTTAGATCATTTGATTAAAGTTTATATTATGTTTTAATTTATATCTGACTTACGTTTGATTTGAATCTTATTTGAATCAATCAAAACAGCATTATTTAATTTCAATTCGATGAAGTACGACAACTAAAAAAAAAAAATTATTAGGCTTCCAATTTTTTTACTCATTATTTTTACACCCTACTGCGGTGGCGACCCATCCTTCATACAACGCCATTGCTCGACTGTAAATACAGGTTTTGTCTTCCCCTGAATATACGCGGAACAAAAACTTTTTCAATTAATCGTTCACGTTGCATTGTTGTGAGAACAATAGTCTGATTAATACGACCACGACAACATTGATTGGTGGAGGAATACTGTACCGTCAGCAAATATAGTGCACCTACTGTATATGTACAGCCTAGTTACCAAAATGGGTTGGAGATGAAACCTATGGCATGAAAACATATCTATTTAGATTTAAATCTGAACAATAATGGCAATAGCTATACGAAAAAATCGTATCGAAATGTCAATCAATCGATCACGGGTGAAAGAGAAAAGAAAATGCATTTCTTGTCAGAACAATCGGTTACTACTTACATCGTTGATTGGTGGAGGTATATAGTACTAATATGATGCATATACTGTATAGTACAGTCTATGTAACAGACGAAAATCACGCCTGCGATGATTTTTTACGTATACCTACGGATGAATCTGGCAATTCAATTTTAAAGCAGAAATTTTGTTTTTGAGCTGAAATTTTGTACACACGTTTTGGATGACAATGCATTATGATATGTATGTTGTGATGGTGCAACTAGGATCGGATCCCAACGAGGGAATTCCTCAATGGTTAATGTGACTTAACCACTTATAAAATTTCATGACCGAGTTCATGAAATTTTATAAGTGGTTAAGTCACAATAAGTAAAAAGAATCACAGGATACTTCTTCAGGATTTAGAACAAATTACAGGATACTTCTTCAGGATTTGGAAATGAACTGCATGTTAAGTTACCATAAGTAAACCCGTTCACATTCGTTTGTCCATTATGCTTAAAAAGCGGTCATTCAGTCAAAGATTGAATTTTTCATTAGTACGCGACGACTTGTCTGTAAAACTAATGATGAGATTAACACGGTGTAAACAGACAAACAGACAAACAGTCTGAACGGTTCAGAAACAGTCGCCAAGTGGCAGCAATAAACGCAAACAAAATTGATTACGCCGGGCGTTCGTTAGGGACGGCACTATGCGAGAATGCGTATATATTTCCAACTTAATATTACTAGTTGTTCGCCGCGAACTTAGACCTCGCGAACACAATATTTTTTTTACAAAAATATTATAATATTTCAAAAACGACTTAACTGATTTTGATGCCCTACGAACTTAAAAATTCTATTGACAGATACATACATACAAAAAAATGTATTTTTGCCCAAAGTAGAATGTTAGACCTCGCTCACTTCGCTCGCTCGGTCAATTATTGCGTATTTTTCAGGTGAAGGAAAACATCATGACGAAACCTGTCCTCTGTTTGATTATTAATTTGAGTGTGATAATGGATAAGGAAATGGTAAACTCCATTCGTAGTGTCAAGAAATTCTTTGTGTATGTTTAATTCCACGTAATGACCACAACACTCAGCCATAAGGAAAACGACGATGAACAGATTATTTTTAGAATAGTACGGAGATATCGCGCCGACCTCAGGTAATGGGATAAAGTAAGGTAAATGATGATGTTTAAAATTTTAGATAGTTTTACAAACAACAAACAAGTTCGAGTCTTCAGCAGCACTTCTTTCAAAAAGTAGAATTTACTTAGTTTTCATGTTTTTTTGTGATGGTATTTTGCTAGAATACAACACATTTTTGGTAATAATCCTAATCATGAGTAAATGTTTTCTACTATTTAACGTAAAACTATATTGGGCAGATGACAAAAAATAGTTTGTAAAATCAATTCAGAAGTAATATCTAAGTACATAGACAGTACGTCTTACATTTGAATTTATTCAACGGCTGTAGGTAAGACAAAAAATCCTTTTTGGTGTGAATGTATAAGTTAAATTTTACGCCATAAATTAACACAGAATAGGAATACCGTAACGAGGAAAATCTTTAATGATGTTCAATGTTTTTACCAGAAAGTGAAACTTTCTTAACAATACTTACCTACTGGTTATCTTCCGCATATAGCCATCTCAATTGCAACTAAGCAAACAGCGGCTTCGCACGACAAATATTAATTGCATTAAATCGATCACGTGTGTTATCTCATCAGATTGAACGTGCCAATTCAGGTCTGGAATAGTTTACACTTTACTAGCGGCCCTTCTGAACCTCGCTCAGGTAAAAACACAATAAATTACACACATAAACCTTTATCAGAAATTACACTATCTATTGATGAAAACTGAAAATCCCTGCAGTAGTTTTTGTGTTTATCGCGAACAGACAGTCAGACGCGGCAGAGGACTTTGTTTTATAATATGTGTAAGGAAGTATAGGTTAAATCTGCCGGAATCAGAAAATTGCGTAAGGCATTATCATATTATCATAAGTTTTACACTATTCATGCTCGTAAAGTTTGATATTATGAATAACCGCCATCATAGAAGTTAAATCTTTGTCAAAAATATTTTTTTGCTCAAAAGAGCGTAAAATAAAACTAAGTTAATTAATGAATAAATTTTTACGTGTTCGCTCCGTGACAACTGGAACACGGCCCGAAACGTCCGCATAATAAAAAGTACGTGCGCGTTTAATGACTGTATTAACAAATTAATACAGTAAAAGTATATTAATATATAAAGTAAAAGTATATAAGTAAAGTAAAGTAAAGTAAAAGTATATTAATACAGAAAGTACTTAAAATAAAAATAACGTACACAAAAGTAAAATGCTCGAAATAAAAAATGTAAAATCTTCGTCTAATTTTCTTAAGTGTCCATTAATTTAATTGGCTAAGATATATTAAGTAAGCGCGTACCTACATCGATATTGTTCGATTTAGAATGCTCATATAAAACGAGATGTTGCCCGGGGCTTCGTTTCCGTGGGAATTTTTATATAAAATATTTTATACAGCCTATAACAATCTTGGATAAAGTACCTTTCTAAAGGTGAAATAATTTTTGAAATCGGTTCGATAGTTTCGGAGATTACCCGCCTTAAACATACAAACTCACAAACGCTTACCTCTTTATACTTAATAATAGTATAAATAGTATAGATGGGTACCAGCTTTTGAGAGCGGCTTCATCCGCGTTTACTTAATTTTAAGCAATAAATATATTTTTCATTTTAACGTATCGCGATGTAACCTTTACCAGATTTTAAGTTGGACCATCCGCTATACAACTGTGAAAACCCATCCAGTCAATTTTGAGATGTGCAAACAAATATACAGAGAAATAGAAAGACAAACAGACCAAAATTCTAATACATTTTTTTTTGGCTTCTATTAGTCCCATAAAGATCCCCCATAATTATTTAGCAGTCTTAAAATTAAATATTACAAGTTTATTTATTAGACAAATTGAAAAACACCCGACTTTAAAAGTTCATGTCGTTACAACTTTTAAAGGTTTGAACCTGTAGCATAAAAATTGCTATCAAATAAAAAAAAAACCCATCCAAATCGCTACGGTGCCACGTACACAGTCAGAGAGATAGACAGACACACACCCCTCTTTTTGAGTCGGGGGTTAAAAAACGAGTAGAACAGAGACGGGCAAAGGTTATAGTATAGGACTGGTCGCTTTATCTTACCCATTTTAGCTCACCTGACCGTAAAAAATAATTGAATTGCTCGGAAATACGGTCCATAATATTCCTACCTGTGCTATATGGTATAAAAATTGTATCTAATCTATTTTGATGGTATATAAGATCGGTTTTAATTGTGAGATTTAAGTTGATGTAAGGTCTCTCTCTTCTCTGTTCCCGGTTGCGTCCAGGGCTGTGATGCCGCGAAGCCCGGGGTTAGCGTAAAAAAAAATCATAAAAACTTTCAAGATTCGGATGTGATTTTACAACCATTTGCCGCTTTACGTAAACCCTTCTTAGCAATGCTATGGTTGTTTATCAGCTGCTTAGGCAGTACGTCCCTTAGTCGTTTCGTGCGACATCTACGGAAATGAATATATTTAGTACTATTGCGAGTTAAATCATCATCATATCGAATGTGTTATTGCTAACACTGGTATCAGATTTTATTCAAGTCACCTAAAGGCATCTGACATGACTTTTACGACTACTTACCTCCATCTAGTGGCAAGTAGTCGCATACACATTAGGGAACGAAACTGTCAACCAGTTTGCAGGTTTCCTCACGATGTTTTCCTTCACCGGAAGCAAGTGAAAACTACTATATATATGAGTCAGATTGGTATATATAAATCATAAGGCACGTGTAGTATACGGACCTGAGACCTTTCGATGCACAGGCGGGCGGCTTAACCATTTAAAACAAGCTTGTAAAAACCAAATGCAATATAAACAAGTCAAGAGTACAATCGACTCCATATAGATTTTACAGTCCACTGTTTAGGTTAAATAGTGATCAATTTGCTATGAATATGGAGTACGAAGTGCTGGCGACTGTACTAAAGAACAAAACGCAAATAATAATGACACGAAACTTGTGCTATTAGTCATTCATGAAGTTGTGACCCGATAACTCGGAAACTTTTTTATCGGAGACTTCGCTCCAAGTTCACAACTTGTAGATAATGGCCGCGATAGGTCAGAGACATTATTGGTAAAAGAACTTTGCTATTTCTTCCATATTAATATTATAAATAGAAAAGATTAGTATTTTTGTTTGTAATGTACAAACTCAAAAATTACTTGGCCGATTTTGATGAAATTCGGCATAGAGATAGGCGAAACCTTCAGGAGTAACATAGGCTACTTTATATTATGGTTTTACCCGAGCGAAGCCTGGGCGAGCGGCTAGTAATTAACATAGATATTAGCTTTTATCCACGGCTTAGACCGCTTGTTGTATTTTGAAATATTAATGTCTCAGGAATCTTAACACGTTATAGATCTATAGTCCGAAAGCACCTAAATAAAAAAAACCGTGTTGCACTCCGGGAGTGCCGGCAGAAGTGAAAACTTGAATATTAATTAGCGTTGTGCACTTTTTGACGTCTTACGAATTTTCGATCAGGGTCACGTTTCTTGACGCGAGTTAAACATTTTTTACCCATCACAAAAAGTGCACAACTCAACTAAAGAAGTTTTCACTTCAAAAAAAATACACAAAACAAAACTAATTTCGAGCACACACATAGAGAACATAACTTTCTTTGGTAGCGGTTGGAATAAAAAACTGAAAAAAAAAAAACAAATATAAACAAACAGAATTATAATAAACACGCAAAACTCCGCTCGGTCACACAATTAAGTTGGCTACAAGAAAAGTCACTCGGAAAGATTTCCTTTGCCTACATTTAGCCCAATTAGACGAGGTTTAACCACGAGTTATGGCGTAAAATGAATCTTAGTTAATTTGGCAATAACAAGAACGTTAATCCAAGTTTATTTTCCGTTGATTTACACTGTGCTAATGGAGTTTTGCCGTTTTAATGACAACTTGTTTCAAAATGCAATCGTTGTAAACAAGCGTTCTTTCTTTCCTTTAAGTCTCGAACTTAATTTAGGGCTGGCGCAATCTGTGTTATTTGTCCCTATATATCTATTTACATTTTTTTACAGAAACAGATTCTTGTATTTATCCCTTACGGATATGACAGAGCCAGGAGTTGACATGCAAATAAGCATTTTTTTTTTCAAAAAAGGGTAAATTACGAGGTGGATGAATTATTTGGAAATTTAAAAGGATCTCAAATATACCTAGGTATATCATATTAGCGTATAGACGCGTGATTACCTTGTTGCTAGCGACGTATTGATCTTCGATTTTGAAAAAAAATACAAACTAATAGTTGTATGATGACTTCGGTGGCGCAGTGGTAAAGTGCTTGCCTCTGAACCGAGAGGTCCCGGGTTCGATCCCCGGTCGGGTCATGATGGAAAATTATCTTTTCTGATTGATCCGGGTATTGGATGTTTATATATGTATATGTTATAAAATATAGAATCGTTGAGTTAATATCCCATAACACAAGTCTCGAACTTACTTTGGGGCTAGCTCGATCTGTGTGATTTGTCCTAATATATATATTTATTTCATTTATTGTAGATTACTTATAGGAAAAAAACTATAAGATTAAAAAAAAAATTGTATTTATGTTTGTAACGCGATAACTTTCGAACCGTTGTCGGTCCAAATTTTGCTGAAGTTTAAAAGGTATGTAGGATCTGTCAATAGATTTTTTATTTCGTTGGGCAACAAAATCGGTTCAGTCCTTATTTATATATTCACTACTTTGTAAAAACTGTCAAAAACTATGATCAAAAATGTATTGTGTAAGTTTGTTTGTTACCTCTTCACGTTTTATCTACTCAACCATCTTGAAATTATAGAGCATACATTTAGATATAAGTATTGAGAAGGCGAACTACTTTCATAGATAATAAAAGCTTTTAAAATAAATAAGGGGTGATGTCATCGGAGAGTCTTGCGAGTTTAGTAGGTACGAGTACCGATGTCTCTACATTTATTTACTACATTATTCTCGGAAAAAAGAACTGCTCCCGTGGGAAACTGACGCGGGAGAAGCCGCGGGAAAAAACATAATTGACAAAATATCATCTCATCTTTTTATTACGCAATTTGTTTTACGAAGTAAAAAAATCAAAGTACCTTTTTTAGTAAAATAACAAACTTGAAAAAAAGTGATTTTAAATTTCTTATACAGTCGACCACAAGTCAAGTTACCTTGCGTGAACTATTTGCAATTGCGATAACCACGAATTTGCAGTGAATTTGTATATAGGTTGATGTGCTGAGGGTTGTACTAAGTAAAAAGCGCTATGCCCGCGATTCTGAAGAAAATTAATGTTTGTCCTGTTTAATGAGATGCGACTGGCGTCTTTATATACTAGCCAATATTTTTAGGTTAATAATATTATAAATGCGAAATTTTGTGAGGATAAGTTTGTTACTCTTTCACGCAAAATCTACTGGACGGATTGTTATGAAATTTGGTACACGGGTAGAATATAACCTGGAATGATACATAGGGTACGTTTTATCCCGAAATTCGACGGGAGCGAAGTCCCGGGTTGAAGTTAGTGAATAATAAAGTTAGGTAATTTAATATTTTTAACCCCCGACAACCGAATGCTCCTTCTGTTGTGGGGGGTTAAAAAGGTTAAGTTATAATTTTAACTGTCTGTGTCTGTCCATTACAGCCAACGGCTGAACCGGTATTGATATTATTTTAGGGATTCGTAAAAGGAAAAAAATGATACCCGTAGAATCACTTCACCGCCCACCTATCCGTCTATCAAGGCCCTTTTCTCAGGAACGCATAAACGTATCAAGTTGAAATTTACATGAAATATTCGGCTGTTAATTTGGCATGTGCTCCTAAAAATATATGAAAATGGTCGAAATTAAACTAAACGTGTATAGAACATTTCAGCTCGATCGGTTAAAGATATTTTCTCTGAAATATTGAGTTACAGAGAGGCGAGTGAGATTCCACCCAAACATACGTACATACATTTCTACAGTTAAACAGAAACTTGTAGAATAAGTAATTAAACAAAACTTATCCACAAGTTATTTTATTTTTGAATGTCAAAAGAAATTACCCAGTATTTGTTACATTTATCACATTATTCGCGAACCGAATTACCGACCCGAAAATTTATCATTCATTTTCCTCAATTACCCAAAGAGGATATCGAATGAAATCTTTTATCCCATTCAGAAAAGCAATTATCACACAGATTTGTTATCTATACAAAAACATTAAGGGATCAACCGCTAAGATTGAAAATTCGATCAATTTCTTTATCTTTTGAGCGAAAATGTAACGAATTTTCCGGACAGAAATTTCGTTATGTATTCCTTTTTGTAAAGCGATATTATGTTGAAGTTAGATTCAAAGAAAGTCCTCAGAACTTTTTGTTTATTTTGCACTAGATTTTCGCCCGGGGATTTGCTTCTGTAGGAATTTTAGGTTTGAAAGTACGCACACATAGTTAGCTCATACATAATAATATGTCATTAGCATTTCCCGCCGCTTCGCCCACGTTTAGTTTATGGGTCTCATTATACTTAGCTTATTGTTTTCAATATCTCTAGTTCTAAGCAACGTATCGCTTTAGGCTTTAGGGCATCACAGTCGTGAATGCAGATGAAGAACGAAAGTATGACAAAGATGTTTTTAACACAAAAAACACATTTGAAATAATACTCAACATTTTTTCAGATGAAAATATGTCGTTTGTAAAAACAAGCCTTTTTTGATGTGAAACTTTCGAGCGACTCAATTTATTACCTCCGGCAACTTCGTTTTCCTGCTTTTCCAAGAAACTTAGGTAATTGTAGGGCTCTCATTTCACTTTGCCGATGGCGATGTTATGTGTAACTTGATCTCGACTTTTGAGAATTGGGATTGTGGCAAAAAATGTTTTTGAAGTGAAAACTTCTTTAACGGCCTTTTTCTTTTGTAAAAAATGTTTAACTCGCCTCAGAGCACGTGGATCGAGACGTCAAAAATGCACAACGTTAATATTCAAGTTTTCACTTCAGCTAGCACTCCCGGAGTGCAACACGTTTTTTTTTGTCGACTACATTTTAGACAGAGCTGCTTTGTTTGCGAGAATGTTGTTTTTCACCCAAGAACGATGAATTTTCAAACTGAAATTTGACAGAACATAAATTATTATTTTTTACGCAAACCTTGGGCTTTTAGGCGTCACATCCGAGAAGATGGATAGAGAGATCGAAGTCAAATTTCCAAAATTACTTTGTTAGTATTCATAGTGTTGCATAAAAAATGTCTATCTCCTTTTATAATCAATGTTTAACTTTTGCAAATGGAAAACTTTTATAAGTGTAACATATTTATTTAATTTATTAAAAAATATATTTACAACACTGCAATTAAAAAAGGTCCTCATTACAGCATTAAAATTCAAATTAAAATTACAAATATCTACAATTTAAACATTTCATCGAGCGCGACTGATATACAAAACCAAGTAAATAAATCTATTTTAGAGATTTCCCCTATAAATAATATAATTAATTTGGCAGAAATAAATTTTATTTTATGACAATTTAATTTAAAAGTATTTTTTCTTACCATGATAGTACAGCGACAGTTTAACAACCCAAATTAATATTAAACACAGTAAATTATTCATGAAATTAATGTATATTTATGAGTGGAAATATAACCGCAATCGTAATTTGTTTCCCCGTAATTTTCTGATAAAAATATAATACATTATAATGTTAATTTATAAAAGGTAAATGTTTAATTTGAATCTAGCTTCCTAAGAGTTTGTTTACAGGAAATATTACGTAAACATAGAAGACTTGAGAAGAAAAACAATTAATTTCGAAGTTCCTTGTTCAAAGCCCCCAATCTGTGAACTTTCCAACGCAGTTTTTTCCCTTTTCTCCTAATATTTAACTTCCAAAAAAATATTATTTAGTTACACAAGAAGATTGCAGACAAATTTGTCACCGCAGACAGTATGGTCTAACTGTCACTCAATAGTTTAATAAAACTGTTTTTATGACTCTTCTAGATAATAACAATTTAATTTAAATGCAAATAAAATAACGCTGTTCTTAATAAAAAATATAGCACATACTTAGAGCTAAAGTAGGTATATTTTATCACTGTAATACATTACATAGTTTGGCATTGATAGAACCTGACAAAACATACTTGAGCTTAATAGCTTAAAGTATGCCTTATATTTTTTATGAATATTAGAAGTATTTTTCACAATTGTAAATTTTGTTGTCGTAGAGATTTGTAGCAATCAACACGTGAAAACATCATGCCCGTGCACGAAACCGTTGAGGAGTTCCTTTGTTGACAGCCGATTCTGGATGCACCACGAGATATTGCATCATAATATTGCATGATCCAAACTAAATGTTTGTAGGATGGCAACATTAGGAAGAGAGAGAGAGATAGAGCTAGAAGTTAAGATGGCGTAATGTTCAAAAATAGGAAAGACGTGTGAAACGATTTGGACACGAAATAAAATATGAGGTGGCTCTAAGCTTTTTATTTTTGGATCCCGGTTTCTACATGTTTATACCAAATTTCACCTCAATCGGTTGAATATATCTTAGAAATTGAATTGGAAGACTCCATTCAAACAACAGCTTTTAAAAAAGAGATAAAATTACTATATAAATAAAGAAAGACGCATGTGCCCAATACTAGAACAGCGATGGCTAATAAACATTACAAGCTGTAAATTTACTAAAACAGCAGATTTTCCAGATAGTCGCCGTGAAAAACAAAATGGCGCCACAACAGCGCTCGAAATGGCGGCTGTATTATGTCAAAGAACAATGAAATACTCGATGTGAGCCCTCTAGAAAGAGTCTGGCGTCTGTACCGGACGTTCTGTAAGAAATATGCGAACATTTTGTTGCATTTTATAAGCGTTTAAGACTGATACTATATGATGAAATTAAAAATGCAAGTATATTTGTAATATGCAATAGTCTTTTGTCGTGAGTTCGGAAGATTAGAAATACAGAATATTAATGAAGAACGAAGACAACAATTTATTAATTTTATGAAGTTAATATTAATCAATGACAAAACAGAAAATCATAACTTAAATAAAACTAATCACAAAAAAGAAAGAAACAGAAAATAATAATTTAAATAAAACTAATCTAAAAATGAACTGGAGAAGGCAATGACAAACCACTCCATTAATTATGCCAAGAAAGTTGTTACGTGTGTTTCATTCCATGTAATGACCACGACCCTCAGTAATGAGGAATACGACTATGAAGAAGAAGAAGAGAATCAAAAAATGAAAATATTTCATATGTTTTATATGTTCATATGTTTGTCTTTACACATTTTAATCCGAAACCTGAAAAGTGGTCATAAAATTTTCACTCAAACATCTTTTAATTAATTAATTATTGTATAATATAAACAATGAAATACTTAATCATTAGTTTTTTGCAGATACAAATATTATTTTATCCAAATGTCATTATGATTATTATTTGAGGATAATGTCGCTGGTTGTACAAGTATTCACATATTTAATTAAGATTGTCTAAGTTAATCTCCTGTACAATTTTTTTTTGTCCTAAATAAATAAAATAAAATGATTTTGATTAAAAAACTAAGTCTTACCTAAGCAGAAGAACTAGTTATATTTTATGCCTAAAATTATTCCTTTGATAGGCACCTACTTAATAAATAAATCAAAGTCAAAATCAACCGCAAAAAATCTCATTACCAAACAATTCGGATGAAAAAATATCCTTATAATAGACGCCTGTTCCTCAATAATTTACATAATCCCTCTTTACAATTTCAAGGGTGGAGGGGGGGGGGGGGGGGGGGGGGTAGTGAAAATTGAAAGATCCCCCTTTTTAATAAGGCGAAAAATTGTTAAGCATTGGCGGATTTTTTCAGATTCCTCATTTGAAATACTGCAAGAGGGGTCTGAAACGACAAAGAACTTAAAAATAATGTCCAATTATGTTACTCGGTTCCTTGATTCCTGACAAATTGTAAGGATTTATGTTATTGGAACCATGGATTGTGTTTAAAATTTGTACTGGAATTAAAAAATCAGAATGTCAGATTGAAAATTTTTGTCGCTTCCCGTGTGATCCAGTTTTAGTCAATTGGCTACTTTCCAACTAGACAAATCAGATACATTTCTCTAATGTCAAAAACGAAATTTTGTATTTTCTTCTTGTTGACCTCATTTTCCATCTTAACATATATTTTTTGATAAAATTTATATTGCTATTTACGATATTATATTGCATTATATCCCTTACGTATATTTTTAACGATTCAATATTACCTAATTAAAATAATACCTAGATAGTCGACCTCGGTGGCGCAGTGGTAAAGTGCTTGCGTCTGAACCGAGAGGTCCCGGGTTCGAACCCCGGTCGGGTCATGATGGAAAATGATCTTTTCCTGATTGGCCCGGGTCTTGGATGTTTATCTATATATGTATTTGTTATAAAATATAGAATCGTTTAGTTAGTATCCCATAACACAAGTCCTTAATATATATATCCTTTATACATATATCCTAATATATATATGTCCTAATTTATATGTAAATAGTTTTAAACTATATGTACGTACTTACCTATATTAATTAATGTTTTGGAATCACTGAATATTTTGTTAAATATCACATGGATTAATCATATTTTCACCCCGAACCTCCACTGAAATTTAATAAATGTTAAAATATTAATTAAGCTGAAAAACAATTTTATAGCAAAACATCACGACGTGTCATCATATTACATTAATAATTTAATGAGCACATTAACAAAAAGCAGGTAATGCATAACGATATAATAAGTAGTGAAATACCACGTAAGGCCATTTTCTCATTGTGCGTTTAAAAGGGCAGAGCGGCTGCTTCAATTATATCTGAGTGGTGTATAAAAAAACCTTACAGCATTTATTTAGATAATATATTAAGCTCTTCTGGCGTAATAGGGACCAATGCTATTTAAATGAGTTTCTTTAGCCATTTCTCTTCAGTATTAGAAAGCTTGTAGCTATTTAAGAAAAATATAATTAATACAAAATTAATTGACTTTTCTACACAATCATGAATACGTTACATAGGTAGGTAAAAACGTTATAATACAATGTAATACAATCTGCAACTCCATTTTATATATTTTTTTAGGAACCAAACTCTCAAGATTGATGCCTAATCTAACTAGGGTTTGTATTTCAGCACTCTTTAAATTCTTTCTTTTTATTAGTTCGACTGGAAACAGTGTATGTGAAGGCATAATTTCTGAATTCACTTAAAGGAATGTTATAGTTGCCCGTCAAAAGACCGCCACAATGTACGACGACCGCGCGGTCGAGCGGTTCCATATGCAAATCGCCTAAAACGGTACAGTGTGATCAACGCCTTCAGTGCCCATGTAACAAGTATAAATCAAAGTACACAACGGTAACTGATACCACGTGACTGCAACGAAATTAAATCCCAACTAGCAAAAACATTTGCTGGATGGACTCCAAGAGATTATTATCTCGTCGGCTAATAGGACTATTCAGTTAAAGGCTTGGGAACGTTCCTTTTTGAGTGATTACATACTTACATTATCTCTGTTATTAGGGTTCCATATCCAAAGGGTAAGACGGGACCCTAATACGAAGACTTTTAGTTAGAATATTGACAGTTTCACAAATGATTTATTCCTGTTGCCACTATAGGAACAAATAAATTACTAAAAACAAATAATAAATGCATAAGGCGGCTTACACAACAAACGTGATTGTTTTACTCGATTTTATTATATATTTAACGGCAACAGGTAGACGCTTGAAATATACCCAGACTATTTGGTTACTAACTTTAAAAATAAATTATTGAATACAAAAAAAATATTAAAACAACCCTCTAACAATTGTGATCTATAAAACCATCAGTGTGCGGTTTTTATAGATACTGGTATAGAACCCTTCGTGCGCGAGTCCGACTCGCACTTGGCTCATTTTATTTGTACGAAAGACGCTGCATCTCAGAGTTTCGCTTTATTGAAAGTATCGTAATAAAAATTACTCTACATCACTTAGGAAAAATGTAGCTTCGAACTAATTTTGGATATCGATTGGTAATTTAAGCTTACCCCCCACACACACAAACTTACAAACACTTCTACTTTGAACATTAGCGTTGGTAGATGAATATTGCTATAAATATACATAAAATATTTTCCACAATAATTATAGAAATCTTGGTTTAATTCTGTAAAAGTAAATTGTGTCGGGTTTATTCAAATAATGACTTTGGATTTGTTTGGAAGATAAATATTCTATGTCACTTTTTAAAAAATTATAATTCTCTAAGTCAAAAATATCCGTATATATGTTATTATATTATTGAGATTATTGAGTTTGTATTGTATATTTTTTAACCTCCGACGCAAAAAGAGGGGTGTTATAAGTTAAACGTGTCTGTAACATTTGTGTATCTGTCTGTTTGGGAGCTACGATGCCACCATCGTAACTCCCAAACGGATGAACCGATTTTCGTTTAGTTCTTTTGTGTCATAGATAATTTTCTACCGAATGTTCTTAGCTGTGTTTCATGTAAATAGGTTCAGCCGTTCAAAAGTTGTAGCGAAATGAATATAAAAAGTCAGTTTTTTTTTAATTTGTCTAACAAATAAACTTGTTAATTTCGTGAAGATTTGAGAGCTTGAACGAGTTTTTGTAGTCGGTCGAAAACTTGTAATTTTACATTATGAAAGATTTTCTCCAAATTCCAGTATAACTAATATCTACCATAGATAAAAAAAAAACAAGAAAAAAAGACTCGGGTATATTAGACGTATCAAAAAATATATGAACCTGAAAAAAACACGACACCCTTCACAATACTATTGTTTCCCACCAGTGATCTATTGGATCATTAAAAGTAATTTTCAATCGGTCCAACACGACAATCAGAAACTGGCATCATAAAAGACCTTTTTTCGGGAAATATTAATAATAGTGTTGGCAACCAAAACCGGAAACATTATGAAAAGTAATTTTCTTGTTAAATTCAGTAAACAGTGGCGCCCTCATCGATCAGTAAAAAGTTCTTTTATATAGCCATAATGAATCGAAGGCGCTGCTTTGAAATCGTTGATGGATTATATGTCACACTGATAAAGCACCTTTGTCAAGTTCCCAGAGATAGCACTAAACTTGAGGCTCAATTTATATTGTGACTGAGACATAATGATTATGAGGTGTCAGTTCCACTCGTTGTATGACTAATAGAATACCTAGAATAATATATTCCATCCTAAAATCTGTGTTTTTAATATAATTTTAGACCAACGCAAAAAATATTTACGTGACTGTAAGTCACAACCAAAATTGTTCTTAGTCTATTATTACCCACCATAATAATTGTATTAAATAACCACACTATGCCAATTAATTTAAAATCAATATTGAAGTATAGTACATATTATATTGACGCTAGGCGATGGCATGTGATTCCATCCTAGATCAACATACGACGCAACAGAATTCTCTGAGAAGGTATCCGTCTGGTTGGCGGCTGGTCCTTAAATCGAATCTTGATCTTCCAAATTTAAAGGGCCTTGACCTTGGGCTTAGGGTGAATGCAACTAGCAATACGCAAGGATACAGATTACACTAGTTCTGGATAATAACGATGCTAGTACAGCTATACATATTATCCAATAAGAACCCAATTCAGGATTGAGTAGAAATCAATACACGTTCCATTTAAAGAGATGTTTCTGAATTACTTTCAATCTCACTGGTAATTAGAGAGCTTCGTAAATCAATCCACTAGAGTGGCTAAGTCTATTGCTAGGGACACACTGTGCCGTAGATCGCTAAATGATTTATATTCATTTAGTTGTTTGTTTCTTTAAATTAAAAAAAAACATATGTGTTCATTGTCATTGAGAGTGAGAGACTACTTAATGTATCAATAGTAGGTAAGTATAGTATCAATAAATACATTTAATAAATACATTTTTACAAAAGTTACATTTTTGATAGAAGCTTTTATCGACGTTGTTGTGCAAACAACAAAAATGCAACAAACCGTTGTGGAGTTCCCTCGTCGTTAGCCGTTCTTATGTGCACCGTCCGATAATATTGACCTGACCTGATGGTGCACCCATGATCAGCCTGCGCGTGCATTGAATATAATAAGATCTCTCTGACAATAAATAAAGCTTGTGTCAATAATGATTATGAACAACTTTAAATAATTAGTAATTTTTCATTTTATTGATCTATGCAATTGCAACGGAAACACGAATATCGTCATTTATTTGCAAAACACGTGTTGACATTTTCATCAGAGTAAAAGCTTTCACGGAAATTTTAATTTGGAGTCCAGCAACATTGTGTTTTATATTTTATTGTTACATTTTAATTTGCTAATTGCATGGTTATTTTGCTAATTTCAATTATATAATAGATACCCCGAGGCCTTGATTCAAATACTTCTTACTTCATTCTCATATCTTACTTTAATTCTTTAATACTGCATAGTTAGCATGAGGGCTTTTATTTATCGCTAACTATGCCGATTTATAGTCAGTATAAAGTACCATAAGATCTGAGTATCGGTTTGCCTGTGTGTATTACCCAGCGACTTCATTACGTCCAATATAGAAAGGATTGCTTCATTAATTATAAAGGTTTTCGAATGTTCATCGCCTACGAGAAATTAATACATCGATGCAAATGTAAATAGACATGAAGACACAATATAAATAAATGCGCCAATTATTTTTACAGCGTTGCATAAATTGTGAAGTGTATATTGAAATTTTTGTATAATGAGATATTTCTGGAAAGATTTACTGGAAAGACTGACAAAGTATTCGTTCGCATCAGGTTACGTAAGATAGTTTTGATGTCGACCAACGGGGAATTATTTTGAGTACTTCTGTAGTATATAAACTACAAAGGCGATGGTGGTGCAATGGTTAAGGTCTGAAAGGTCCCAGGTTCGAATTCTACTCGAACCACATGGTTTTGTATGCTAATCTAGTATTTATACTAATACATGGACTCATGTCACTAAATGAACTCATGAATCTTATAAGATTCATCAACCGCCACTTGCTTCCGATAAAGGTAAAGGAAAACATTGTGAGGAAAGGAGGTAGTTTTAATTCATGTTATCTAGCGATATCTTATGGTATCACATTGTTTGTGTTCACATTTTCACAAAATTTTACATTACTATCATTAAGTCTTTTTTTTTTGTACCACTATGAAGTATTATTATTATTTTTTTTACGTTATCCACTAAGCAATATGTACAAAAACTATTTTCTCTACCAATTCCTTTGTCAGTTGTATCGTTTTCAAGAAGTCGTTTTGACGTAGATTAGTGTAATAGATAGATTTCAAGAACCCTAGTCGCTTAGTTATGCTTAAGATTTGGTAATACTTGAGCCCCTTTAATGAAATTACACGAGCTTTCTCTGTAATTCTCTTGTGATAATAACATTATTAACATCTAAATTCAGCTCAATTAATTTTCTTCGAAACACTTTACTGAGTCTTTACCACACTTTCGTAGTTTTTGAAACTTATGAGTTTATTTATTAGGCTTGTGAGTAGGTATTAATACATTTAACCATTATTTTAGTGTGTAAGACGAAGTACAGCAACAAATAGAAATACAGTTAAATTATTAAGACATTCCTCGTTTACTTCAGCAGTAAAAAATGCAGAGCTCCTATTTTAACCTATTTATTTTCTGTCTGCTGAGAGGAAACACAAGTGTGGTATCTACAAAGCAATAAATTACGGGATAGGATACAGAAGTTAAGCCTTAACGAAGACGTAAATGCATCTAAGAATCGCATAGAAATAGAAATGCTTGCTAAAATTGATTCATCCAGTATATAAATACATATCTATATAGAATTGTATAAACAGTCGAAATTATTTACTTAAAATAACTGTAGGGCAACCATATCCTGAGAAGAATATTTTTAAACAGCGTAAAGCCATTAAATGGCATAAAGAGCTCTTATGACTAAGTTAAATCAAATATTTATTAATTTCATTGAAAACAAACTCAATTTTTCTTTAATTTCTGAATTTGATGTTAAATAAATAAATTAAAAAAAAAGAAATAAAGTCATTATAATTTGTTTCTATTCAAGTCTTAGTAAAAGGAAAATGTGACTTTGAAACAATTAATTAGGCTCCGAGATAAATCCGTACAAACCTACAAACATGAGGCTCAGTAATAAAACCGTTACAAAGAATGGATTAAACATGTTCCATTTAGAAGCCACCTCTAAATTTTACTTAGCCTATTTAACGTTAAAACCAATGATACATAAACTACTGAAGCGACATTTAAGAATGGACTTATGATATTGTAATGTCGTTGTCAAGAGCTAAGAGAAATGTAACGTTCTAACCCCAGCGTCTAATTAGAATGATGGGACTTCAAGTCTTCGGTTATGACTTACAGTCACGTGCTCCTGTCATAAGTCCCTTTTTATATTTCCAAAATAAATATTATGCCTATCTTGGTATTTTGATACATGTGTGTGTGTATCTGTATTATTAACTATAGGTACTGTCCCACTTGACATATGACTGTTAAAATATTCCGTACAGTTTTGATGATTCAGATATACACGTAAACCCCGCACCTTGTGGCGTTACTGCTCCGAATCAACCGAGAACACGCGAAGGTGAGAGAGAGAGAAAGACAATAATTTTCTAATCACTTCCAGTAGCAAAACATCTCCGCAACTAGATAATGTCGGCATGTCAGTTGTTTTATGTTAAAGGAAAAGTTTGTTTTCGAAAACACCCGAGGCGTGTAGTAAATTAGTCTATCCCTTACTCTAACCTTAGGTAATAGGGGATGATTATTATATGGTATTTTTTTTATATTTGAGAACTTTTGTTGTTGATTTTTTAGTTCAAGTGATTGTTTATTGAAACTTAACTTACATTTTTCAGTGACAGACGTAGTTTTATACATTTTTTCATTGATGTGTTTTGTCCCACCGTAGGGCAAATTTTTCCACTTTCTTCCCTAGGTCATCATCATTTCAACCGTGGTTATGTAATTATGTATCCATATTAATATTAGTTTTATTGTTGTCCTATAAATATTATAAATGCGAAAGTTTGTGAGGATGTATATTTTGTTATTCTTTCATCTATAATCTACTGCACAGATTGTTATGAAATTTGGTACACGGGTAGAATATAACCTGGAATTATAAATTGGGTACTTTTTATCTCGAAATTCCCGCGGGGGCGAAGCCCCGGAGCGCAACTGGTATGTTATATAGGTAAAATCGATCATCATAATAACAAAGTTTACTCAAAAATAAATATGTTGTAAATTAATATGTTGTTGTAATAAACCTTTATTTGAGCAAATATCCAAAACATATTCAATTAATAGGTTTAAAATCCCTTTTACGTATTAAGGCATTCATTATTCATTTAAATCAGCAATAATCAAATATAGCGAATCCATTAAATAAATCTCCATCAAGCAATAGTGACGAAAATCCCTTGCTCTGAAACTAATTGTTTCATCAAATATACACGGTGAACTCGCGCGGAATTCATGCGAAATAACACTTTATGGGACATAAGCTTGTCCATTACCACATTTTATAAGGGTATGCACCGAGTATAATGCAAATTAATGCCTGTGTGAGACTATGGCTTAGGGCTGTCGCCGTTAGAAAAATCAATACTGTATTACATAAGTCCTGTTTCTATCTTTATATACTTATTTATTACATCCTTATCCTTACATAATAATAAAACAAAGTACTCTGCTGGGTCTGTCTGTTCTCGATAAACTCAAAAACGACTGCACAGATTTTGATGTGGTTTTTGACAATAGTGGGATAGGTTTTGGTGTATAATTTCTTATGTTTTTTATTTATATATTTGTCAACGAAAGTCATACGGGTTTTACAATTAACTAAGTTTTGTTCCAAAAACCTGAATAACAATAAATAAAGCTATTGTGTGCACTTAATTTGGAATTAAAACTAGTTGTATTCGTACCGTTCCAAATTTTTCAATAATCCATACTATTCGATCACTAAACAATCTTAAATCAGTTAGACAAAAAATATTGTAGAGAATTTCAATTCAAAATTTTTAACCTTTTCAAAAATTTATTATAAAATATCTGTACTCATTTTGACAAAACAACTGAGTAACGAAATACCCGACAGTCGTCCGGCCGACAGGTCCCGTCAAATCTCATATTTATAAGCTTGACAGAATTCTTTATTTAAAATCAGCCATTTTTAAGTTGCCAGTATTCAATGAAGTGCTTTCAAACCTTTGTGAATAAAATACAAATATTAGCTAAGCTAAGTCGACAACCCTGTTCTCGGAGTGAGAGTAAGCTGTGTACCCTAGTGTATTACTACTTCATACAAGATCCAATTAAGACTAGGCTAGACTATGCAAATTCTAATTCCATTTATTAACAAGCCTCATGGTTTTGATGGTGGAATTTACACTTTTCGTATGCAAATTTTAAGACTAAGTTATTCTATCAAAAATCCGGGCTTTTACAAGAACATATTATTTCATTAATTTTAATTTGTAAACGTTGTTTTGTCAGTGGAATGTCCTTCTATGTCAACTTCGGCCATAATTTAGACCAGGGTTGGACATTTGACACATCAAATTCAAATCATTTATAACTTAGAACTTCACAGGCACTTTTTTAACGTCAATTTTGATATTAAATCATAATTTCTCACAAGCTACAAACTACATAAATCATATAGCACGTCATTGTGTTTTCTCTCTTTTTTACATAATGTGTACACGATATGGGAAAAAGAGACAGCATGTGGACATTAAAACGTTTGTATGTTTGCTTGTACCACACAGATTTTGCCTTCTTTGTTTGATATATGTATTTCAGCTTTTCTTGGCTTTCCTCTTCCTTTTCTAACTTCTAAGACAGGGCGATTTTTATTAAGAAAAACATAATATTTCATAGAAAAGTTTATTAGTTTTTAGCCATTAAACTCACTTTTGTATCACTGTTTATCAGATTGCATTAAGTTCTTATTAAGTACATAATTGTGATTATTATATACCTCTCTTACTCTTATCTATGAGCATATATAAAAGTTTATATATGAAAGGTTTATTTTCTGCTCTAAAGAAAAATAGATCACGGATCAATCAATTCCTTATATTTTTGATCTAAAATTCATCCGACTAAAAATTTTGCAGCAATTCCGAATCCGACGTGTTTTACATAACAATAATTTCAAAAACGCGGAACAAAACTCGTGGTGTCTAAACATAAAATACTTAGAATGCAGAGTTAAAGCAATACTATCACTATCACAACATGATAACACATCAAAGTACTTAGAATAAAACGTAAATAAAGTAAGAAAAGAGATAATAATAAAATATCAATTTATCTGTCTACTCAAGTAGGTACGTTCACGTTTTGCGTAATTTTATATATTATATTCACATGATAAGTTAATGAAAACTTTAAGCTAAAGTATGTTTGATCACTATTGCACTTTATGAAATTTGGCATTGACAGATAAAACGTACTTTAAAGTCACAGACAATTGTTCTTCTAATATATGTGTTAAAATCTGTTTTGTCTTTTTTAGAATAGTGTTTTTAGGACTAGTGTATTGTCAGTGTTAACATAATACGTAAACAACCTACACAACGTATGAGTGAGATCATAATATCAAATTCTATTATACTAGTTGTTGCCCGGGGCTTCGCTCCCTTGGGAATTTTGAGATAATATATAGCCTATAGCAATCTTGGATAATGTACCTTTCTAATGGTAAAAGAATTTTTTAAATCGGTTCGGTAGTTTCGGAGATTACCCGCTACAAACATATAAACTCACACACACCTCTTTGTAATAATAGTATAGATGTACTAATTAGCAAATTAAATTGAGAATAAGAAGTCCCGATTACGATATTCCCTACATCTGAGGCGCAAAAATCGTTCTTTCCTTTTCATTACAATTTACATGACTGAGATCTCATCGTCGACGATGAGACATTTCACTTGAGTCAATGGTAATGAGTGAGAAAGAGCGATATAAGCGCGTCAAATGTTCCCTAGTGTAATCTTAAGAATTTTGTCTATTAGATATCGATTGCACGCGACTTTACCTCTACACTGATAACTAGTTCAGTGTGGCAGTAGGAAAATGCAGTGTACCTGTTGAGCGCAACAATAGCACAATGCGGGAATTGTTAACGCTGATAGACGCGCGCTTTGTGATGGGAAACGAGATCAGGCTGTCAGCTTGATAAGTACCTGCATAGTTCTGGACTTCAAGTAGAGCATTAGTAGATGTCTATATGTCTGTCTGTTCCTGCTAAAGATCGGATTTATGTGTGTTTGAATTGGCTATTTTCCAACTAGTCAAATCTGAAAAAGGAAATTTTGAAAAACATCCAATTTTTACATTGTTGTCCATCCAACTGTTCAGTGGGATAAAGCCGCCAGCATTCTTGGAAACCCCTCTCGCAGTATCTAGTAAAAAATTGACGATTTATAAAAAAAAAATTGTATAGCTTACCTATGCTTTACAATTTTATTTTCTTTCTTTTTTTCTTTAAATTATAATAATTTTGTTGTTGGAATATATATTAATTATAAAAACCGCCAGGCAAGAATTATTACGGACCTACTTCTGATGCTGACCGTATAATAAATATGCGTCCGCGGGGAAATACGGGTATCCTTGTAATGCAAAATGCAAAACACGTCAGACCACGTGACCGGACGTTTGAGTAAAACTATAGGAGTAAAAGAGATGAAAACAAAGTTAAGCAGTGAGCTTCACAGGGCGCAGAATGTAAGTGTCGCAAAATGTAACTGAAAAATATCTGACACGGTGATCAAAATTGAAAACTTTGAAATATTTTGAAATGTCATTTTCCTGCGACATTCATTAGACAGCAGTGACTCAATAATCAGGCCCTATACTTTGCCAATTTTTAGGCGAATTAAAATGTGACATCAGTAGTAGTATCACTCCATAATACACAACAAAGTCTTTAAAACTACGCAACGGATTTTGAGACGGGTTTTTTAAATAGATAGGATTCCTGAGGAAGTTTCGGTGTGTGTGTTATTATGGTGTATGAAGATGTCGTTTAATACAATCAATCAACGTTTATACCTATAATTAGATTCGCTATTGTTCGTCAAGTGTGTGTGTCAGATTTCACTGAGAATACCCGTGTTTTAGGGCAGTCGGTTAATGATAACACAACAATTGTTATAACTAACAGCTTCTGTTATCGACTGTATCGACGCCTATGTTCATGTAAATTACTTCACACGGTCGCCCGTTATGTGTTGCTTGAACATATGTAACACAGAAGGCTCATATTTTGCAAAGATTATGTGGAATGTATGTTGTATGCGGCTTCGCCCGCGTGATGTTCCCACGGGAACATTTATTTTTCTGAGATGAAAGGTACCCTATGCCCTTGTCCGTACTTCAAACTACGTGTATGCATAATTTCAAGAAGATTGTATGAGCAGATAAAGCGCGAAGTAAGAAACAAACTTAACTTTCGCATTTATAATAAAAGTGAGACTGGCTAAAATGAGAATTTGAACAATTTTTTTACAAAAATTTTATTTTCGATACAAGCTTTTATTTTTGTCTGAGGGATCTTGTTTTTTTTCCAACGTCGATATCACCCGCCTCAAACATACAAACTCACAAAGTCACAAACGCTTAGCTCTTTATAATATTAGTATGATGTATTCCAAAAGAATTGTAAAAGTTGGAATTAGATATTGTGAAAGCCAAATTTTACCTCCCTATAGGACATAACCCATGCCTTTTCTTTTAAATGACCCTTGATAATTCCTTGTTTCTTTCCTTTCCCTCACCTAGCTTCGAGTTTTCCTTCAATCAAGAATTTCATAAAGTCTTTTGTCTTTATTGCAAAAATTAATATCGTAAACTAGATTTTCTCTAAAATTACATTTTTGTCACATAAGTTTTTATTGTCCTCAGAGAGATCTTTTTGCTTTCGACGGGTGACATAATAACCATGTCCGTGCTATAAACTGTTAAGGAGTTGCCACGTTGGGAGCCGATCCTGGGTGTACTATAAGGTCATGTTTATCATAATAATGCATTGTTAAGGAAACTGAAGCAACGTGAGAAGCTTGTAAATTTGCTTTGGATCAACTTTATTGGACAACGTCTCTCTATCTCATTTAAGCGTATTCCCGGTTTTTTCCTCAGCTGTTGAGCGTCGAAGCTCAGGGTTCGCTTTCCTACATTTTCGTCGGCAATAAATTTATTGGACAACGTCCTATAAATTCTACACATAGTAAAGCTATATTAATATCTACACCATTTGCAATGTACACACGTCTACATTTCATAATGAAACATCACCCATCCTTATCACTCGCCACGTAATTGAAAAAGGATAGGAACAGTATTATTGTCCGAAGCCTGAACTACAATGGAATAATAGGATGCGTTAGCAGATTACGTCACGCGATTCTCGACTTTATCGCCACAGCATTAAGGAGCTGCATTGTGTAATTAAATTTGGAGTTCGAATCAAGTTTTCAACCCAATGAGCGTAAAGTTAAGCGGTTGTTTTGTCTTGATTCTACGATTCTTGTTTTCATTTTGATCTAGTATTTATTAGTAAACCAAGCGAACTTAGTGGACCCTGGGCTCCGATGCTCAAGGCTGAGGAAGAACCTGGGAAATCGGTCAGATGAGACATAATTGGTAAGTAAAACCAAGAATTGAGTATTGAATGCGAGTAAAATGCAGTCTGCAAGTTTCACCGTTTTTGGTTTTGTCTATAATCTTGTATGTGAAACTCTGCTTCCGATTTTTTACAGAATTTGAATTTTTCACGTTACCTCAGTTTCCATGCCAATTATTGTGAGAAATGAGACTGGATGGTGCGCCCAGAATCTTCTCCTAACGAACGAAATTCACAATATTACAAAAAAAAAAATATTTTTTTTTATACTCAACATTTTCTACAAATCAAGTTGGGGCAATTTTATTTTTGTATGTGTGTATGTTTGTAACGCGATAAGTTTTGAACCGTTGGTCTGATTTTTGAAATATTCACAATTTTGTAAAAATGTATTGTGTTCGCGAGGTCTAAGTTCGCGGCGAACAACTAGTTAATTATTAATTCACAATCGAAAAGTTTCGATCGCAAGCATCGATCGATTGTGAATATGAATTTGCTATTTTCGCATTTTTATAATTTTATGTATTTTTAAATATTGCATAAATTTTAATTTTAATTTTACAATCAAACAAAGGTGTGACAACAAGTTGCATTAATCGATACCGTTGCATCGAGTCGGATATCGATGTCTCGGCGAAACGCGTTAACACGTTATTTACGAGTTCGGCCAGTTTACAAACTGCACTCGATTATTCGCTGTATCATAAATATCGAACCGATTGTGAAATATTCGTCCGAGACCGGCAACTTTGATATTCTGCAGGAGAATATTGTGAACAAATATGCTACAAAATATGATCTTGTTTTCAATTGAAATGAATCAGATTGGTCTTCATAAGGTGTGATGAAATGCTGAATAAATTTTTGACCACACGCGGTCATTATAGTATGAAGCAATGGTGGTGTAATGGTTAAGACGCCCGCCTGTGGTTCGAAAGGTCCTGTGGTTCGAATCCTACTCGTGTCACATGAGCTTGTATACCAATCTGACTCAGTATAGTACATTTCATAGGCTACCACTTGCTTCCGGTGAATGAAGACATCGTGAGGAAACCTGCACACAGGTTGATTATTATTACCTTGTGTGTGAAATGGAGAAGGCAATGGCAAACCACCCAATTAAGAATGCCAGGAAAGTTATCGTAATGACCACGACCCTCAGCCATGAGGAATACGACTATCATTATAGCATAACTAGCGACCTGACTCAGCTTCACACGGTCTAACTTTGTAATAACTATCCTACTAATATTATAAAATGCGAAAGTTTGTGACGATTTGTCTGTATTTATGTTTGTTACAATTTCACGCAAAATCTATAGGACCGATTGCAATGACATTTGGTACGCGGGTAGAATATTACCTGGAATAACACATAGAGTACTTTTTATCTCGAAATTCCTACGGGAACGAAGCCGCAGGACGCAGCTAGTAATACATAGCATAAAAAGATCGATTTCCGCTATCTATACCTATGTATTCTTAGATCTTTAAAACTGCGCAAGGGATTTTGAAGTGGGTTTTTTTAATAGTATTATTTAAATTTCTATTTAAATGATACTATTAAATTCCTATTCCTATTATCGTCATATTCTAGGGCGGAACCACACGCCACAATATATTAGTACCTTCTATACTTCAACTCTTTGGCTAGACTCGATAATTCTCTTCCGTCTCACAGCATTCGACAAGTCATCGACATTGTTTTTGTTGTTGCAGAGTTAACTTCGTGTACTTTTTAAGGATGAGTTGCACCACGAATTTTAAATTGATTTTAAAACCGGCGCGCCGCTGCTGACGTTTAAACAAAAAGCGTAAAGTACCTGGCGTTTTTCTGCGCACGTTAAAGTTGACGGTGCAACCCACACTAAAAGTTTAGGCAATATATTATTACAGGAGAATAAAACGAAAAGATAAAGGAGGAGATATTGTTTCAGTTTGAATTTTAATGTAACAAGATCGGATTTCAAAATCTCGTAGGAATTTAGTTCAGTTCTTTACACTCTATTTGATTTTAATTTGTTTTGATTTTGTAGTTTTTTTTAATATCCTTACTTATTATACAATACTATTATGTAAAGAAGTCCCCGAAGTGTCGAATAGGTATGTCTGTATGAACGCTGTAGATTCAAAATTAATTTAGTACGGTTGACATTAATGGATAGGAGTGATTCCTAAGGACATCTACTTTTATATATTTCACATGTATTTTATTATGTTCAATAAATACCCACAGTATAAAAACCTAATACAGATGCTTTACAGACTATACTTACATAAAAAAACCACATCTGCCGCATCTGTCTGTTCACGATAAACTCAAAAATTACTGCACGGATTTTCATGCTGTTTTCACCTACAAATAGTGTAATTCCTGAGGAAGGTTCATCAAGTGTATAATTTGCTAGTTTTTGCCCGCGGCTTCGCACGCGTAATTTTTCCACGGAAGCTGTTGTTTTTGTTTTTCTCCGTACTTCAAACTGCATGTATGCAAAATTTCAAGAAGATTGGTTGAGTCGATAGAGCGTGAAGAGGTAAGTAATAAACTTACTTTCACATTGATAATATTAGTTAGGATTGTTTTTACTCGAGCGAACCTGGGATGGGCCATTAGTTAATAATACATTTACACAAGCTTATTGTAGATGTGACAAATTAACTGAAGTACCTACTGAATTAATAACCCGCTAATAATGGGTTATTTTTGTTTTAAATGTTCCCTAATATTTAGAATTCAGATTTTGGAGTTGGTGTCGATTCAACTTTAGTAGAATTCAACATTCGTGGAATAAACATTTCTGGAATTGAACATTCGTGGAAATGAACATTCGTGGAAACAACATTACTGGAATTTAACATTCGTGGAATCAATATTACTGAAATTAAACATTTTTGGAATTCAATAGCACGGAAGGCATACTGTACGTGTTAAATGCAGTTTTTTATAAATAATAGTACACCTTCTGCATCCTAATTGTTCTCTACACAGACACAATAATTCACAGACTCGCCGACAATGCTCATCCACATCACACCTATAGTAAATTATAACTCCAACTGCCAGAGTTAATGTAATAAGTTTTAGTTTAGGCGCTATTAGCTGCACACCAGCGCCACCATGACATTTGCATTATTTTTTTTAGGATCTTAGCGATAAATACACATAAATCTACAAATGCCACGCTAGATAAATTTAAAAAAAGTAAATTTATGAAGGTACCTCATCATCAAGAGTTCAGATCTTTTCCGCCAATTATAAGTGACGACAAAAATGACACATAATTTTACCATTTTTTTTTCACAATATTACTGTTTTTGTCTATTTAGAAAATTAAGTTCCATTGTACCTGGCTTAAAATATTATCATTTCAGGAGATTCAAGCGAAAACATTATAAAAAATGTGCCCATGTGAGATATGACCTGAATCTCGTTTGCGAAATCCTCGATCAAGCGTTTTTTGTAGTACTTGAGCTGTAATGAAAGCATCTGCGATAATTTTTCATCGCCTTGCTAGCACTTTTTTTTCCACCCGTCACACCGATATATAATGTAGGGTAATATTTTTTGCATTACACGCACTTAAACAATCTAATCCTTACGTTTATAAAACAAAGTCCCCTGCCTCCTCTATCTGTCTGCTCGCGATAAACTCGAAAACGACTGTACGGATTTTCATCCGGTTTTCGATAACAGATAGGATGATTCCTGAGGAAGGTTTAGGGGTGTAATTTATTGTTTTACCCGAGCGAAGCCGGGACGGACCGCTAGTTTAATATAATATGTATTACTTGAATTTACATTATTTAAACCATAAAATGTTTTTAATAGATATTGATATGGTCACAATCGGATATTGTTAGGTTAGCTAATTACGTAACAGCATCAGACAGAAGGTCCCTTAAGTAGGGACTGAATAAATTAATAACCGTCTTGGTATTGCATGGATGCTTACACTTTTTAAGGTAGAAGAAGAGACATGTTTTTTGCAAGTATTGTTTTTTTATAGATGGAATTCTTTTTTCAATTTCCAAGTAGCAATACAAACTCATATTATTTAAAGAACTACTTATATTCTGTGTGACAGGAGGACCACTCTCACCTTTAATATTTGAACAAGTTTTGGAAGTCATCCTTGGTAATGATGATGTAAATAAACAGGTCAACTTTCCATATAACTATAAAATATTGTAAACGTTCCAACATTTACTTTTCTAGGAAATAATACTGAGTCAACGAAGCAAATTAAACTGAATTCGACTAGATTTATTTTTGTGACAGAAAAAAACACTAGATTTGTTTTATTTTTTTTGTGTTATAGTAGTTTGTTTATAAGTATATTATATATAAAAGTATATTATATAGTTTGATAAACAAATATATTAAACTACTGATATTAATTATCCTACTCATTTTGTCATTGAACTACTAATCAATATATATAAAACTCTTCCGTTACTGAGTGACTGACATACAACGTACACCGGAAACTACAGGGCGTAGGAAGCTGATATTTGGCATGTAGGTTCCCTAGGGAGTGTAGGAGAGCGCTAAGAATGGATTTTCTAAAATTCCCACGGGAAACGGATTTTACTCACATACGAAGTTGTGGAAAAAAGCTAGTTTTAAATATAAACTAGCGGCTCGTCGCGGCTTCGCTCGAGTGAAACCATAAAAATATTATTTTATAAAGTTTCACTCGAGCGAAGCCATTAGTTAGCTATGAGGCTGCGAAATTTTGAATTGCCATTGAAATTTTGAAATATGGCTGTGATTTGACGTCAAAGCCTCCTTGGAAATGCTATTGTTACCTGTCAGCTCGTATAACGTAGCTCGTAGTCGTAGTCGCCTTGTATAACGTCCGGGAGGATTGAGTGGTCCTATTTTAGGGCGGAATCACTCGCCACACACATATGATGTAAAGATACTAATTACGATTAATTAAACGCAAAACTATTAAAGTTTTTACGTCTATTTTGTGTCGTATCAAGCAAGACACGGGCCCAAAAAAGCCGATATAGTAGGCTCTATAGAACGCGGCATGAAAGGCCATAACTCGGTTAAAATTTAACTGGTCCCAAGGGGTCTGTAAGAAAACAAAGCCACGTAGCTGTGGGCACCGACATTCAGTCGCTAAACTTTAGATATGATAGTTTACCTATATAATACTTTACAAGCTTTTATTCAACTTGCCGTGTAAATATAACGTAATATGTCTCGGATGGAATCTTACTTAATCAATTTTGTAACAGATATCTTCAACGGATTGAGCTGAGACTTTGTACACACGTTTAGTTGAAATGACAATACATTATTATGATATGACCAGATGGTGCACCCAGGAACGACTCCAGACGTGGGAACTCCTCAACGGTTTACCGCACGGATATGATTTTTTTTGTCACACACTGAATGCAATAAGATCTCTCTGACTACGATAAAAAGTTGTGGCAAAAATGTTTTTTTTTGTTTTTTGTTTAAAAGAACTGAATTTTTTTAAATTTAAGAAAACATTACAATTATTGTTATTGAATAAATGCTACTACACATTAAATGATTTTTTAATTGACAGTTTATACAAATGTAAGAATTAAAATATTTTATTTCATATAAAATACAAAAAATATATTTTGATGCATGGCAATTATATAAACAATGCATAAAATAATGTATGAAAATAGTGTATAATATCCTGTATAGGACAAAACATAGTCATAGTATATGACATGTAACAAAGATCTATTTAAGTACCTACCTATGTTTTATAATAAAGATATTGAATTTGAATTTAATTATTAAAATGACTGTAAATTACTTTTATTTTCTACATCATCAATCAATTTCAGAACTTCTCTGTTCCCTGCAATAGATTTTACATCCGACGACTTTACGTAGTGGAGACAAAGGAGAAGGAAAGGTCAACAGCCGCGGAAATAACCTGTATAACGCTAAGATGACAAAGAGAGAGAGGAGATAGAGAGAGAGAGAGAGTTGACTGCTAAGAAAACATTTACTTCAGAACATTGTCACTATTTTATCTTTCTCATAATATCAATAGATTTCATAATTCGGGACACTGTTACTGTCTATATACTGGTCTGTTTGTTCTCTCTTTCTCGCATGAACTTCCATACGGACCTGCTTTTCTCCAACTAGCAAGAAAGTTTTCACATATTGCTTCTCCAGGTCACACCACGTTCGTTGCTCTTTGACCCCGACGTTTGACAAACGACCTTTCGCAATAGGATAAGGACAGCATTTGACCTTTGTAACCCATTGGGACTAAGGCCGAATGAATGAAATATTCACAAGACTATGTATTTAGCGAATATGTTTCGATGTATTAATTAATGAGTTGTAAGAGTTGAAGTATATAAACCTTGACAACACCCTGTCAAGCGGTACTGGTCCAGTGGTTAAGGCCGTCCGCCTGTGATCTAAAGGTCCCAGGTTCGAATCCTACTCGTGACAAATGACCTGGTATTAGTGTTGCCGCTCGATAAGTCTACTGTTAATCGTACATCACTTGTTTCTGAGGAAAACATCGTGATAAAACCTGAACACTGGTTGACTGTTTAAGTTCACCCAGTGTGTATGCGACTACTTGTCACTAAATGTCGGTAGTCGTAAAAGTCAAGTCCGATATGTTTTTGGGGGGTGAATTTCCGCGCGTTTCGACCGCTGCATCAATTTTCAAATTTTGACAAAGACAAGAATCAGTTTTACTAACTGACATTAAAATCATTAACATGTACCTGTGATCAATGTAAATTTTATGAATGATTGATTTTGGAAATGTTTCCTTCCTCAAGAAAATTGACAGATCATAAAGACGGTGCGGTCACGGCGGTCGAAACGCTCGGAGATTCACCGGAATTTAATCAGATACAAGTATTAACAATATCATACTTGCTCGAAAAGAAAGACTAGCTATCGCATTAGGAAACAAAGAAACGACGCCTTAACAAAAGTTGTTCAGAAATGTGCAGAGATGTCCAAAAATTGTTCGGTCACGGCGAACGAAGTCGCGGACTAGTGGAATATAAATTAATTATTAATATAACGTATTAACCATTCCTGCATATTTACAAATCACGCGACGTCGCAACCCTTCTAAGCATATTAGTATAGGGTTGTCACACTAACTTTATCCGATTACAGTTGAAACGCCCTCGCCACATAGACCTAGGAATCAGCCTGGACTATTCCGAAAATGACCAGTTTCCGCACAAAATAGTTGAAGTGGGGCGTTTTGGAAAACGCCCGTTTTTGATTGGTCGACTGCCCAATTATCCTTCACGTCTGAATTTACATAATTGCGTCACGTCCACATATAAATTTTATGTACGTGCCGGTTTTGCTTAAATAAATAATAATAAATAAGGAGATAATAATTGGAACAAAACATTTTGTTAATTATACCACTTTTCTTTGCTCCTTTAATTCCATTTATACCTATTGGGTAATATGTAAAAGTTTACTTGTGGCATAAAATATTGTAGATATCCATGCATACCTACTAATGTTATAAATGTGAAAGTCTGTCAGTCTGTTACGCTTTCACGGCTAAATTTCTCGACCAATGTCGATCAAATTTGGTATGCAAGTAGTTAAACACAGGCTGCTTTTTTTTTAAAGAATCAACCCCTAAATGACTACAATGGGTGGTGAAAGTTTGTATGAAAACCAGGTCTTTGTTTCTGCCAAAAGTCAGTTTTAAATATTGCTACCAACATCAGTTTCATTGGATTTACTTATTTTTATTTTACCAGTGGCATTATCCGCTAGAAATATAGTGGATTCTGAACTACAAGGAAAAGCTGGACGTCAATCTCATTTTCCTTTATTTTATTTTTTTTCAGACACTGCAAAAATTTTGCTAACTTGTTTGGAATTTTATCTCACATTAGCTGATTCCCGAAGCGCTATTCCCATAGGAATTTTGGGATAAAAGTACCCTGTATGCTTTATTAGGTTAAATTATACCCAAAGGTACCAAATTTCATCGAAATCAGTCTACTAACGATTTCTCACAAACTCTCACATATTCTCAGTTCACTTATGTAAATCTTAAATACATCAAAATTATATCAGATTTTGTAATTTTATAAATACTCAAATAGTTTATTATTAATTCTAGTTTAATTTAGTTGTTCTTTATTTATATATTTTTAATTAGTTTATAGTCTACTATAACGGCCCGTCCCGACTTCGCTCGATAGAAAAGAGAAGAGAGAAACATAATAAATTATATGACACCTAAACCTTCCTCAGGATCGACACTATCTATTGGTGAAAACCGCATGAAAATCCGTGGAGTAGTTTTTGAGTTTATCGCGAACAGGCAGACAGACAGACGCGGCAGAGGACATTGTTTTATGTTATTTAAGAGCATAGCTTAAATAGTGTATTTATTATCTATGAATAGATTTAGGGTTACATTAATAAAACTAAAATATTTTTCTAATAGATATTCATTGGAAAAAATCCCTATCTGGGATAAGTCCGCCTTTGTACGCGTCTCATTGTATGTTATTTTTGTGCAATAAAGAATATGTAAACAAACTAAGCTCGATTGTTTAAATCGGAAATTTTACAATATGCAATTAAATAAACCTGATAAATGTACGTAAAATAAAAAATCCAGCGAGGCAATAAACTACCAAGACCCCCTCTGTATATTCTTGTAGCTTTCTAAATCCTACCAATAAAATTAGTCGGTTCTACTTTAGATGCATAGTGATGTGCAGTTCGTGTCGGTGTCGATAAAGTTTTTTCACAATTACTTATTGGGAGGTGTGTTTTCCAACATAATTTTCAATAATAATAGATACTTAATTAAATTTTTACGCGTCATAAAATAATTAAATAATTAAGGCGATTGGTGTTTTTTATGAACAGAAATTATGTCCTAGTTCTATTGATAGTTCGAAAATTATCGCACAAAAGAAAATATTATTGTCCCAAGTTGACTTGTAGATCTCGCTCGCTTCGCTCGCTCGGTCAAATATTTTATTTGTATATAAGGTATTTTATTTGTTTCTTCACATACCAATACAGTTTGTAAGCCTCATTCGATATAATAATCCTTCTTTCTTTGCTATGGAGGACAATGAAGCATACGACAAAGCAATTTGAGTGGTTACATTAGTTTTTTATTTATTTATTAAGTAACACACAAAACAAATTAGAATAAATATCGACAAATATATTAAGTTTATAAAGTGTTGATCTAATTTGCATTATACAACATAATACAAAACAGCACAGAAAAGAGAAAAAAAATTCAATAAGCAATTTATTTAGTCGATATTAAAATCACGTCGCGCACATCACTACACTTTATCGGGGCGGAGGCAATCGACAGTCCCTAACTGACATATTGCAGTACATTCTTAAAGCTCTAGATGGGAGTTATTTCAAACCAAATCCTGAATTTGGGGGACTCGGTTCCAGTAATTTGTCTCGTGTCTTAAGGTAACTGACAAAATGAGACATTGTTGGGCGGCATTATATAGTGGAACTTTGTATAATTTTAAAATTAGATGTACATAGACATAAGCGAAGACCAAATTTTTTTTTATCTTGCAGTGTATGTTATATTCTGGAATCTTGCAACTCAATTTCGAAGCAGATATCTTCAAGCGATTGAGCTGAAATTTTGTACGCACGTTTAGTTTGGATGGCGCGTGCGAGCAGAGCTTGAAGACCTACCATGAAACATACAAACACGTAGCACGTTACTAACGTCCACATGCTGTTTCTTTTTTCAATATCGTGTAAAATAAGTGAACGTCACGCTACGTGTTTTATGTTTAATGGTAGCCCCCTGGTTCATCAACTGAGGCATTACCTATAGACACTCGGCAGTCAGAGCATTCGGCATGTAATAGTGGCAGTTAAGACACTCTCACAATGGTCGGTCATTGGATGGGTGACCTAAATTTATCTTGAGCTAATCCGTGCTTCACGTAAAATAGTTGGTCCCAATTGTATTTGCAGTCGTTAAAACCTGCCAATCCGCAATAAGCCCGTATAGTGGGTATGACCTTGAAACTCCTTATCCATCCGTAAGGAAGTCATTTAAATGGCTGTTGATGATGATACAAATTCAGACTAAGCTTGCTTATACGAAGCTCTTTATTACAATGTAGTACACATGGGGTCAATTAAAAAGGCACTGCAGCCAATTTATTCTTCTTATTACATCGCCTCACCGCGGAACAGGTAACCTAGAACACGTGCTCCAACATTAGCCAGTCCCTGAAATATTCACAGTTTTATTTTACTCCCTCGGGGAGAAAGCGTAATTTTCTCGCCGGGAAGTAAGCTGCGGTTAATAATATATACGACGGGTGAATTGTTCTTACCAGTGAAGCTCGGTGTTCTTTTTATGGTTCATAGAAGTAGGAATTACATTTTCAATTGCGCTTCAAAAGTTCTATAGGAAATTGAAAATATTTTAATATAAAATCAGTGTCATCTGAGCGTGTTCCCGTTTATATTTTCCGTGTTATGGCACCTTAACGTCCATGGATTTGTGACTAACAAAATTAAATAAATAAATAAATATTAGTATCTGTGTGATTTGTCCTATCCTAATATAATAAATATTATATTAAGAGAAATCACACAGATAATATAATAAATATTGATAACGTACATGGATTTTTGACTAACAAAATTAAATAAATAAATAACTAGCTGAGCTGGCCCCAAAGTAAGTTCGAGACACATACAAAAGACATAACACAAGTTATTGAATACTAGGTACTTGAATAAAACTCAACAAAATTAAAAAATACTTGGCGTCAACCGTTTTTGAAAGCTTTTATTTAACTTGCAATGTACCTATGTATGTATGTATGTTCGGGTGGAATCTTGTGACTCAATTTTGAAGCAGATATCTTCAACCGATTTAGCTGAAATTTTGTATACACGTTTAGTTTAGATGACAATTTACTGTGTGACGTCATTCGAAATCCAATATGGCGCACTTTTTATTACACCGGTTATTTTAAATGCATGGTGTTTTTATAGGTAAGTAAATATAAATTTAAACATGAATTTAATAGTTAAATAGATAAAACATGCATGCTACATTAGCATAAACTATGATAAGCGAGACCTTGTCCAATTATGATTTAGTCAATTCGCGATTATAGTTTAACAGCTGAGATCTACCTAACAGAGATCTAGTCTAATCTCGATTTAGTTTATTTGTCATTAACACATATGATATAACTTTTTTATAAATATAAGTGTTGTATTCACTAGTGTGTATGCGACTGCTTGTGTAACCATGTTAGTTACCCTAGTGTTAGCAATAACACACTCAATATGAATGAATAGAGGGTAAATAAATATACACATTAAAATATTTTCAGTGGCGATTTAAAAAAATGTCGAAGGTTTTTTTAAATAAATTAAAACGCCGAAAAAAGTCACTGCAAAATCCTCTCAAAATAAATACATCTGACATTTCCCCTTCAATTTAGATATCCAATGCGTAATCGCAAAAATTAATTACCCAGCGCAGCCTAAAAGGTCAGAAATGGTGTTACAAATGGCCCTCATTCGGGGCCATTAAACCTGGTCAAATCTACATCTAAATCTAACGCATATATCCAGTGCCGATCCTCGGATTGATCTGCGTCCAGTTGCCAAAGTTTGTCCTGAAAAATATTGCGGCTATTTATTTGTTGGGTGGTGCGAGTTACGCGCGACACGCGTAAATCTATATAGATTTATGCGTTTATATATATATATATAAAACAAGACAATTAATGACTGACATACATATTAACGCTCAGTCCAAACCTCCGAGTCTAGAAACTTCAAATTTAGCACGTAGGTTCCTTATGTGGTCTAGGGGTGCCACTAAGATTTTTTCAAAATTGATCCTCTGAGAAGGTCAAAAGGAGATTCAAAGTTTGTATGGGAAAACCAGACTACGGATCCTTTTTCCTACTCTGAGATGTGAAGTTTTGGGATTCTCTCCTCGCATCCATATTTGAAGAAAGCAAGCGCTGGTAAATTCTCAATCGGAAACACACGCCAAGATCTACAAACGCTACCTCTCATAACTTAAAGCGTTTGGTCCCAAAAGGGTTCACAGTAATCTCGCGGGTTCGAGCGACGTATTTTATTAGATTGCTTGTCACTTCCGTATTAAGGCTTATGTTTTACAAATATTGCCGCTAGAGGCAGATTGATAGGGGTCGACAGAGCCGAAGTTATGATCTGAAGAAGTGACACTTCAATTTACAAGGGACTGACTTTTGTTATATTAAGTACAAACAAATCAAACAGCAACCGGAACACAACAATGCAAGCAGCATTGTTGTGTTCCGGTTTGAAGGGTGAGAGAGGCGTGTGATTAAAGAGTGCTGTGGTAAAAGATCCTACACAAAGTTGGTTGTTTGGACATTTATTACAAACATACAAAACACATGGAATAGTTTGTGAGGATGTATATGAGTATGTGTATTTGTTACTTTTTCACGCAAAATTTACTGGACTGATTGTTTTGAAATTTGGTACATGGGTAGAATATAATCTGGAATAACACATAGGTAACTTTTTATCCCGAAATTACCACGGGACGAAAGCCCCGAGGCTCAGCTGGTACCTATTGAAAAAACCTTAAAATTACGTCGCCATTTTTCAAATGTAAACTTAACCGCGTTACAAAAGTCTTCTAGCGCTCCACTTACTTCTATTAATATCGACAAGTGGAAGCTAAGCTTAGCATGATAGATTGCATATTTCAGACAAAGTATTTATATGGAACGACCGAAGCGTAACGTCGATGTAAAATGTATTGAATAGAGATGATCTGAATCTGTATAGGGTATTTGTTGTATTATTTAGGATTCTACATTATATAACGTTTCAATATATTTTTGAAGTTTTAATTTTATGAATTTATTTGTGTACTTTTATGAATTTATATATATATATATATAAACTTGCCATGTTGTGTATATATACTTACAAATAGAAAACCAAATACAACGTGTTAACCTGCTTATTTTTACATCACCGATTTCCACTGACAGCTGTCAACTGTCAGTTTGTTGATATTCCTTTGCTGACATTCAATACCTCGATTTAAAAAGTTACTAAACCGGCCGGCATGTATATTATTATCTGTGTACAAACGCGAGGCGGCAATTTTTACGTTGTATTGTTGAAAGATAATTAACTTTAATATTTTAATAGAAAATCTGTAAAAAAATTATTCTGTTAAGTACATATTGATAAGGTGATGTGAATTTTAAGTTATTGAATGATACCAAAATGGTTTCGATTGCCAATGAAAATCGAACATTCAATGCTAACAACACCGGGTGACTTTTTATACATTGGCAATATTTTCAGGCTCAGTCCATGATTTTGAACTACTTTAGCATCGCGAAACAAAAATCAGCTGATCCGTACATTTTCCACAACTTATATATTTAATTTTGTATAGAACAGCTGATTTTTTTTCGCGATTTCGGTTACTTCCATAATAAAGTTTGTTTAAAATCATAGACTGAGCATGTAGACAAAATATTGCCAATGTATAAAAAGTCACCCTTTATACTTGTTTCTAAAGAAATTTCTTCTAAGATTTCTTCTTCAGGATTTTTTATCATTATCATCTGCAGTCCTCCGTGATCCAGAACTAAGTATAGGACACCTTCCGTATAAAAATACGGAGAACGATATTTTTCATAACTAAGAATGTGAAGGCCCAGCTCGTGGAGTGTACCAGCTATATCTTCGTCAGTTATCGGGCTTCCTCACCATGAACTTTAGCATTTATGTCGCCTCCTAGAATCAGGTACTTGGGTCTCAGTATTTTCACCACTTTCTCAATATGTTCCAAGTATTTATCAATGGGCTTGTCGGGTTCAAAGTAGAGGAAGATGAGCGCCATCCTCCAGGCCCTTGTCTGTATGCATTTCATTTCCAGTGGTGAGGGTCGGGTATTGTCGAACACTGCTATTGCTGCCTTGGTTACCTCATCCCCTCCCCCTGTGGCCTGAAAATCCGCACCGCTCTGTGATTTTTCATACTTCTTCCCGCACCCACGTATGGTTCACCCACTCTTAGCCTCCAAAGGAATCTCCATTATTGCCATCTTTTTGGGTTTAGGAAGATTTTTGTAAAAAACATATCGTCAAACAATGGTGTTTGACGGTAGATCTTCTCAATCCTTAAAGTCATTTAATATCAATCATATCTAATAAGAATATTCTCTCTTTGAATCTTGATTATAATGATAGCATTAAATAAAAAAACAAACAATTTTACAAAAAAAATATATAATCATCAATGCCGTCTCCTTTATTTATTTTAGTGAAAATGACTATATGAAACTTAAACTAATTGAAAAATATATTATATAAATAAAGAATAAACTAAACTAACCTAAAATTAAAATTAAACTATAAAATTATCTTAAATTGCAATCGTGAAAATTTATATGGATAATATATTCCAATATTATCACATGGTGAACCCTAAAACGAAACACATTTTAATTGTACGTATGTTGGTTTATTAGTACATAAGCATTTTTCCTCACCCTCTATACACTTTTCTAACTTTAACTACGCATTTTAGGGGAGTTTCCCCGAAGTTTCAATCACGTCTGATCTAACTATCAGATACTTGTATGGATGACTCTTGACGTGAGTGTACACGTGACCAATTACTGCGATACGTTCTTATGAATATACAATCGTATTGGTATATTTTTACAAGCTTTTATTTATTTTACTACTAACTTTTGTCCGCGGCTTCGCCCGCGTTTATTTTCCCGGATGGAAAGTACATCATATCCTTCTCCATACTTCTAAGAAGATTGGTTGAGTAGATAGAGCATGAAGAAGTGACAAAGTTACTTTTGTATTTATAATATTAGTTAGTTATTTTTAACATCCCATCAATAAAAAAATAAATAAAATAAAAACATAATAATAGGCATTTACAGCATATTATAAACAATTAGATTTTCCTAGAAATTAAGTCACTACATAGCAACCTTGGGAAAGAATTACTTGAAGAAAATATGGAAAAAATAATCTCTTTCTTAGGTCTTTCAATGGAATTAGCCCGAAATAATTTCGCTCCATAGTAACGCAACGGTAAAGCTGCGACTCCACTGAGATAAACTTTAAGATAATCCAGTGGGATTGCTTTATTTTTTGTATTATTGTTAGATACAACGATTTTAGAGAAAACAATTTATGAATAAATAATTGCGTCAAAAATATTTTAAGCTAATTGAATCCTTATATAAAAAAATAGACTTTTAGTACCTATATGGTTTAAAATTAAATCAATTTTTACCCAATACAAAAGCAAGGAAATTATCAGATTAACGCGTCTGTCCGTGGCATCGTAGCAAGCACACGGCTCAACCGATTTTGATCTAGTTTATTTTATTTTAAAGAGTATTTTAATCGAAATTTATTAGCTATGTTTCTAGTGGATCAGATAATACTGGATACTTCGGAGTCAGGGGTTTCTCAAATTTTTAATTTTATTTTAATATAATTCTATAATAATATAATTTTTAATTTTAGTTTATCGCCCCACCATACTAGTGAAGGCATTAATTAAAAAGCCTGTTACTACCTATATATATGTTGATGAAGTAAAATCCAGGATAATTTAATCTCTGATCTATTACAGCAAAACTGAGCTGAAATAGGCTATAAAAAAAATATATATATAAATAGAAACATACCCCAATTTATTGAGCGTTTCAAAACAAAAAAAATCATTATGCAATTGAACTTAGCTCGAGTGGAATTAAACCCTTTTCCGTACGTATTAGGCTCCGGTACAGACACGCACAAAGTTGGAACTCGGAACCTTGAGCCGCGCACGTGAGCAATTAGTACAGTTGAGAGAAATCGTGTTACGAAAGAAATCGATAGTACAGCTTATGTGCCAATTATAGAACTACGCAGATTTGTTTTATTACATAATACACCTTATCGATTTCCTTCCTTGACTTTCGAGATATAAGTAGACTGTGGTATTGGACTGCCTTCTCTTTCAGTTGGCTTGTATAGCTTTTCCTCGGTCTCCCTGGACCTCTTCTTCCTTTCACCTTTACTTAAAACTGTTTTAGGAGCCATGACTCTCATGACTCATGAATGACTGCTCAAAAATAGTTTTAAATAGGGCGTCGTGTCGTATCAAGTGGCCAATCATTCTTCTCCTTCTATGTTCTATTTTTGTCAGCAGTCTTCTTTTTTCGTATACTATTTCCAGCACTTCTTCATTGCTTTTTCTCTCTGTCCAACTTATTTTTTCCATCCTTCTCCAGTACCACATCTGAATATGTCTACGCTACCTAAATATATTCACCATAAACAACGACTTATACAATGCGGGTATTTTCAAATTTTCTCTAAGAGCTCTCTCATATCTAAGTGATTTCTCCGATTTCTTAAGTCGCGGCTAATGTCAGAAGCCAGAGTCCGCTTTTTTACTTCTTCTTCTTCTCCACTTCTCACGTTCTTCGACATCCTTAGCAGTCAGACCATTATCATGTATAAAATACACTATACGCTTTTGCCTTATCTTTTTCAGGATGAAAGGTACCCTATATCCTTCTCCACACTTCAAACTATATGTATGCAAAATTTGAAGAAGAATAGATGTATAGATACAGCGTGAAGAGGTAACAAACAAACTTACTTTCGCATTTATAATATTGGATTATTATTAGTAGATGTTATATTCTTATTTATCATGTGCCCAAAGCGTTTTGTAATGTAATGTTAGTAAATTGAGGATATTCCTCATTATAATGAATATACGAACTCATTTCGAATTAGAGCTTTTAATAAACAATATGAACACACTTTCCATACACGTACGCAAAGAAAGTTACCCAGCTTGATCTTCGGTATTAAATTTCTATCAAAACATAATATGTCGATCCACATTCTAAAAGTGAGGTATGTATAAGGCTGGCTGTTTATTGACTTTTAGTCGCAAATAAATTGTAGATAAATAGGTATTTATCATATATGTTCTCCGCTTGCCGGGGATTATAAGATAACATATATTATTTTAACTGCTAAACTCAATGTAGCAACGTACTACCACTATTAAAAAATATATTTCTTTAGAAGAAAAAGAAGTGAATAATCAGTCAAACTAAAACTCAATATTTTCTATAAACGCTTTTTTTTTTTTTAAAGAAAGCTTCATATGCAATCAGGCAGATTTTTTTCTTTTCTTTCCACTAACACCGTACTTTATTGTATATATTTTTTTTTAGTGTAGTGAATAAAGTTATTCCAAACTCTTTATCAAATGAAAAAAACACTTTTCGAGCATTAGTTTATGTTTACTATTTTATAAAATAGAAATCGCAAAATCTATTGCCAGCCTTATCCATGTTGCTCTCGAGAGCAGGTAATAAACTTTGGTATTAGTTTTAGCGCCACGCTCAAGTGTCAACTAGTTATTGGTGGCAGCAAAGTGTGACGTCGCTGCCACCAATATAGGTGTATAGCAGCATGAACAAAAAATGCTTCACTAAAAATGTTTAATAACAAAACTTTGCGAGAATATTTTGTTATTGATAATTTTAACAGCTCATAATTTATTTTTATTTTTCGAACATCAGCTAAGAATAAAAAGAAAAACATCCTTGAGTTACTTACACCGAATAACATGACAATTAAATGCATGAGACATTATCATACAGTCAAAAAATATGTACTACCTATGCCGTAGACGGGAAAATTGCCATAAATTGGCGAGATCCTCTCGTGGTCGAGTCACGTGACACCACACGCCCATCAATTCATTTAAGAACTTTGTTCTTGTCGGTGGATAATTTTCCATCTAACTCTGACCTCAGCAATTGATTTCACCTTCCTATATGACACGACCTCTGCCTTCTCTCTCTTTATTTAATCTAGGAATGCCCTTCTTGGCTTTCCTTTTCCTCTTCTTGCTTCGATTTTTCCTTCAATCAGATATTTCATAAACTTGTCGTATCGTATAAGGTGGCCAAACATCTTTCCCCTTCTTGTCTCTATTGCTTTCAATAACGTTCTTCTTTCTTTGATCTTGTGTAGTACTTCTTAATTTGTTTTCTTATCTGTCCAATTAATTCTCTCCATGCGCCTCCAGCACTACATTTCAAAAGCTTGTAAGCGCATTCCATCCTTCTTTAGCAAAGTCCACGCCTCACAGCCATACAACGCAATACAAACATATTAAATATTAATTAGAATTAGTAGGTAGGTACTCCGTACAATCGAAGTATTTACTAAATCCATGCCCAGCGCAGCATTGTCAAATCCGTAACAAGTAAGTCTCTCTCTCTCTCTTCTCTTTTGTCGCTGGAGCAGTGGCAGTGGCAGCACTTCTCGCTTCATTATGTACCAGTCAATTTTCTAGAATAACAAAACCATTATTAAAGTTGTGGAAATATTAACTTTATAATAGGCAATTTTATTTTAAACTTGGAAAGATTTAAATCTTTCATATCTTCTAAGTATATTGTCATTCTATACCTACATAAATTATATAAACGGGACTTAACACGAACCTTTTTATTTATTTAATATTGCTGACGTTTTAATGGCCTTGTAGTCGCACTGGTCGTAGCCGTATGGCTACGACCAGTGCGACTACTATATAGTGTATACTATATAGTAGTCGTATATAATATAGTGTATACTATATAAACAAAAACCACTATATTATCAACCTAACGATATAATTCGTTACACCGCATTGTATAAACGTGTCTTTACCTTTGGTTATATTTAGTCAAAAGCAATCCTCTCCTTTTGTGCTTCAGTAAATTTTACACGTGCCAAAATCTGAATAATACCAGAATTCAGTCAAAGCTAGCTACAGTCAATCCATATTAATCTGATTTCAAAGGATACGGTGTCGTTTGTACCTTTGATAATTGTTGCTACATAGATGTGCTACTGTGTTCTATAACTAGATACGACGAAATGACTTTTAGTAATTGTTACTGGCTATAACTGAAAATATCAAATACTAGATGTTGCCCAGGGCTTCGCTCCCGTCTTAGTTTTAAGATAAAATATAGCCTAAAGCAATCTTGGATAATGTACCTATCTGATGATGAAAGAATTTTTGAAATCGGTTCGGTAGTTTCGCAGATTACCCGCCTCAAACATACAAACTCACAAACGCTTACCTGTTCATAATAATAGTTTAGATTGATAGTATTTTTGTGGTCACGAAGACAATTTTTTCACAATTACTAGGTATATCCTGAATGATCACGTTACGACGACAAATGTTTAAGTTTTTATTCGGATGACTAACGGATTGACTTGACTTTAAAAAGGGCGAGAAAGGATTCATTTAGTATATTAAAGTTTTTACTTTCACTGCAATTTTATAACAATACCTAGATGCGTTTAGTCTTTCTATTCATATAATTTGATCAGCTGGTACTACAAAGAGAGAAAAGAGACCGATAGATACCTAAATCCAGATTCCTCTTCCAGAAACGCGAGGTCCCGGTAATCCCATAAGGCGTAGGCGTCTAGGGATAGTGTGCATAAAATTGGCACGTGAGAGGATAACTAATACAATGATATAATACTATGGTTGTACACTTGAAGGCAATGAGAACGGCAATGAAAATATCGTTTTGATCAGCAAGCGATTTTGTTGATAATTATAGCCAGAACCTTCGTATTCGAAAAATCGAAAAATTCGTATCGATAGGAGTTGCAACATTGATTAGAGGAAACTCTAATGTTCGAATGAAATTTGTTTTTTTTTTTCTCTTTTAGTCATCTTTGTAGTAAGCATTCTTGAAGACTCTATCATCTGAGCATTTCCCGGTTTCTTCCTCAGCCGAGCGACGGAGCCCAGTGTCCGCTTTCCTACTTTTTCATCTCCATTTCGATCGGTCGTCGATGTCGATATTTGATTAAATTAGATTAAATAAACTTTAATTTTTTAAAAGTAAAAAATTAAGATTCTAACCCATTTTCTTTGCCAGCCACTGTACATAGTAATAAAGAAAGTATGTTGACGTAATATGTGATGTTGATAATATACGTACGTAACGAATAGTTTTCCTCATCGGGACGAAAGCGAACAGAAGGTAATAAATTGTGGTCTTTACGATATTTCTACGTAATTTACACCATTATATGAAGACGTGAGAATAACCTCCTAATTATATAAGTTTTGTACAATATATACCGATGCCACTAGATGGCGGTAATCTTGTAAGGCAATTAAATTCACACTAGAAGTCGCACTTACTTCCTATCATAATTATGTAATTTAAGAGCGAAGCTCTTCTAGGTGGAGTTTTTTCCATTGTTCTTTATCTAGAGGTAGCCGATTCCTTCAAAAATAAAAACTAAAATTACTCCCTAAAAAAAAACTGAAAATGTAAATTTAAAGCTCATTTTACCGCTTGCTGATAAAGTATCTGATAGTCTTGATAGATCGTTAAAAATTGTGCTTCACAGATAACGCTAACTGGCCATTCACATCAGGCGGATTTATTTGAACCCTCGACGCAAAAAGAGGGTGTTATAAGTTTGACCGGTAAGTGTGTCTGTCTGCGGTTTTTTTCTATTTGATAGCTACTTTTTTGCAGTGGTTCTTAGATATGTTTGATCGAAAATCGTTTCAGCCGTTCAAAAGTTGTAGCGAAATGAATATTGAAAGTCGGGGTTTTTTTTTTAATTTGTCTACCAAATAAATAAACTTGTGCAGTTAGTTTTATCCGTCAGATTACAATATATTTTTAACCTGAAATTTGTGTAACAATGTATCTTTATTTCTCACTAATATTACATCGTTATATAATAAAACCTGTTATAATATTAAAACAAAATAAAAAAAAGCTTATCCATGCTAAAACAAAACACAATCGCTTCAATTTTTCTTAACCATTTCCGCACTGAATAACCCAGGTCATTGACACTTTCTGCCTTCACGTCTTTTGTGTCCAAAAAAAAACCCACCACAGACAATAAAGGCTTAAGACAAAGACCATGGAGTGCGAATGGAGAGCCCTCGTCATGTAAGTTACTTACTAGGCACACAAAGAGTGCTATGGAAGTTTATTTTCACCGGAAAAATGCAGAGTTTTTTTTTATGTGAAGTGTGTTAGCCGTGGATTTATTTTTTTATTCGCGGTGAAAAGGTTAGTGTTATTCGATTTTTAAAACAGGAATGTTCATTTAAAATATTTAAGTTTACTTTTTGCTTTTCGATTTTTAAAAGAGGAATATTCATTTAAAATATTTAAGTTACTTTTTGCTTTCGAAAATTTTGTAAATAATGTTTTTTAAGCACTCATACTAACTACGTAATGTTCACGCATTCGCGTCGGCATGTGTCTGAATTTGGCGACAACGTGAGCGTTTCGACCGCTGCGGGCGCGCTGTCATTACGATCCGTTAAGTTTTTTTTGCAAAGAATCATATCCAAAATCTATCATTCATAAAATTGACAGTACTACATACAGTACATGTTATTAATTGACCGAGCGAGGTTTTTGTATGTATGTATGTAAGTTTGTTTGTAACGCGATAACTTTCGAACCGTTGTTCAGATTTTGGTGAAATTTAAAATGTGTCTATAGGATCTGATGATGATGATGATGAATATAATTTTTAAGTTCGTGGAGCATCAAAATCGGTTAAGTCGTTTGTAAAAACTCATCAAAATTTAATGTGTTCTCGAGGTCTAAGTTCATGGCGAACAACTAGTTAAATATATTAAAATCCGATAGTAAAACTAAATCGTGTCCTTGTTAAAATTTGAAAAAAACTGTAATGACGCGATCGTAGCGCGATCGTAACCTGGTGTTTCTCAGAGTGTTTCAACCACACTGAGAAACACCAGGCGTGTGTGTGTGTGTTTGTGTAACCGCAGCGGCTACGAAATCTGCATAGCTCGCGTAGCAGCGCTACGAGCCAGCTCGTAGACCAGTCAAAGGTATTTGTGTGCAAGCACCAAGTATTTCGCGTGCTACCCCATAGGTATTTGCCGTTTGATTTCACTGTGTTACCATACATCGTTCCACTTTATACGAATAGGTACTTGGATAGTCTCGCTTTCCTGCTAAATGGGGAGGATAAAAGATCGAGCATCTATACATATAATAAAAATGTTATTGAAGATGTGGTGGTGTAATGGTTAAACGACGCCCGCCTGTGGGTCAAAAGGTATCAGGTTCGTATCCTACTCTCCGTTTGTATACCAATCTGACTCATAGTAGTTTTTATAGACCACCACTTGCTTTTGATGAAGGAAAACATCGTGAGGAAACTTGCACACTTGTGGACAGTTTAGTTCACTAGTGTGTATGCGACTACCTGAGTAAGTAGTCGTAAAAGTCATGTCAGGTGCCTTTAGGCGACTTGAATAAAATCTGACACCAGTGTTTGCAATAATACACTCGATATGACAAAACTGTAAGTGGGCTGTATATACATAAGAGATATTAATGAAAAATTATTATGGAGATCTTTATGTAATGTTTGTTCGCGCATCACGCAAATACTACTGGATGGAATTGGATGCTGTTCTTACAGTTGTATAGAATCTCACTTAAAATCTTGTATAGGTTTTGTCACGATAAATAATATACTCATCGTATCGAACAGTTTCCAGCTCAATTATCATTATAGCGGACGAATCAGTCTACCGGTCAATTTGTATCATGAAATATTCTGGCAGTACGATTGCACTTGAACTTAGTGGAACAAGATAGCAGTGGTCCAAGCGATTGGAAGACAGTGAGTAAATATTTAAACAAGTTTATTTGTGAGATATGTCAAAAAACGCCCGTCTTTCAATATTCATTCATTATTTTTGAACGGCTGAACCGATTTTGATCGAACAAATCTAAGAACCACCGCTTAAAAATTAGCTATCAAATAAAAAATCTGCATCCAAATCGGTTCACCGTTGATGAGCTACGGTGCCACGTACACAGAGATACAGATAGACAGACACAATTACCTAGCGGTCAAACTTATAAGACCCTTCTTTTTGCGTCGGGGGTTAAAAATCACACCTTTGTAAATCGACCGCATCTGGGGCTCGATTCTCATGCAATCGAGGTCCATTTCACCATTTTTTTCCATTTTTAGAAGGTTTAACACGGTTTTTTGACTTACGAAAAATCATAATTGAAAGAGTTTAATTCAATGCACCAGTCGATCGATTTCTCCCATTGTAAATTTGCTTAAAATCTTCGAAAAAAAAAGAGAAAATTGTTTAATGAACTTCAATTGCGTGAGAATCGGGCCCCTAGATCAGAGTTTCAAACTTGAGTACTTTTATCCATATCCTTTTCAATTTTATATACATATATCTCTTGTTAATAGTTCCAACTCTCGGATTTAACTGCGAAAGACAAAACAATATAAAAAAAATTTTTTGTGACAGTGACATGACGTACCTATGTCATCATCGCCACTTAGGTATAAAATGAGTCGTCTTGTGAGAAACAGGCTCAGTCGATTGAGTTGTGTCGAGGCTTTCGGATCTGTGTCTGTGTAGTGAGTGTGATGGAATATCAGTGAGTCTAGCTGTGATGTACAGTTACATGCGGAGAAGGGGTATGTAACTTTGCTTAATTTTCGTTTTTTTTTGGTTAATTATATATATATATATATATATATATATATATATATATATATATATATATATATATATATATACTGAAACATGTACTTACATTGTTATATTACTACATTATTATATTGTTCTTTCGGCATTTCTTCTCAGCAGTGGTCGTTCCGAAATGCTAGTAGTTTGTAGCTTTGGTAAACATCATTTCATTTAGAATATTACGCGAAAAAGTGCCTGTGAAGGCCTAGTTTCTGTATAAATAATTTGATTTTGATTTTGTTATGTAATCTTTATTACCATGTGCAGAAAAATCGTCGAGGTCACCACATTTTTCTGTTTACTTAGCCATATCAGGGTCAAAAAAGTTTATTCCCGCTGCCGCTTATGCCTCTGAGACGAAGTAATGTGATCAGGCCGGTCCGCGCTGCGATATCGTTGGTACGGTCTAATTTGCCAATCGTTGGAAAAATTCACTTCGAATCTCAGCGTCCAAGAGGTAACCAGGATTTTGCGAAATACTAATAATGAATATTATAATGTTCGCTTATTGGACTCACGGGGCTTTTTATCTACAACGTGAAGCGACTTTGTTTTATACTATGTAATTAAAGTAATTAGCTACGCCCCGGGACTTTGCTCTCGTAGGAATTTGGGGATAAAATGTACCCTACGTATAATTTCAGGTTGTATTCTACACCTTGTACCAAATTTCGTAATAATCGGTTCAGTAGACTGCGTGAAAGAGTAAAAAAATATGCACATACATCTCTAAACCGAGAGGTCCCGGGTTCGAACCCCAGTCGGGTCATGATGGAAAATGATCTTTTTCTGATTGGGCCTGTTCTTGGATGTTTATCTATATATGTATATATTATAAAATATAGTATCGTTGAGTTAGTATCCCATAACACAAGTCTAGAACTTACTTTGGGGCTAGCTTAATCTGTGTAATTTGTCCTAATATATTTATTTAAATAAAATATTTCTAAATTATAGTACATACTAACTCGACAGTTTTCTATCATTTTCATATTGTAACTCAATAATATTCTGCGAAAATCTCCAAGGAATTTTCTAGAGAAAAGCACATTAGAAGCACTACGGTTCTATGAAAATACAATTACATTATTATGAGAAAAATGACACAAAATTCGTTTTCAAATTTACTGTCCGCCGCAGACTGTATTCTAAGCAATCTAGATAATAATAAATGTACCTACGTGACATGTTTTGTGTGGTTTTCTTGAAGGTTGAAGCGGCGGTGGTGCAATAGTTAAGATATGCCTGCGAAAGGTCCCAGAATCTAATCCTACTTGTACCATTTGAGTTAGTATTTTAATCTGACTCGTGTATAGTTTTCATTGACTACCACTTGCTTCCTTAAGGAAAAAATCGTGAGGAAACCTGCGCACTCTAGATAATGATTTTATACTTAGCAGAAGGCAATGGCAAACTCCAAATAATGCCAAGAAAGTCTTTGTGTGTGTTTCATTCCACCTAATGACCATATAACTCTTAATACAACTATAAATATAACTTTTAATCTTTGTACTTTAAAACGATAATTGTGTTCGATCCCCGGTCGGGTCATGATGGAAAATAATCTTTTTCTGATTGGCCCGGGTCTTGGATGTTTATCTATATATGTATTTGTTATAAAATATAGTACCGTTGAGTAGAGTATAGTATATAGTATTCCATAACACAAGTCCCGAACTTACTTTAGGACTAGCTCAGTCTGTGTGATGTCTTTTTATATTTATATTTATATTTTATCCTAAAGATTTGATAATCCTACTACGGACGGATTGTTATAAAATTTGGTACACTGGTAGAATATAACCTGGAATAACATGTAGGGTACATTTTATCCCGAAATTACCACGGGAGTGAAGCCGGTGGCACAGCTAGTTATATATTTACGAGCTCTAATTTGGTCTATGTGATCAATTCTCGCAAGAACGAAAGAATGAATAATTTATTGCTGCACATTGTACAGAGATGTTACAATGAGGAAATGTTTTTTTTTTAAATCAGCACTCTGATCACATAACCTGTTTTGATATACTTTTTGACCATGTACGTTATGTACTTTTATATATGTGGTAAGCCCTTCTGGCATTATAGGGACCACCGCTGTTCAAATGCGTTTCGGCATTTCTTCTCAGCAGTGGTCGACGTGGTCGTTCCGAAATGCCAGTAGTTTGTAGCTTGTGAGAAATAACTATTTCATTTTAAAATTGACGTGAAAAAGTGTCAATTGAATCTTTACAGGTGTAATTTCTGAATAAATTATTTGAATTTGTAATAGAAACACATATTTAGTTAATAAATTGACATACAACAGTGACAACAGTTTCAGGAGACAAGTTAAATTTCACATTCATTATTTCTCGTTTTGAAGAAGCAGACTTGGTTTTAAGTAAATTTTTGACGTCAATAATTGATTTATATCATTGTATGATTAGATACAGAAATTTAAAATTGACATCCTATATACTAGGTGACTATACTGTTTGTGAGGATGTATGTGTGTATGTTATTCTTTCACGCAAACACGGTACACTGGTAGAATATAACCCGGAATAACATATAGGGTACTTGTGATTTTACCGTTGAGTGTTTTCTATTTATTTATATACTTTTTTTCTCGAGTCATTCAGAAGTATTGTCTACTATTTAGGGACAACTGTCTGTATGTTTTTATTCCGACATTCCGACACGAACGGCAACTATTGTGGCACTTGTCAACGAAGCTCAGCGCAGTTTTCAGTGTTTAGTGCCCTCAGGAACTTCAAGATTCGACTGAAAATACCAATAAGACGAAATAATGAAGTCTCACTTGTGCGAGTCGGGCTCTCACGCACTCGCACGAAGTTTTCCGTAACATTGTCTATAAATACGGTAAATAAATCCCCTTAAATATTAATTATATTCCGATATTTAATGTTTGAAAATTTTAGTTGTCTCATTGTGACATACCTATCTGTGACAGACGAACAGACAGAGTCTTAGTAATAAAGGTCCCGTTTTTCCCTTTGGGTACCTTAAAAATTACATATTAGTCATAATTATTTTCTCCAATTTTCTAGTAATGGTTATAATTGAATGCGCCCATTTGAACAATTTCTTTAATTAATCATATACACAATGGGACATCTTAAAATTAGACTCACACACACAGGTTCAATTTACGATCCAGTATATATACAGTCTAGATTAAACTGTAAATAGGGTGGAATCATAAAGATTCAATGGGTAGAAAACAGTTTTCAGCGTGAAACGGAGCGCATTTTCTGACATTACTAATTGACACTGGGAAGCGCGTTCCAGTCCACGGACTGAGTCCAAAAATAAAGTTCGTCATTCCACATTAATAGTAGGGACAATTAATTATTTATTTAAACTATGAAATTCATATTTTTAGCTTTTATAAATAGTGTAGATAAATATTATTGGATATTTACTAAAATTTCCATGGGAGCGAAGCCCCAGGCAACATCTAGTATATAATAATGATAGATGTCAGAAAGGCGGCCGGGTGTGATATGGTTTATTTTCTACTCTGAACCCGGGCTTTGCGACGTCACAAACGCAAATGCAACCGAAAATGTTGTCTCTTGCATGTCAGTGATGACTCAACATATGATACCTACCTACAAATAAAGAATAATCATTCTCGAAACTTCGCCAAAATTAATATTTTTGCCAGCATAAAGTTGCAGTTTCATCTCAAAATATTAGTTTTTTTTTTATTTATCTGACAACTGCATTTTCTCCGCGTCTGGATGGCAACGGATTGCATAAAGCCATCCCTACGTGCTTAAAATGCTAGAAGCGGCGTTTCGCCGACTTTTCACTGCAGCTGCCGAATCCTAATGACTTTGTCCATATTGATATTAAATCTTTAGGTGATTCCATTGCATGATGAACAATGACTTTTCTGTTCTACGTAGCTGATAACGTCCCTGCTATAAACAAGACTTGGATCTTTAAACAAATGTTTTCCTTGAAAAAAAAATCGAATTCCTAGAATTGAAATTTTCCATGTCTCTGCATTTTCCACAAACGTGTATTTTTGATAAGTATGACCTGATTGTACATGTCAGTACATGCACCCAGGATCGGCGCTTACTGAGGGAACTCCTTCCCGGACTTGTTTTTTTGTCACGCATTTAATGCAACAAAATCACACTGACGACATTAAAGCTTGTCAAAAATGTCATTTTGTAAATATGTATAAATATATAATAAGAGAATGTAAATTTAAAATTGTTTGCGAAAGTGTTCACAATTTGATATATTTTAGGAAAATAATGATGTCATGTTGGAGAAAATCTAATAAATTATTTACACACAGAAGCGCAAATTCGTAGCATATTAAGCAAACCTCAAAACAATAATTCTCATATCACATTCACACATAAATCTTGGTAATAAATTCATACACGTGACATAGATCTTAATTTGTAAAGAGCAGACAAATACATATGTATAATACAGATTCCGGCTCTAATAAAGTTAATTTTATGAGTGAGACAATTTAACAGTTTGACAAATCTTTTCATAAATAGGTACTAAATTAAGTTGAAATTATTTAATTTATTTCATAATATTATTCTACCTAGTAGTAATTTAGTAGGCTTACGATACAAGCGATTACGTATGAAATGGGATTTTCGCGCGACACGAAGAGCAGCGAAAGTAACCTATAACATACTAGGCTGTTCATTACTTAATGATCAATACATGCGTATGTCAAACAAACGACGATTTTCAACGCAGTTAAAGTCAGAACCTACATATAACGTCTATATTTTATGTACCTTCTTAACACATGTACTGTTTCTACAAAGTGTGTGGAAAATTTCAGCTATGTGTTGAAAATTCGCATTCTAGTGTCTATTTACCCTAAAAATACCATTTCAACTTTATGAAAACATTTTCTGGTTTTCTTTGTTATATATAATAGAATTGTACATAAGTAAGTAGCTACACGAAATGTCACTCGTGTTAATTGTCCACTTTTACAGTACATAAATTTATCGCTTCTAAACTTCTAAACCTCGGTGTTCTCCACAAATCATTTGTGTTTGAGCAAAATTAAGTCCAAATTTGACCCTCATCGCGTTGTCATTTTCATATTGTGAGCACTCACTGTTGCAGATAACAAGTTTCTTTACTTTTAATTTACTTTTGGATTAAAATATTGATGTTAATCAATCATCAAGAATGGAAAAAAAATTGCGAAAAATCCAAATTAAAATCATTTATATAGCTGTTAATGTAGTATGAACAAATCAAATCAAATCATTAATTCAGAAATTAGACCTTCACAGGCACTTTTTCTCGTAAAGTTTTATATTTATAGTTATTTCTCACAAGCTACAAACTACTGGCATTTCGGAACGACCACTGCTGAGAAGAAATGCCGAAAGAAACTCATTTGAACAGTGTTGGTCCCTATCATGCCAGAAGGGCTTACCATTATTGTTCTTACAATGTTTTTTTCTTCTTCTTCTATGGGTGCCTCTCCAACTAGTGAAGGTCAGCGATTAGCATGGTTAAGTCCTTCTTGTCCTTAGCTCGGCGGTTTTTTTCTAGTAATATATAAAAGTCTGTAGTCAGAGAGATCATATTGCATATAATGCAGGAAATAAAGTATTGTGCTGTAAACCCTTCGAGTACTTCACTCGTCCGGAGAAAACAAAACAAAATATTTTATGCCACATTAGTCGAAAGTATTAGTTTTTAACACCCGACGTAAAAAGAGGGGTGTTATAAGTTTGGCCGCTAAGTGTGTCTAGCTGTCTTGTCTGTCTGTGTACGTGACACCGTAGCTCATCAATATGCGAACCGATTTGAATGCGAATTTTTTATTTGGTAGCATAATTTTTATGCTGGTAGTTCTTAGATATGTTTGATCAAAATCTGTTAAGCCGTTCAAAAGTTGTAGCCAAATGAATGATAATGAATATTGGAAGTCGGGGGTTTTTTAATTGTTTTTATTTTTGCTAACAAATAAAAGAAATTTATAATAATGTCAATGTGGCGCTAGTGTGCCGCGTTAAATTATAGTTTTGTACTCCACTACGACTTTTACGTCGAAAAAGGTCAAGAATTTTTAAACTTCCGTACGTAAGACATCAAAATTTCCTTCAAATCTTAACCAATTTAAATAATGTATTCAATTAAGTAGCCGACAATTATCCTATATGACAAATTTTAATCTGAAACCATAGACCCATTAGTTAATGTTTTTGTGGTGTACCCTTTTACCCGATCGATTATCCATTCGAAAATGCCTTTATCAATAAATTTAAACTCCCAAGTCCATTTGACCCTAGTAAGCTAAAACCCTTAATTTGTCGGCTTAAGAGTTTCGGGCTCTGATCTCCAAAAAGTCCAATTTTGGTCCCATGCCCAATTTGTGGCACAAAAATCAAAAGAGCTCCGTTACCGTAAGAATTTCGAATGTTACCGGGGGCTTCGCTCCCATGGGAATTTTGAGATAAAATCATTACTATAGCAATTTTAGATCATACTATAGCAATATTAGATAATATTAGTATAGATTTATAGAAGAAGCGGCGGTAGTGTAATGGTTAAGACGTCGCCTGTGGATCGAAAGGCCCTAGGTTGCAATCTGACTCATGTACTTTCCTTTCTGTGAAGGAAAAAATCGCGAGGAAACCTGCTCACTGGTTGAACTTGTATTTGAAATGGAGAAGGCAATGGCAAACCTCTCCATTACTAATGCCAAAAAAGTTGTGGTGTGTGTTTAATAAGGGAATAAAGGCTATGAAGAGATGGATATCCACAGCGCGTAAATATAAAATTTCAATTAGGAAGTCAAGTAGGCAACACTCATTCTCAATTAAAATATAATAAATGCTATATCTTATTGCATTATTCAGATTTAGGTACATAAGTCTTAATTAATTCTAAAATCTACCTATTGCCATAAAATTTCTTAGAAAACGGCCAGTTTTGGTCCGCTTCTTGCCCATTCACATGTAAACCACTGACCCTTCGCACACAACTAGTGAGTTTAACTAATATCATTGCCCTTTAGTTTTCGACAAGTTTGTTTTAGTTCTGTATTAAGACAAAATATTAATATAATAGTCGTACAATAAAGTCTCATTCTCACGGATGTCATTTCAAAGCACCTTAATATGCGTTGTAAATTGATTAAAACTTTATTTGTTGGACAAATTAAAAAAATTTCGCTAAAACTTTTGAACGGCTGAACCTATTTTAATCAAACTTATCTAAGAACCACCGCATAAAAATTAGCTATAAAATAATATTGAAAAAACATCCTAATCGGTTCATCCGTTAATTAGCTACGGTGCCACGTACACACACAGACAGACAGGCAGACAGACATTCAGACACACTTAGTGGTCAAACTTATAACACCCCTCCTTTTGCGTTGGGCGTTAAAAAATTAAAAAATTAAGTAAATTAAATTAAGTAAATCGATTAAAATGAGTAGGTATCCGTATATCAAAATAACCTATTTCCTGGTTGGTTGGTTTTCCTGGTTTTTCAACTAGTCAATGTATCTTTCAAACATCCATGTTATGTTGTCAAACCTAAAAAAATAAAAAAAAGTAATAATTCTTTTTTATCGCAAATATTATATACGAGTGGCCCGTCCCGGCTTCGCTTAAAATCATTATAAATTATATAAGTACATAAAACCTTCTTCAGGAATTACACTATCTATTTAAAAAACTCGCGTGCCATTCATGAATTGAACATTGTTCAAAAACGTAATTTTATCGTTGTAATTTGTTTTTGAACAAATGTTCTGTTCAAAACATGGCGCAGCGCATCCCGGTTACTGTATCCAGCATTTATTTATTATTTTACAAATGAAGGTATCTGTAAGGTACAAATATAATATGAAATGGTCGAACGCTTGAAGATTCACTCGTTGAATAGAATGTAGATAGATAGATCCATGATAGATTCTTTATTTGTACAGAACATCATAGGCAACAGTGTTTTGTTGCTGTTGCAACAGAACTCTCTAAAACTAGGGAGAGATTGTATAAAATAAGTGTATTATGTACAGATGACTGTAAATAGACTATACATACATATACCTATATTTTCTATTATTATAAAGAGGTAAGCGTTTGTGAGTTTGTGGGTTTGTATGTTTGAAGCGGTTAATCTCTGAAACTACTGAAACGATTTCAAATATTATTTCACTATATAAAAGGTACATTATCCAAGATTGCTATATTTTATCTCAAAATTCCCACGGAAGCGAAGCCCCGGGCAACATCTTATATTTTCTATAGCGATACATTTGTATTGTTTAAGACGCCTAAGCGTGCCGTACTTCGCGTTTTTCTGCGCACTTAAAAGTTAACGTCAAAGTTGACGGTGCAACCCACCCTCAAAATGCAAAATGCTCAAAACTAAATCCTTTTTCTATAGATTTATATAAGAACACAATTACATTTCCATTCAGTAAATAAACTTAAAAAAATCGAATCAAAACTACCTACATTTTCACAGTTCATTTGCCAAATGCATACAGCACACGCGACCATTTCAAAAGTTTTAACACTACAACGATGTTATTTTTATAGATGCGTCGTGACAATATTCTTTTTAATTATTGTGATCATTATTTAGGTAAAGAAAAAAAAATAAACAAAACAAGTATTTGCGTGCATCGAAAAAAATAAAAGGTACCTAACAGATTACCGCGATCTGAAGGCTAGGTAGGCTACTTTTACCCGAACTTTTATTGATTTTTAGTACAATAAGAGAACCACGCATATTTTTTTCTTGACTTCCAATAGTTCTTTCAAATGAGGTGTAGAATTTCTTGTGGTTCCTGCTCTAAAAAAGACCAATTGTGAAGCGACTAACGGTAACAAGCCTAGACTTGTTTTTTTTTTTAATGATGGTTTAGCTTTGGATGTAAGAGCCACAGAAAAAGAAAGCTCGATACGAATAAAAAATTGTTTATTTCAGACAAACGGTCCATAAATACATTCACTTCAAATAAAACTTATCTTAAATTGATTGATACATTTCTGCATCCATTTTCGCATCAATGAGAGTAAGTGTATATTTAAAACTTGTAAGGTATCTATAATTTTAAAATTATCTTTAAGTTACAGCCATATTATTATAGAACATACAAACTAGTCTTTTCTATCATTATTACCCTCTGTTAATTACTTTCAAAATAAAATTGTTAAATATGACGTATTCAGCTGAAGAAGACTGAAAATGCCATTGACAATACTGTATGTGAGATTTTACCTTCGTCCACTGTTTTAATTTGTTTATTCTATCCAGTAATTTGTTTATTTTAACTCATATTAATTTTTATATTTATTTTCATATTTATTTATTTTATTTATATATTTTATTGATTTTAACTAATTCTGTTTCTTCTACTAGGTTCGGTTTATTTAGAAATTTATTAAATAATTAGCTTTTACCAAGGCTTGAATCACTCTATCTCTTAAAAAAAAGGCCCACATCAAAATCCGTTGCGTAAATTTGAAGATCTAAGCATTTATGTAGTGGGAAGCTCCTTTAGCCATTCTAATATTATAAAGAGAAAAGATTTGTATTTTTGCTTGTGATGAATAAACTCAAAAACTACTGATCCGATTTTGACAAAATTTTGTATAGAGATATACGAAATCAACGTGACATAGGCTACATTTTTTAATATGGTTTTACCCGAGCAAAGCCGTGGCGGTCCGCAAGATTTTTAATAGATAGTGATTTCTTACAGCGCACAATTTTTCTTTAGGGGTTCAAAATTGCCGTCGGTGATTGCCCATTACCCTACCCCCAATGAGATTGCGGTTTAATCAGAAATATCGTCGACGAATGGGAACGAGAAACAATTAACTAAACATATGCAAACGATTGCAGTGGGCGATGTCAACCAGGATTTGGGAATGTTAATGTTTTCGGCGACATCGAAAGGCATGGAGATGCTGATTTTATAAAAATACGATGTTGGAGCAATCACAGTGAGCTTCAGATTGGCCTTGTGTGAGACAGCGGACTTGCTTGCACTTCCCAGAAAAATAATGAACTTAAGTAATTACGATGAGATCCAATATCTGTTGTAAACATATTTAAATATCCTATAAATATCCTATAATGGGACCTATCAGGTCCCATTGCTGGGAAAAGGATTTCTGTTTCCAACCATTTCTATTCATCCCCAGTTGTTCATCCTTTACCGAACTAAATAGTAAGAAAACATCTACTACTTACGTAATACATATTTTCATGTGATAGAAGTAGAGGCTCTACTTTTTCCGTTTTTAAAACTCGTTTTAGAGAGTCGTTCACGGTATTTAGTGTTAGATTAGGTAAGGTTGCGTAAATTTTGATTGTTTTTGTCCATGCCATCAGTTTTCTTAAAATAATGCTTATTCTAATAAAATCAGCAAATTTTATATTACAATTAAAAACAATAACAAATTAGTCTCCACAGTTTTCCTGTCCACACACCGCCGTCAACGAGACAAACTATCTGAGCGCTGTCGGTTCGTTTGTGGCTTGTAATTACGCATGAACTCTGTACGTATTAAACTTTGCAACTTCCTGCTTCTTTAACCAGAGTTCAGAGCTTCATCTGTTGTGAGAATAATAGTATGCTTATTAATCATTATAATGTTTTATTAAAGCAGTTTTGTTAGAATAAAAGACACAAGCAGAACACTTTTTAGGGAAAATCTTAAATATCGTTGGAATGGCATCATGGCATCGAAAAATCGATATGTGAAGACGAAGAAAAATATTTTTTTTAAAGACTATTTTTAGTTAAAATCAAAGCATTCAGAAATTAAACCTTCATAGTCACTCTTTGACGTTATTATAATATATAATATTCTGTATTATTATAATATATAATATTCTGAATTATTATAATATTCTGTACGTCAACGTGAGATGTAATAATATGAATAAAAAATGGCATAGTCTCGATAATGGCAGCGGGGGCTCAATTCCCGCTTGTTTTCACATTTTTTTTTTCATCTCATTTTTACTATGAAAATTATGTCGAAAAAAAGGTACTATTTTAGAAATTGTTTTCTTGGATTCTTAGATTATATTCTGGTCGTTGTAATACTGTGGCATCGTGTGAACGACGTGTGCGAATAATTACAATTCCTTCACCGTGCGAATTGTCAAATTGGTAATTCTGACTGTCAGCTCAGAGTGTTATGTAGATATAATTAATCGTCTGTGAGATTGTTCATATTTTATACATAACAAAATGGTTCTAAATCTATAAATAACATCGTTATTACTAACATCTCTTTCTATCCTTTTCCCTTTCACGTATTATGCGGAATTCTTTCAACGGTATTATTTTTAACTCTGAGACCAGCATATTTTTTCCGAAAATTAATATTCAAATCATTTGTTCAGAAATTGGATCCACACAGGCACCTTTTCACGTAACATTTTGTATTATAAATTTCTCAAAAACCTACAAACTACTGTACTGAAATTACTGTAGAAAAAATGCCTAAAGAAATTCATTCAAACAGTGTTGTGCTGGTACCTATTATACCAGAATGGCTTACCATTATTGTTACTCACAATTTTTTTAAAGTATTAAAGGAAATACGAATTTTACCCTATAGTGATAATGAACCCTAAAATATAACTCCTTTGATCTACTGCACAGTGTCAAGCCAACTTTAAATAAATACACAAAAGTTTGTCCAACTTTGATACAACTCCAAATTGAAATGTCTAAAGGCTATTTAACTTAAATTAACTTAAATTTCAATACTACACAGCTTGGTACTTGGCTAGTATTCGTCGTCGCTGGATTTGTTGCGAAATTAACAAATTAATTAACAAAATTTTAATTATATTACACAGGCTCGTGTTGTTTACTGGTTGGAGTGATCCTAACTAATATTGTAAATGCGAAAATTTGTTTGTTTGTCACTCTTCTCGTTCTATCTATTCAGCCAATCTGCGTAAAATTTTGCATACATGTAAAATGTATAGAAATATTATTAGATAATTACCTTTTTAATGGTGAAAGAATTTTTGAAATCGGTTTGGTAACTTCGGAGATTACCCGCATCAAATATACAAACTCATAAACGTATCGCTACCTCTTTATACTAGATGTTGTCCGGGGCTTCGCTCCCGTGGGAATTTTGAAATAGAATGTAGCCTATGGAAATCTTAGATAATGTGCCTTTCTAATGGTGAAAGAATTTTTGTAATGATTCGGTAGTTTCGGAGATTACCCGCTTCAAACATACAAACTCTCAAACTTACCGTTAACTCTTTATAATAATAGTATTATATATCGTATGTATAGATACTATTCACACTATTAAACCCACAATCTGTACAATGTACTATAATACAAACATAAACTGTTTCATACAGAGCTACAAATTCTCTAAGGGGCCATAACCAAACGAGCTTTCCACGTAAGTATCATATAATACAGATATTAAACGCGTTATTTAGATTTATCTACTGAACATACCCGCACAATGTATGTTACTTTTTGATGCATGACCTCAGTTGAAGTATAAAACTTCTTTAGCGGCGTTGTGCACTTTTTGTGATGGGTGAAAAATGTTAAACTCGCGCCAGGACACGTGACTGGGCGAAGTGCGGGTTTACATTTCACTTCTCACCATCGAATCTATTCGAAGTGAGACGCAGCGAACCAAACACAAAAACGGGTTGCGCACCCGTTTTTTTTTTGGTTGGGTAATCTGTAGATATCGTTTTGTTACGACTTCTACGAATGGATTATATAGGCTACAAAAGTATTCCCAAAGAGAGTAGAGAGGGAGATCAACACAGACAGCTGAGTTTTCAAAAGTTCAAGGTAAGTATTTTTTTTTTCACGGACCCCACATTTCGGGGCGTCACAGCTACGAAACCAACTTAACTAGACTGGGTTTCGTTTATATTTGAGTATATATTCGCATGCACTCAAATATAAACGAAACCCATCGTCCAGACTACTGCAATGCGGGATGGGACTGCGCCGCGGTGCAGTGAACTCCACAGATTAACAATTCACACTAAGTGCGTGTTAGCACTGTTGTCTAGCAAATAGGTTCCTTAAACCATACATTTTACAAGCTTAAATATAGTTTCACCCGTCCCGATGTTCTTGTTCTGTCTGTAATCAAATCTTGCGAGTTAGATTTCTCCTACGTCCAGTCATTGTTGTCCTACAGAGACGCTTCAGTGCATGATATGATAAGCATGACCTGATGGTGTACCCAGGATCGGCTCTCAACGAGGGAACTCATCACGGACATGGGTTTTTTGTCAGGCATTAAATGTCACAAGATCTCTGTGACTGCAATAAAAGCTTGTAGCAAAAATGTCATTTTTATAAAAAATATGTAAATTTTTTAATCAATAATTTTAAAAGATTTCATACTATTCGTAATAAAAAATCGTTTGATAGCGCGAGTCCAAATTCAAATTCAAATTAAAATCATTTATTCAGAAATTAGACCTTCACAGGCACTTTTTCTCGTCAATTTTTATATTTATAGTTATTTCTCACAAGCTACAAACTACTGGCATTTCGGAACGACCTCTGCTCTGAAGAAATGCCGAAAGAAACTCATTTGAACAGTGTTGGTCCCTATCCAGTAATGAAGGTAATGTAATATACGCTCTTAGACCAAAATGTATTTAAATGTTACGGACCAGGTGCCCGATTCTCACGCAATCGAAAGTTCATATCAATATTCTCAATTTTTTTTAAATGCAAATTTACAATGGGATAAATCGATCGAAATGCATTGAATTAAAATCTTTCAATTGTGACTTTCGCAAGTCAAGAAACCGTGTTAAAAACTTTTTTAAAACTTGGAGAAAATTGGTGAAATGGACTTCGATTGCATGAGAATCGAGCCACAGATAATTAAGTGTACGCTTTAAAAAAATGCCCGAAACCTTTAATTCCCGAAATGAGGGGGCAGGAATTGACTGTGCGTTACTATTATGCTCGTCACCTATAGGGAAGACTAGAACACAGCAATTACACGTATCTTTTTTGACAATGCACAAAGGTTTCCTTGTCTGTATTTGACTTGAAACTCAAGGATCGAAAATCTTGACTATTCTTAAATATTGTAAATGTACTTGAAATCCCTAAAAGCTCACTTCTGGATTGTTTCACGGGCTCAACACTTCCAAAGTTGTGACAGGCAAGAAGCTTTAAGTCCGAGTGACATTGAAAACTCGAGGGGTTTAGCGACGAATTTGATGCTGTTTTAAACCACCAATAAGAGATTTTTATATCTATATGGCTAATATTATTATATGGCGCGCTTTCGGAACAGGTACCTTTCGATGGTGCGTTGTCGATGTAGCGACAGTCGATGTGATAGGCGATATTATGAACTAGACGCATTATGAAGGGTTATATGGTGTACAACTAATTTTGTAAAATGGATAAGAATCTATCAGACTTTGTTGACCGTGCACCGTTGATGTTATTGTTGTTGTGACATGTGTTTTCACCTTAGAATAAGACCACTCCATACACTTACTGGATGAAAATTACGAGACAAACTTTTCCAGTTTTAACTGATTCACACCGGTAGCTACTGGCCGCAGCCGGCGCAAACCAGATGGCGAGTGACAAATTGCGATGCGGTATTTAACTATCCACAGTACTGTTATGACGAAGTTGTTGATTCGATATAGAAATAAATTGTGTAGTTATTACTACCTACTGCCATTATAATACAAATAGGATTTAATTTTCAATTAAATTGTATTTTAATGTTACATGTATGCATTATTGTCATCGGATCTGCATCCCTGCATCGGATATATAAAAACTGGTTTTAATTAATATCTATTTCTGAGAATAAATAAATACTCGTAGTATATTTTGTCTACACTTACACAAAATATATTATTGAGATATATCTCTCACATGAGCGTTTTTCGGTTCCATTCACAGCCGTTGGGCGTCGAACCCCGCGATCTATTTTGTCTAAATACTTACCTATTTACTAAAATATTATTTTGAGTTGGGTCGGTCATATCATTAAAATACTTCAAACCCGTGCCCTATGCCCCTTATGAGTTAGGATCACAAACTCTCAAGGTACTAACACAAGATCTAAGACCAATAAAAGCCAGTAAAAACAAACGGGCGTCCGTTTGCAGTTATGACCGGTTAGAGGCGGTTCGAACCAGATGCCGCGTGACAAATATACAGTGCGGCGTCTACAATGATTTTAACGGAATGGTTACTCGTACTTAGTGTTTTTGCTGTTCAGTCTATTAGGGCCCTATTTAGCTGTACACTAGCACCAACATTACATGTTTATCGAGTAGTATTTTTCCATTACACAATGAAGCCACAGATGACTAAACCAAAAATGGTGGAAACCAAAATTCGCGTAGTCAATTGCGACAACATTCCGGGGAAAAATTCATTTCCCGTACAAAATTCACGCATTCACGCGGGCAAATATAGATAGAAACTAGTAATATCGTATAGAACGCGGGTTCCGTGGTACCATGTAAACATTTACGTTTATTTATACGTATCTCATTACCTTAGTCGGGTGACGGCAAAGGGAACTTTGAAGATGTACCTGCTGTATGACCTACAGAGTGTCTCTGCTGCAAAGTGCCCTAGTTCAGTATCTGTTGATACCAATACCGACTCCACACTGCCGAAGTTTGGCAAACTGTTGCCAAACTTCGGCATATTCGGTATACGTTGTTGGCTTTTCATTGCGGTAAATAAAAGCACTGATACTAACTACGCAATGTTCACGCATTCGCGTCGGCGTGCGTGTGAGTTCGGCGTCAGTGTGGAGCTAACATAAAAGTGCCAGTCGTTTGTTCAAATCACAATAGCACAATGTATCCATATTAGAAGTAATATGGTATTTTTGAGGAAAACATTACCTGCGTAATGTAACAAGGTACTGCGAAAGCCAAATCCTATATGTTCGCGCCTTTTTTTAGTAAATTTAGTTTCGACACCGAAGGAGATAAAGAATCTTCTCCATAAGCTATATACCTCTAAGGGTATTTTCACTGGAGTTTAGACTAACACTTCAATGGCATTTGTAGTGTAGTATGGGTAGAATTAATGGGATTTGTGGTTAGACCACAGTAGTTTTCTACCCATGCTACATATGGATAGAACGCTATTGGCAATAGATATACAGTCTCTTTTTTCCATATCGTGTACGTATCGTGTGAAAAAAAGAGAGAACGTGTGGACGCAGCTTCGCCCGCATTTATTTTGTGCGTCCGCTCATAAATTATTATTATCGATGTCACCCGATGGCTTCAGAGTCATTATCCTTACCTTATATAATAGAGTAAAAATTATTTTATTTCTTCACAAAATATACATACAAGTAACATAAAACTAAAACAAAGTCTTCTGCCGCGTCTGTCTGTCACGATTTAAATCCAAAAATTCTCGAACCAATAAATAGTGTTTCCTGAGGAAGGTTTAAGTGTGTAATTTATTATATTTTTACCTAAGCTAAGCCGTGTATAGTGTGATTTCTGAGAAAGTTTTATTATGGTTTTACCCGAACGAACCCGTGACGGGCCGCCGCTAAATAATAAATAACAATATGAACGCACCCTAAGTATTACGGCTGAACTAACGCCGAACTTCAACCCAAACGCACTATTACATTACTTTAGGCCGTCGGACAAGGAAACTCTTTTACATCCCCATTAAAGTTTGCGCCCTTTTTGAGTTGTATTCCTCATGCATCTAAAACCTCCTGAACTGAAATGCAGAAACACTAACTATAGCGTATCGTAACAAAACGCGCTTTGGGCACATGATAAATAAGAATATAACATCTACTAATAATAATCTAATATTATAAATGCGAAAGTAAGTTTGTTTGTTACCTCTTCACGCTTTATCTATTTCACCAATTTTCTTGAAATTTTGAACACATATAATACATAGGGTAGGTACCCTATGTCCTTTTCCTTCAAATTATATGTGTGCTTCATCTCGGAAAAATAATTGTTCCTGTGGGAAATTTACGCGGGCGAAGCTAATAGTAAATAAAAGCGGAGTAATTTTTTAATCCCTGTTAAAATTTTTCACAATTTGGACAAGAATTTGTGAAGTTATTATATTATATTCAGAGCAATAATATAATCTTTTCAGAGCATGTGCTCTGAAAAGATTATCTTTTCTTCTCTCTTTTTTCTTTTTTTATTCAAAGCATAATATTATATGATCTGAAAAGAATATAATTAATTTAAAAAAAAAATAGTGAAAGAAGAAAGATTTCGTGTATTTCGGCTGTATTGTTCATTCGCGCGGGTTTTGGCATAAGATCGTTTGGCGATCAAGGAATAAATTCTAAGTCTCTTTTTTATTAGCTATATTATAGCTATTACAAACAGACAGATATATTGCATATTGCATTCAAACATATTTTTTTCTTCTTTATTGATAGATCACTATGACTCAATATGTTAATAAAAATATATTCGTGCACTAAACCACAGATTTAGAAGGGCCCCGTGATGTCATAATAATGCATTGTCATTAACTGAAGCGACGTGCGGAATATTTCAAGGTGAGACAAACGGTTGAAAGTGTTTAACTTGTAACATTTAAATATAGACATAGACAAACATCGGGACCCGATAAAGTGAATAAAAGCTTGAAATAATGAATACAAAAACCCACCGCTCGGTCTCAAAGCGCGGCTTTATAAACAAAATCCCGTACGAAAACAAAATTCAGTGCAAAATTGTTTCAATAGTGGGGTTCAAGGTAGCAAAAACAAAAAGAGTACACCCTTTCAGGCTTTTTCTTCCATTTAATAAAGCGGCTTAGAGGAAGGGCCTTTGCAAAACATCAATTTTTCATTTTATTATTAGAAAATCGCTTCCCGTTTTTCTTCGTTAAGTAGATTGAATAGAACCATTTGCTTGTAAGCTATTATGTAGATTGGATGTAATTTTAATAGAGGATTTATTGGTCTCTCTGTTCACTAATCCCTATCGGATTTGTGTTGACCTTCGTTTTATGGAGATGTGGAAATAGGTAATATTCTAACCACATTTTAATTCATGCCCCCCAGTAATCAAAACCCAGCACTTGCTTCCGGTGAAGGAAAATATCGTGAGGAAACCTGCACACTGGTCGATTATTGACTTGTAATTGATGGAGAAGGCAAACCACTCCATTAATAGTTGTTGAAAAGAATTTGTACTACTGAGAAACTAGTTTTCTTTATTTTAACTACAGTACTTAACTGATAACAATTTTTAAGATAATAAGACAGGACGTACACCCGGGAATGGAACTGTCAAAACAAGATCCACAGACTAGCAAGGTAAATAAAAGGTTTGCGCTCTCGAATCACTAGATGACGCTAATTGTATTAAGATTATAATTTACTCTAAAGTACAACACGCCTCCTTAAATTTATAATCTTAAATCTTTTATATAAACAATTTATTGAAATCTTAAGTAAGTATATACTAATTATACTAGATTAACCTAAACTCATATCTGTTTTTGAAAAATTTTGTTTTATCTAAACTTTTAGTTAATATGTCTGCTAAGTTAAATTTTGTATCTATTTTTACAATATCAATTATATTATTTTCATAGTTCTCGTTTATATAATGGTACTGCACTTCAATGTGTTTTGAATTTTTGGTAAAGTTACCAAACTTAGCAATTGATATTGCACCTGAATTATCTTCATACAACTTAATCGGTACACAAAATTTAATATCAAATGATTCACTTAGCAAGTTTCTAATAAAAAGTATTTCTGTTACAGCCTCTGACATAGCAATATATTCTGCAAAAGTTGAACATTTAGTTACAGTATTTTGTTTATGTGTTTTCCAAAAAATTAAGTTTCCAAAAAGTCTTATTATATAGCCTGATGTAGACTTTCGATCCACATTATCTCCTGCGTAATCAGAATCTACCATACAGTCTAATATTTCAGTATCTACATTATCATAGTATGTTAACTTTAAATCTTTGGTCTTATATAGATACTTTAAAACTCTTAATGCATATTTGTAATGTGTTTGGTTATAGCAATTTTGAAATCTACTCAAATAATTTACACTGTATGCCACATCTGGCCGTGTGCCTGTACTAATATACAATAATTCACCTATCAAATTTCTATACTTTATATTTTCATCTACTTCTATAGCTTGTTCCAACTTTAAATTTGTCTCCATAGGAGTATCATACAACTTAGCATATTCTAAATCATATTTTGCAGCCAAAGATTCAATATATTTTGTTTGATTTAGTGTCATCACTTTTTTATCATCACTATAATCAATATCTATGCCAATATAGCTTTTAATTTTACCTAAATCTTTCATTGCAAATCTTTTCATTAAACTAGTTTTTATCTCTACTATTTTATTTTTATCTTTACAGCTAATTAAAAGGTCATCAACAAATATTAATATGTATATTGGATCTTTGCTTGCACTATTTACGTATAAACAATAATCATAGTTGCTTCTAACAAAACTCAATGTTTTTATATATTTATCAAAACAATCATACCATACTCTAGGACTTTCTTTGAGACCATAGAGAGCCTTTTGCAACTTGTAAACTTTATTATCTCCAGTTTCATAACCTTCTGGTTGTTTAACATATACTTCTGATTTTACATGTCCATTTAAAAATGCTGTCTCGACATCCATTTGTTCAATAAATAAATTATTTTTACAACTGTACGACAATAAAATTTTCAATGTTTGCATTTTTCCTACTGGTGAATACACATTTTCAATGAATTCCTTTTGCTGGAATCCTCTTACAACTAATCTAGCTTTATACACATTATTGCTCTTCTTTTTAAAAACCCACTTAACATCTAAAACTTTTTTATCTTTTGGCTTGTCAACTATTTTCCAAGTATTATTCTTATTTAAGCTATTTATTTCAGAGTTCATTGCTACTTGCCATTTTTTATAATCATAGGAGTTCATCGCTTCCTCAAATGTATTTGGTACATTTGCATCAACATAGTTTACATATATATAATGCGTAACTGGATTACCATATCTAGCCACTGGGATTCTTTTTCTTTTAGGTACTTCTTCTGGTACAGTTTTATCTCTATTATCATCTAAATTATCATTATTATCCTCCTCATCCTCATTATTAGATTTTATCTCACCTGCATCTTGAAAACTTTCATCACTTTCATAATCGGTTTTTAAAATGTCATTTGACATATTTCTTAAAGTCACACTAGTATCTAAATTATTATCACTCATTCTTTGATCATCAAGTTTTTCCAAACAAATTAAATTAGTACTGTCCTCTACTACCTGAACATGTCTGGCATTAATTATTCTGTTATTTAATAAAACTCTATAACCATTTTCATTATAACCCACTAAAATTCCTAGTTGGGCTTTATCATCCCATTTACTTTTTCTTAAAACTTCAGGAACCCTGACAAAAACTCTACTGCCATAAATTTTTAAATGTCCTACATTAGGTTTTATTCCAAAAAATATTTCGTAAGGAGTTTTATTTTCAGCTGTATTTGCAATTGTTCGATTTTTTAAGTATGCAGCTGTTTTTATTACTTCTGGCCAATATTTTCTATGAATTTTAGCTTCTCTCATTAAACATCTACCTATATCCATAGCAGATCTATTATATCTTTCCGCTACTCCATTTAATTCATGGACGTAGGGTGGGCATGGTAACAATTCTATACCCTTTTGCTGTATGAAAGCATATATATCCTTATTTAAATATTCCTTGCCATTATCACACTGTAATTTCTTAACTTTTTTATTAAATTTATTTTCTACTAAATTTACAAATTCTATAAAGCAATTAGCAGTTTCAGATTTACTTTTAATGCAGAAAATTCTTGTACATTTACTATAGTCATCAATAAATGTTAAAAAATATTTTTCACCGCCATATCCTGTTGTGTTATGCGGACCATTCAAATCGGTATGAATTAATTCCAAAATTTCAGTAGTCTTTTTCCTATTATTTTGAAAAGGTACATTAGACATTTTACTTTTAATACAATTTGAACATTTCATTTCCGTGTTTTCAATCTTATCTGGCAAACCATCTACTAATTTATCATTTATCAACTTATTTAAATATTGAAAGTTCACATGACCAAGTGCCCTATGCCATTTCTCTTTGTGAGTTAATTCAATTGAATGTGCATAAGTTTCATTTTTATAGATGTTCGATAAGTAACTCTTAATCCAATACAAATCGTTTAATTTATTAGCAACAACAATTAATTCTCTAGACTGATTATAAATTTTTGTATTTTCATTCTTAGCTACTATTGTGCAATACTTAGTTATCTTAGAAAAACTTAACAAATTCTGCTTTATACCTTTGACAAAATAAACGTTTTTTAAATCTACATGTTTGACATTATAATAATTTTCAAAATAAACCTTGACAGTACCTAATTTAGTTGCTTTTAACATTTTTCCGTCTGGCAGTTTCACATCAACAGGAATTTTTAAATCTATGCAATTGAAAAAGTAGGATTCATTGTTTATTAGGTGATCAGTACAACCACTATCCAAAAGCCAGTTAATTTCAATATGGTTATTACAATGATTCTTATCAGTATCTTCAGTTACCTGATTAATTTCTGAATTACACACTTGAGCCGTCCACGATTCTGATGAAAAGTTTTTTGAAAATTCACCACTGGAAAGACCTTGACCTCTGCCTCGGCCACGACCTCTGTAGGAACCACCTCTGCTGTGACCTCTCTGCAGTCCTCGCTGACTTGAATTAAAATTATGTCTTCCTTGGTAAGTTTGTTGTCTTTGGGTATTTTTCGGTGCATGCCAGCAGTCCTTCTTAATATGGCCAGTTTTTCCACAGACAAAACATTGCGCTCTAGTTTTTGTAGCAAATGTACTCACATTGTTTTTATTGTTTGGTTCAGTAGTAGTCATATTCTTCTCTTTTATTTTAGACTGTACATAATCAACTGTTCTTTGTTCTTCTGGAATAACATCTAGGAAATCCCCAATGTAACTATAGCTTGGTGGTAACGCTCTTAGCAAATATCTTAACTTTTCAGGTTCATCCAGCTTTCCTCCAGCCATCTTAAAATCATTTATTGTTTTTTCAAAATCCACAAAAAAATCTTCTACTGTGTTATAATTGTTAAGTCTAATCTCTTCAATTTTTCCTCTACATATTATTTGCATAGCTGTAGACTGCGTTAAACACATTTTGTCGAACGTAAGTATCATTTCATATGCTGTTTTACACTCGCTGACAAACTCTAGTTGTTTATCAGATATTGTACTCATTATAATGGTCCTTGCTTTTAAATCTTTCTTTTTCCATTCCTTCTCCGCATTTTCACTTTCAACAGACGCCGGCATTATGCAAATGGCTGCCTCATGACATTCTTTGTATTCCAATAAAGTTACTAACCTTAATTTCCAACTTGAATAGTTTGCTCCATCAAAAATAGGTAAAATTATATCTTCGATCCTTGCTTGTTTAGCCATTTTTATGATTATTACTTTGATAACTAGTTTTCTTCACATTTTTTTATTTGTTACCAATAAAATGCCGGTCTATAACCTCAATCGTGTTCTCATATTTTATCGTATCTTTACTGTATATTCTTTTTACACTGATTTATCTTGATAACTACGCTCTGCTACCATGTTGAAATAAAAGAATTTGTACTACTGAGAAACTAGTTTTCTTTATTTTAACTACAGTACTTAACTGATAACAATTTTTAAGATAATAAGACAGGACGTACACCCGGGAATGGAACTGTCAAAACAAGATCCACAGACTAGCAAGGTAAATAAAAAGTTTGCGCTCTCGAATCACTAGATGACGCTAATTGTATTAAGATTATAATTTACTCTAAAGTACAACAATAGTGTCAAGAAAGTTGTGACTGTTTCATTCCACATAACGACCACGACCCTCAGCCATGCGGATTACGACTATGAAGAATAGAATAACATCAAGGCTATTATATTTCAACATAAGAAACCGAGAAAAAGCAGTTTTAGATTTTTCTTCGTTTTTAACCCCTGATGACAGAAAGAGGGGAGTTATAAGTTTAACGTGTCTGTATATCTGTCCCTGGCAGACGTTTGATCCGATTTTGATGTATTTTTTTTTTTATTTGAAAGAGAATTTAATCAAGAATTTTCTGTCGCTTGTGGCCCAGTGTTGTCCACAATGATTCTGGGTCCACATAATCATTCTGGGAGCAACAATGACATCACGTCCATTCTCCATCATCTTATATATATAGTACCTACAATCACATGACCTGAAACTCAACACATAGAATATGAACAATTGTATGTTTCAATTGAAACTCCGTATGACAATCGGGTCACGGACATAGAGGGGTATACGTCCAGTATTTGCCTAGTTCCTCTCCAAAAAGCCGAGGTGCAAACCCAAACAATAGGTGGAGTTTGTGCCAGACTATTTGGGGAAAAACCGGGCCAATAATCGGCATAAACCCACCACTGGTCAAGGAAGCCTGACCCTGAGGGGGTCGGCCATTTTGTCATAAATTATTCATCGTATGTTTGTCATGCTATAACAAATAATTTTAGGGGTTTTCTACGACATAATTGATCGGTTCCATATCGAATGTTCACATGATAGGAGAGTTTAAATTTTATGTTCATATTAACGTAACTTGAAGAGGAAACTGCAAGCCATCGCGTTTTCGAGTGTCAGGCATTGTAATAACAAAAGAAGAGTTCCTGATTTACTCGAGTACCAAATTCATTGCAAACTTGCCGCTATTACCGCGTCATAAGGTAAATGCGTGGTAACTGATGTGCTGTTTACTATACCATGAGTACTATCTGCGGTTCTCCGCTTCTCGAAGGAACTCGCCTGGCTTGACTAAACAGCCGCGTAACAAATATATTAGTAAAAGTAACCTATGTAACTGCATAAATCAATTTGAAATTGAATAAATCTATTTGAGTATTTACAATTTGAATAAGTTATATCCTAACTAATATTATAAATGCGAAAGTTATTTTGTTTGTAACATCTTCAAGTTCTATTTACTCAACCAATCTTCTTGAAATTTTGCAAACATTATATAGTTTGAAGTATGGACTTTCATCCTGGAATATTAACGCGGGCGAAGGCTAGTAATTTATAATTTGAAAAAGTAATCCAATTGATTCAGAATTTAAACTATTATTATGTTTGGTTTTAATCAATATTTTCATTTTATTTAATCTCATTTGAAGTACTTGTAAACCATAATCTTGTCAAGAAATTGGCTTTTTATTTATTTTATTATATATTTTTAACGAAAAGCAATTTAGCATAATGGACCCGGGTTCAAACCTCACATTATCGTGTAAAACTAGGAAACGCAGTCGTAGCACAATCATGGGAACTCGTGGTCGGTGTCATCTACTCGTCTCTTACGATACGAGCAACAAAGTAAGAATTTCACAGATGTGGTGTTTCTCAGAGCGTTTGCTTTAATTTTAGCCAAGATAAGAATTTTGAAAGTTTTCTTCTTCATAGTCTTATTCCTCATGGCAGAGACATGAATGGCTGAGCGTCATTACGTTGAATTAAACATGTACAACAACTTTTTCGGCATTAGTAATGGAGTGATTTGCTTCTTCATTTCACACACAAGTTAATAATCAATCAGTGTGCAGGTTTTCTCACGATGTTTTCCTTCACCGGAAGCTAGTGGTGGCCTATGAAAACTACTATACATGAGTCAGATTGGTATACAAATTCATGTCGCATGAGTAGGATTCGAACCTGGGACCTTTCGATCCACAGGCAGACGTCTTAACCATTAAACCACCACCGCTAAGAATTAGTTTTACGCACTTCAAAATATTTAACCTGTTCTGTGGTAATGTCAATTTTATGAATGATTTATTTTGGAAATGATTTCTTGATTGATTCCTTCCTTCCTCAAGATGAATGATTCCTTCCTCGATGAAAATTGACTGATAGTAATGACAGCGCGGCCGCAGCGGTCGAAACGCTCTGAGAACCACTAGAAAATTACCTGCTCTTTCCTTATTACTAGCTTCACCGCGCGGTATTACATACGTAATTATTTTTTTAAAATATCTTGTTTCTATGCTTATTAGCGCCATCTACTTTATAAAGCGCCACTGATTTTTCGACCAAATCTTATGGAAATCGCGTACTGTCGTGATAGAAAGTATCCTATGTATTAATCCAAGGTATCGGCTAACTCAATACTAAATTTCATAAAAAATTGCTCAACACTTTGAGAAAAAAGAAGTAACAAACATTCGCCTTCATAATATTAGTCACTGTCTAGTGAGAATACGACCACTTACCCCATACGCACGGCTGAACTTAAACTGCTTGACAATTGCTATTTAATTGAACCTCTTATCTATCCATAGCGTTCATCATCATCATCTGCCTACATCCCACTGTATGTAGAGTCTGTACAGCCTAACAGCCTCCACATACTTTCTTCCTTCCTTCCTTCTTCTTTCTTTCTTTCTTTCTTTCTTTCTTTCTTTCTTTCTTTCTTTCTTTCTTTCTTTCTTTCTTTCTTTCTTTCTTTCTTTCTTTCTTTCTTTCTTTCTTCAGCCTGCTCCTACTTCTTTCCCCCATTCAATTTAAAATCCATAACCCTTCTTACAAGGTTCTTCTTCTTCCTTCTTATAGCGAGACCATACGTTTCTCATTCCGTAACATAGATATTTTATGTCCAACAACGGGAATAAATGGCGCAATTATTGGTATGATAAATGGATAATTTCGTATTCCCCTGATTGTGGGATAAAGTGTTATACGAACCGCATTGCGAGGATTAAGTTTGCTCAGTATAGCTAATGGTATAATGGCTTCCAAATAGAAAATCTTTGTGTGGCTTTAGACAATGAGCATTACTCGATATTAAACATTATTGAATTTTAGCATAGACATATTCGCATGACGTCATTTCCACTCAATCGCATCCTTACATAATGTATATATATTAAAAGTCCTCTGCCGCGCTTGTCTGTCTGATCGCGATAAACTCGAAAAATACTGCACGGATTTTCACGCGGTTTTCATTAATGGATAGTCTGATTTCTGAGGAAAGTTTTGGTGTATTATTTACTATGTTTTACCTAAGCGAAGCCGCCAATTAATAATGCTATAATTAGGCCTCTCATAAGCTTTTGAGAAAAATATTGAATGGCATTAAGTACCACTTTTCGTCAAGATTGCTTTGTATAAGGAGACAATCGTAGGTACTTTCGGTCACTAGAAACAATCTGACTCACAATCTAATGCTCCGTTTTGATGTGAAAGAAGAACAAACAAACACACTTTTATATTTATTACATTAGTATAAAAGTATGGATGGATCATCATACGATTCCACTTCAGAGGCGTAGAACTGAAGCGCAACACTACAGCGTAATAAAAAAAAAAAGTAATAAACATACTCGTAAATGCAAATTTTACGATGCAATTCCCGAATAACCTCCTTATCCTAAACGAATAAAGAATCCTAAAAAGGAACCATAAATTTAAAACCAATACGACCAGACGTACAAATGTTTCGCGCCAATGATCTATCATAGACAATTTCGAAAAACCACAAAGAAAATCCAGTCTTCGCACAGGGGAATAAGATCGAAATCTGATTGAAAAAGCCTGGAATCATTGCTGCGATTTTGGTTGGTATTTTAACTGAGCGACCAATTTAAATTTCAAATACTGGGTTATCCAGATAGGTTAGCGATGAATGGAGAGGCATTAGCCACCCTGATTCTACCCCACTGCTCAGCTGAGTATAGGCTAGGAGCTTGGTGTCTTATTTTCATAGTACGTTAGGGTATTTCACACCGTACATGGTCGCAGTATACAAATATTTGAATTTTATAACAAAATATGATAATAATGATTATAATTCATAGATATTATGAAACATAGTCCTCTGCCGCGTACGTCTGTTCGCGATAAACTCGAAAATCGACTTCACGAATTTTATGCGATTTTCCTTAATAATTAGTTGATTCCTGGGGAAGTTTTTGGTGTATAATAATTTATAATGTTTTTACCCGAACGAAGTCTGAACGGACCGCTAGTAAATTATAATTGTACTAAAACATCGATATATTTTATCAATATGATGATTTAAACTTTTATATAGCTTTGAAAGTTTTTTTAAAACATTTGTCTTTTAGTCCATAAAAATATGTAAATATGTTATTAATATGTACCCATCAGATATTCACTTTTGGGTAGTTTCGTTCATTACTTATTTATTTACCACTTACAAATGCCGTTACATGGAATTATATAAGTGAATTATGTTTTATTTATACATACTTAAATGCGCACCAGTCTCCCGTACTATATATGCTCAAGAGCCTTCATTTTAATTGCAGATTCATATTATTATAACGAAACAAGCTCGGAAACAGTTTACACTGGCACGGTGTAATTGCTGTATCCTATTCATGAATTACATGGTATAATTATTTATTAAATAAGCAGTTAATTATAGTTGGTTTAAGAGGTGGGTGAAAAACTCGTGATTCTGAAGATTTTATACTATTTTTAGAGTTCTGCAATCGAATGCAGGAAGCAGTGATAGTTTTTAGACCGAAAATAATAAAATAAAATGGAGGTTAATTTTTGGATTTTCGTAAATAAATAAAAGATGTAATAAAATGTGATGACGGGCCTTTAAAAAAAACATGTAGTACTCTGGGAAGTGAAAACTTGAATATGAACGTTGTGCATTTTTGACGTCTTACGAATTTTCGATCGGGTCACGTGTCCTGACGCGAGTTTAACATTTTTTACCCATCACAAAATGTGCACGAAGCCGCTAAAGAAGTTTTCACTTCAAAATTGATATTTTACAGACAGTGTGAAGCGATTTCAATATTTTTTCATACTTTATCCACACAACAATATAAATTAATAATGGGAAGCGTTATTTCATCCAATTATCCTGTACTGCACCTGATGTCATCAGCAGATTTAAATTAACGTCCATTCGGTGGCTTAATTCGGTTTTAAAACCCCCGGAGACGGGTTTTAAATAACCGTATTCTGCTCGGTGTACCTACATACAGTTAACAGTATGTCAGTTTACCCAAAATCCTGGCAAATTTGCCGGTTTTAAGCCACTTTTCGACGCATTAATTCAATTAAAATAGCACCTATCACTATTTAGTGCACCAGTGTGCCATGTGTTTTTCCGGGAATAATTTTGTAGATTTATTTACTAAATATTGTCCAGTACCTACTTCAAATGGTTTAAATAGAAACATAAGTGATAGCTATTCCAATTGACGTGGTTTAGGTACCTATATCGAAGAAAATACTTTACAATTAGGTTTGTAAACACAGATAACTACATAATTCAAACAAAAATCTTGGTTTTTCTAAGGCTATAAAACCTTTACACGTAAATAATGTAATTTCCTGTTGTCTTATCATTACAGCCGTATAAATCTATTTCAATCCAAAGCACACAGCTCATCTATATCAATTAGTTAAAAAGATAAAGCCGTGAAAAGAACTATAAAAATCTTTAATGGTGACAAAGACACTTTTTCTGCCTTATTTTCTTGATGCAAACGCCAGGCGATTATCCATCGAAGCTGTTTAACGCCTGACGAAATTTATTAGCAAACTGTTGCAGCAATGTATTAAGTGGTAATAGAAAATGGTAGGATATTACGGAGAAATGTCAACACGAGAGGTAAGTGGTAATGTGACGTGGTCACGAAAGGTGCCACAAGGTAGGTTCAAATAAAAAAATATCTTGAGGCGGTGGATCTTAGAATCAAAGTCGTTTGGAGTGTTTTGAGGGCAACGGCGCCATTTTGTAAATCGGCGCGTATCAACGTCGAGTCATTATTACAAATGACGAGGATATTTCGCTATAATATTCCCAATTTATGAATCACTTTTGACAGATGAAACGGTCTCGTTAAAGAGTGAAAGAGAGAGGAGACTTTCTTATTCAATTAAATTAGAGGATTAGGGTTTCTTTCGAAATTGGTGGGCGTAAATATAAGTAGGTAGATTACTTCGCTTCATTATTTTCTTTGAACCCGTTTAGTTTCTGTTTTTACCCCTGTCGATAGGAGGTCTAAGTTTAACGTGTCTATGAATCTGTATTTCACTCCGTGGCATCGTAACAGCCAAACTGCTTAATCGATTTTGAATTAGTTTTTTGAAGTGAAAACTTCTTGAGCGGCGTTGTGTTGGCGATGGGTAAAAAATGTTAAACTCGCGTCAGGACAGGTGACCTGATCGAAAATTCGTAAGACGTCAAAAATGTTAATATTCAGGTTTTCTCACTTCTGCCGGCACTCCCGGAGTGCAACACGTTTTTTTTAAAGGGAATTTAACCAAGGGTGTTCTTAGCTATGTTTGAAAAATTTACGTTCAGCCGTTTGGAAATCGTCAGTTCTTTTCTAGCATGAGATGGTGCCGGCAACTTCGGAGGGCGGTTTCATAAAATTTTAATTTACTTTTTAATATCTAATAAATCAGGTAATTGGAGTGAAGTTGTACAATTGTGGGTATGGTTTTATGCGACAAGTTTATAATCTAAGTCAGGGACAAGTTCGCTCTGTCGCGTTCCATCTGCAACGGTTGTGTTTGGCTTGAATTTCAATTTAACTGTACAGGATTCAATTTTCAAGTTGCTGCCATACAATGACAAAGTTTAGCTTTCATTTTTTCTTACGGTTGGAACAAAAACTTTCTTGACAAATATTAATGGAGTGATTTGCATTGCCTTTTAATTTAATTTTTAATTTATTTATTTAAGGTACACCAACAGGTTACATGTTCACATTATCTGATACATTCAAAAGTACTTAATCTAGCATGCAACCCAATTACAGGTGAACACAGCATTTATAAAAGTAAAGTACAAACATTCCAAAAATTTACACTATAACAACAAACAAGAACCAATCACAAAAAGAAAAGTAGGGAAATATAAATGCCTTTCTATTACACTAGATAATTTCAACTAGAGTGCATATTTCGTCATTATTACCGTTTCATTCCACCTAATGACATGAAGAATAACCACTAACTAACCTAACCTAATAAATATTCTTTTAGGAATATTATTTGTTATTGTTAAGTACTACTAACAACTATTTTTTATAAATTATTATACTGTATAGTATCCTTTATTCATATATGTCTAGATAAATTTCGATTATATACTAAAAATATAATACTTGATAATAATGACTATTTCTTCAAGTGACAAATGGTCTTGGAGTTAAAAAGTAGGGAAGCTGACTCTAGGCTTCGACGGTAAACGGCTGGGGAAACAACTGGGAAGACGTTACAGATGTGAGAGAGAGAAAGAGACAGACATAAAATAGTATATACTGTCTCTTGAAGGCTTGCAAATCGTTTATGAATTTCTATTAACATTGTCCATTACATTCCACAAACAGATTCGAAAATAAACAGACCAGTTCAGTGCCTTGCCATTTTAATATGCTAATGCATGCCTTTGATGTGACAGCTCCTACCTTCCTCGTGATATGGATAAATATTTATGGCCTAGGTAAGACCAAGAGCTACGAATTATATAGAAGTCACAAAAAATAACAGACAGCATGTATTTTACAAAAATGTCTTTTTGTCACATACTTTTATTGTTGTCAGTGTGATCTTATGTGAAAATTAACGGCTGCCAAAATATCTTATACTTTAGTAACAAAATAAAAATATACATACACACCCGAACAACCTCGTCCTTTTTTGGAAGTCGGGTAATAAAAACAAATTTCAAAATTAGAAAGCTAATATAATATTATTATTTTAATGTTTTTCGTGAAATCGTGTCACTTAATGAAAAGGCAACAAAATACTTCACCAATATCTAGATATCCATGTAAATTTCACTTTGCAAATAATAATCACTTATAATAAATTATTTATGTACACTGTATTATATATATATATTTATCATGAAAATATATACAATTATGTAACAAAAGAAGTTCAAAGTAATAAAAACAAATTATTAAAAAAGTTAATTGAAAAAAATCTCCGCAAATTGGAGTAAATGTCTTGCTAGCAAGACACCAAATACATACATGGAAGAAATTAGTTTATTAGGATTTTACCTACAAGTGGGACTTAAATAGCTAGGAAAAATAATCTACACTATTGTATTATGAGGTCCTTGTGTCTACATGGTTTGCTTTCATTATAAGTCCTGTGACAAGATTCTTAGATACGGTGGAATGACATAAAAATATTTAGCGAGGTTATACGTAGGGTGGAATGTTTTTGGGGTTCCAATTTCCTACTAACGACGTCTGCGACGAAAACGTATTTTTTAAAAGCTTTTATTAACTTGCAATGTAATGTAAGTATGTATTGGGTGAAACCTTGTAACTCAATTTTTAAGCAGATATCTTAAACCGATTTAGCTGTAATTTTGTACACACGTTTGGTTTGCAAGACAATGTATCAATATGACAAGCATGATCTAATAGTGCTCCCAGGAACGCCTCCCAACGAGAGAGCTATTTTTGGTAGTAATAGTAAGGTAGGTATTTGAAAACTTTTAATCCCAAATCTCTCTCTAAACGAATGAAGTGTATTAAAATGTATTTGTATCTTATGTTAAGCCAAATAATTTGTAAGGAGAATTGAATTAAACTTTTTAACTGTCGACAACATTGTTCAGAAGTATTTAGACATTGGTTACAAACTCGAGTTATTTTAATTAATTTAAAAGCTTCGTTAAAACGCTTTACTAAATAAGTTTACCTTCAAAATTAGTCAAGCGTTTTTAAACGTGATTAAACGATTTAGGGGATTCTGGGCTCTGCTCAGGCTGTGGAAGACGCTTAGATGTGAGAAATTAAACATTTATATTTTTCTTTTAACCACCACTTATTAATCACCATGATTGTATATCATTCTGAGGATGTCGTGTTTGGAACAATAACAATGACGTTGACGTCAGCCAGACAACCGGTCTCAAAACTAGGGCCGAATCTTCGCATGCGTATCGTGAACTTTTAAATGTCATATTCGAAAACGCATGATTGCAAAGAAGAAAGTAATTGACGCAAACTAAAGAAATATAATATTTTTTGTCCCATTTTTACACCGTCGTCATGCAATAAATATATTAGGTATATATTTATTATATAATCAAAATCGGCCAAATAAATATATAACGCACTACCTTTTGCCCGTGGCTTCTTTAATGTAAATTTTTCGTGATGAAAATTATCCTATGTCCTTCTCTTCTTGAGTAGATAGAGCGTGAAGAGTAAACAAACAAAGAAACTTACTTTCGCATTTATAATATTAGTTAGGATTTAATTTTGCACTGTGTAAATATTGTGATTCGTAAAAAAATTTCACACAAAGTCGTATTCCTTTCTTTTATTACTCCCAACTTGTAATGAACTTTAGTGTACTTAAGCAAAAATAATTCTGAGAAGCACGAACGCCCTTTCCCTAGGCGAAATAATTTTAAAAGCGAAATTAGACAAATGAAACATTACCAAAGGAGGGAAAAGACTGGGAATAAATTAGAAAAGTTCTGTGCCAACGCGTAAACATCAAAAAGTTGAAGGAAGAATTACAGGGTTAGGTGGCTGTGGGTGGCTGCACCGAGATAAGATATAGCTAGAGTTGTTTTTACAAGCTTTTTAACCTGCAATGTAACTATGTGTGTCGCCGTGTCGCCGTGTCGCCGTGTCGCCGTGTCGCTGTATCGCTGTGCCGCTGTGCCGCTGTGCCGCTGTGCCGCTGTGCCGCTGTGTCGCTGTGTCGCTGTGTCGCTGTGTTTCGGGTTGAATCTTGCTATTCAAGTTTGTAGCAGATATCTTTAACCGATTGAGCATGAAATATTTAAGGTTAGGCGAATATAAAATGTTTGGAAACCCCTGATTTAAGGGTGTATCATCATAATTAGCCTAGTGCAGTCAGAACACACGAGCAGTCGCTGTTTATAATCACAAACACGTACTTTGAAGTCAATTCTCTTCACTCAGTATTTACTCACGTGGCGGGGGTAAAACAAAAAGTTATTATAGAAAATCATGAGATATGCCTTCTAACGCTATCAATCCTGAGAAGAAACATTTTTTTCACTTCTCTGTATGTACTTTGTCATAATTCTGAGCCAAGGTTTCCTTGAAATATGTTACACATTTGTCACTTTAACAGGCTTATATATATTGATCTGCGTAGTTTCCACTTAAATATAAGTTTTTGTTATTCTCAATTTGTCTCTCTCTAATTCTCGCGTGTCATTGCTTTCGCACAACTTAACAGAACTTAAGTCATCAACTTGGATGATTAAGTTATTTTATGACCGATCGCCTGCCCGATGTCAACCCTCTTTGTGAGTGCTAAGGAAACGGAACGGGCCACTCTGCGGGAAACGGGACAAGTTATGTGACGGGAAATGGAACGAGACACGTAGCGGAAAACGAAATGGAAAAGGTAACGAGAAACTATCGTGTACCTACTTGTATAACAGTATTATTATTGAAACAAAATTTGTTATATACTAAACAGGTATTAAAAAAGCACATACCTTTTTTATTTCCCAAACGTTTCGGACCTTGTTACAAAGGTCCGTGGTCACCGGGCTGGACTGAATCGGCAAGCTACCGCGACGACGTCTGTCCGGTAAACATTTTTTAAAAACATTTGTAAAAACATTTTACTAAATAAATTCAACAACGCGCAAATTGGCCGTTACAGACGGACAGACAGACAAACAAACACACGAGTGATCCTATTAAAGGTTAATTTTTTTTTTTCATTTTTTGTCTGAAATCCTAAAAACTACACGTAATGCTTAATGCTTTTTCTCAAACTACCGATAATATGGAACGAAATCGATAGTTTACTATCGAGTGTTAACACTATAGTACCATGAAATGTTTCACCCATAAGTTTCACCATACATAGCAATAATTTTTCATCACATACAATTAGATACTTGCGAGGATCGTTAAGGGAACATTATGGGTTGCTAAGTTCCTAATTTATTGCGGCTCACATTAATTCTCCTTACGGTGAAGTTCTAAACGGCTTGTTTTTTTTTATTGTATTCCTTGTATGGCTTTATGTTAAGGTACATTAGTAAGTAAGATTAACATACACACATACGTCCTCACAAACTTTCGCATTTATAATATTAGTAGAATATATTAGTACCAACACATCTTATTATTATAAGGAGGTATGCGTTTGTGAGTTTGTATGTTTGAGTATAGTAATCTCCGAAACTAGCGAACCGATTTCAAAAATTCTTTTACCATTAGAAAGATACATTATCCAAGATTGCTATAGCTTATATCTTATCTCAAAATTCCCATGGGAGCGAAGGTCCGGGCAACATCTAGTGTTATAATATTTTTATAGTACTCATTACAATAAACAGTGGGCAAAAAAATCGTAACAAAACTAGGCTACACAGTTTATAATTCTACCAAATTAAATACAGTTATTACGTAGGATGTTACCTTATATGGAACAATACTACGCTCAACAGTCGAATATCATATATCTGAGTCACACTTACCATTCTGAGATTTACGTGTTGGATTATGAGTTCCACTATTATTATGAAGTTGAGGTTCTGTATGTGTAGAGATTATAATTATTTCGAAAACCTTAAAGGCATAGTAGCTAGTTAGACAGTAAATGGGTTCCGAATTCGATTCTGTGAAATCTGTACATAGTAAATATTAAATTCTTTTATTATATATAATTTATTAAAACTTATCAGACTTAAAAAAAAAAAGGGTATAGATTTCTTCGCGTTACGTTTCTTAGATAATATAACCCGAGATAGAATTATAAGTAGACGTACAAAATACGCGGGCGAAGCCGCGGGCAAAGGGCTTTTTTGTACTACTACAAAAAAGTAGTAGATTAGAGCTATTTTTCACATTGGTGGTATGAACAAAAAAATAATAATGCAAAATAATATTAAAAAGGGAAAGTAAATTGAATGTTATCATAATTTCATAATAGTAATTTAAATTTGCAACCTCTACGTAAATTTTAGCGGTCGATTTTAATTTTTATAATATGGAAATTTAGATCTTTCCATTTCATAAGTATCCCTAACGACAAATTCTACAAACAATAGATCCTCATACTGAATTAAGCGTTTTAGTGTTCATAAACTCCTCAATAATTCAAATTTGGTAATGCTGGGTTGCGCAAGCGCTTGGCCTGGCGCCATCGACTGCTAACTTGACAGTTTATAGTGGACATTTCTTACATATATAATTTATTAATTACTAGCTTTTACCCGCAGCTTCGGCCGTATGAATATCTCTGTAAAAGCGGAACAGACACGTTTTTTTGAAGAAAAAAATTAGCCTTATTTAAACGGTAGTTTTTAACTACATGCGTACCAATTTTTTTTCAATTGATTGAGCAGTTTTAGCATGAAAGCGGTTCAGATAGAACAGTTAGTATAGTAAGTAATCGTAAAGTTTACTTTTACGATTTCAAGTCGCCTAAAGGTTTTAGGGAAAGTTGCACCAAAACTGTAAAGAAAACGCAAAGATCACTATTCTGTCTAAACGTCGCGCATGTTAAAGTCAACGTCAAAGTTGACTGGTGGAACTCTTACTTAAGCGACTTGAATATAATTTGACACCAGTTACACAGTTTTTCTTTTTGTTGAACTATACAGTGTCACGAACAAGATCAGTTTTAACAAGTAGACACAGCCTAAAATAAGTAGAAATGGAAAGAATGTCCACATTAGTCTAACGAAAACGTAAACACGGTCCGCACAGCCTTGCCAAATGTGCGTAGGAGTCGAAATGTAGGCCACAATCGACCTTATGTAACTCGTAGATTCCACTCGACATTTAGTTTTTAGTTATAGTTTAATAATAAAAAGAATAGTTAAAAATTGTTGTTTAGAAACAATAAATAGGTTGCCCCGTAGTCCTAGTATTTTTTAAATATATATTTATATATTAGGACAAATCACACAGATTGAGCTAGCCCCAAAGTAAGTTCGAGACTTGTGTTATGGGATACTAACTCAACGATACTATATTTTATAACAAATACATACATAGATAAACATCCAAGACATATATATATATTTAATAGGTTATTCCAACTAGTCCAATCTGATAGGTACTTATTTCTAATCTTAAAAACAATAATTTATATGGAGCTTATATCTTGTGGCGACAATTTTATAGTCAAAAAATATTTATTTATTTCATAAGGTGTGCAAAACAGGTTACAGTCATTAGATTACACAAAACAAAGCATTATGATTAAGAACTGAACTGGCCCAAAACATACACACTCAGAAAGTTCCTTAAAACAAACAACGAGAATATAAAGTAAAGTAAAAGTAAAAAATAATTTATTTTCTCCAACAATCGTTGACAAGTAATACTTAAAAATAGTACAGTTAATTGTTGATACCAGCACCGATTGAAGGAGACTGGAGACAGATGGAGGCCAGCCTGTGTTACAGTACTCCAGAGCTCCGCCTTTGAATGAAAAATATATAAAATAAAATGGACGAAGCTAGAATACCTATAGTAATTCAATAAAAAGGAAGAGTTTTTGATTTCGTGTATTTAAAAAGTTGAATTATTACTGAGAAACATAGGTTATGTACTACAGGTAAAACCGCGGGCACTTAGTTTAACATAAGTATGGGGAGGGAAATAAAATAGACCAATATAAATTAAAATTGTGGAATAAAAAAAAACATTTTAAAAGACTTTGATTAAAAAATAGGGGTCACCACGCTCGTCCGCTACCTGGAGATCCTGGGTTCGATTCAGAGCGCTTGAAATTAGTTGTACTTGTTGTCACAATTAATTGTGCGCGGTTTCGGGTGTCTTGTGTCCGTTCCTGTTTTTGTTACCATCAGACACGCGATTCAAGCTCTGTGCTTATTGTAGGCTGTTGAGTGTTGTCCATTAATTATTATAATACATATTATCTTGTGGATCATACAGCGTTGTGTACTTTAAAATCAACCATAGAATCTAGAACACAAACCATAGAAATAGAGTCCCAAGTGACATCAAATTACTAACTAACAATAAAGCTTTATCATTTAACCTGGTCGCTAACAGAGTTCTATCGATTGAGGTTCGAAGTCAACACTTGAGTAATTACTCCTGGAAGTGACTTTTGAGAAGTGGAAAAATACTAGTTATAATACTAGCGAACTTAGATCTCGCGAATACAATAAATTTTTACAAAATTGTGAATATTTCAAAAACGCCTGAATCGATTTTGATGCCCCGAACGAACTTAAAAATTCTATTAAATGTCACATTCTACATAACTTTTAAATGTAATCAAAATCGGGCCAATTATTTGAAAGTTATCGCGTTACAAATATACATACAAAAAATGTATTTATGCCCCAAGTAGAATGTTAGACCGCGCTCGTTTCGCTCGCTCGGTTATCAATTATGTAGTTTCTGAGCAATTTAGTATAGGAATCAATAGCAGCCAAAAATATTGTAGGGCTAAAATGTTCGCTACTTCTTTCTGGCTAAAATCAGCTATGCAAAGGTATATAGATACAAGCTGTACACCGCGATTTATCATATGTTTTTAATTGTACGCTCAGTAGCGCCATCTAATTTATAAAGCGCTTTAATCTATCAAACTTTTAGACCAAATCCGCGACTAGAATCGCGTAATTTCAGGATAAAATTTATCCTATATGTTAATCCCAAGGTATTATTACCTCAATACCAAATTTCATAAAAATTGGCCCAGCCGTTTGAGCGTGAAGAAGTAACAAACATAATCACAAACTTCCACCTTTATATTACCCAGGCCTCTTAGTAAAGCATAGTAACAAAGCCTATTTTAGCCCTTCTAGAATATTATCTAGATCTGTGAGCTCTCCCCTCCGACCTGCAACTTTTCTCCCAAACTCCAATTAATTATATCGCATAATGAGCCAGCTCACTCTCGATACCAAGTTTTATACGTGATTCAGTGGTTTCTCCGTTTCTCTTTCTTCGCCATTAAAATGGGTAAACTTTGTTTATGGATTTTGGCTCGTTACTTTTCTTCCATTATTGTTGTTGGTTTATTTTCGTTTTTCACTCCCACAAAGAAGGCAGGGAGGGATTTATAAGTTTGTCAGTGTACCTGTATGCCTGTCCGTGGGATCATAGCAGCCAAATGGCTGAAGGAACAGATTATGATCTAGTTTTTTTTTTTGTTTGAAAGATATAATCGAGAGTTTCGGACCTTGTTACAAAGGTCCGTGGTCACTGGGCGATTGACTCTTATAGAATCTTCTTCTATAACCATATTATATTTGCGCTAAGTACCGTCAAAATACACATTGGCAATACATCTAGGAAATAAAAAAAGGTATGTGCGCGTTAAATACCTTTCGTTTAATATATAATCAATTCGAAAAATATATACTTATTAATTAGTTATGCCTGTGGTCATTCGACACTTGTAAAACAAAACCCCTATCTATTCCAATGTTAAAAATAGATACCAAACGAAAAAATGCGATTTTACAACAACTAAATTAAGTAATTCTTAAATCTTTTGAAATTGATCGAAGTCCAATTAGCAAATAATAGCTGGTTACTTTTGCACAAATTAAAAGAAAAAATAAATTTAAAATTAGAACGAAAACTATCGAAACAATTCACCTTTATGTTTCAGTCCCTGTAGAGGCGAAGTTGAATGAAATAGCGATATCCTTTACTTTTAGTGACATAGGTACCTACTCTAGGGTTTCCTTATTTTCCAATATAGCTGGTTGAATAAGTTATTTTTTTACAGGTCTCTACGCGTAAAAATCTTCTTTCAAAACAAATAGCGAAAGAAAAATCTTCTTTTGTAACAGGTTAGGTAAGTTTAAGTAAACTTACCAGGGTGCATCTCTTCATCCACCTTGGTAACTACCAAAGTGGATGAAGAGAGAGATGATGATAATGAGACCTGACGGTGCACCCAGGACCGTCTCCCGTCGAGGGAACTCCACATCGGTTTACTGTACGAATATGATTTTTTTATCACGTATTGAATGCAATGAGATCTATCTGAAGACACAAAAAGTCAAAAAATTGTATTTTGTAAAAAAAACTTATATAATAAAGAGAAAATATCATGGAATAACACGGAATAGTTTGGAATCCACTATTCGGATTTCCATTAATTATTCATTACTGATTCGATAACATTCGATTTGACCAGTAGACCGTTCCGTGTGCTTGTATCGCTTTAAATACAGTACATAACATAAACAAAAGGTAAGATTAATCTGGAAAAATTGTGTTTCAAAATATTCCGCGTATGTACTCTAAGGTTGTGGAATCAGCTCATTGCTGATGGTCGTTCCGAAATTCTATGCAGCAATTTGTAGCTTGTTGTAAATTATTACTTCATATACAATTTGACGTGAAAAAGTGCCTGAGAAGGTCGTAATTTCTGAACAAATGATTTGATTTGGTTTTTTCTAGAAATTACAACATGGATATCTTCAAAATGGGCGTGAAAAAATTCAGGGTCGGCACGCACGTGTGACGCCTCTGATGTTGCAGGCGTCCACAGGCTGCGGTGACCACTTCCCATCAGGTGGGCCGTATGCCTGTTTGCTTGTTCAGTGATATAATATAGAGGTATAAAAAATTGTGGTAATGTGTGAAAGAGGTATAAAATATCTTTAACGACCTCGGTGGCGCAGTGGTAAGAAGGTTCTTGCCACTGAACCGAGAGGTCCTGGGTTCGATCCCCGGTCGGGTGATGATGGAAAATGATCTTTTTCTGATTGGCCCGTGTCTTGGATGTTATAAATATATGTATTTGTTATAAAATATAGTATCGTTGAGTTAGTATCCCATAACACAAGTCTCGAACTTTATTTTTGGCTAGCTCAATCTGTGTGATTTGTCCTTATATATTTATTTATTTATTATTTATCTTTCATGGCGTTTAAAATATGAAATTAGCATATATTCTTTGATACAATTAAATAGGTAATATTTTTTAATAATCTAAATAAAGTTAAATAAATAATATATATAAAATATTTAAGTTTATTGCAATTTTCTTTTTTGTACACGCCAATGCCTCTTTTTTTCCCCATTCTTTTTTCGCCGGTTTAACTGGAAGAAATTTCTATAGAAATAAGTAGTACCTTTATACTTAGATGTTGTGTACATAAATAAATAAATAAAATTTAACAAACTATGAGATAAGTACATAAAACACAAGTTATTGTTCGAACAGTTGGCCACAAGACACATACGTCGCAATAGAAAAATCAGCTGGGCAAGTTTGCTTTAAATTTTTTTTGCCGCACCTTCGCCTGCGTTAATTTCTTCAAAACAGACACGATTTTCATACAAACCTTCAATCTTCATACAGTCGTTTGGGGGTTGAATAAAAAAAAAATAGCCTAAGTTTTACAACTACATGCATAACAAATTTCATCAAAATCGGTCTGATAGAATAACAGACATATTTCGCATTTATAATATTAATATGGATGTGCTTCTGTATTCACGCGTACTGTGGAGCAGACAAGCTTAATACTGAGAACAATGCAAGGTCGGTTATTGGAGGTATTTGGAGCAAGTGAGCTTTGTTTCATCAGTGTAGTGTGAAAATTTTAAAAATTTTGAAAATATCAATTTTTGAGGTAAAGCTGGAATAATGGAGGACGGAAAAATTTACACTCTTTTTTTCTTACTAGTTTTATTATATAAATAATCATACCATGCCCTTTTTAGGGTACCGTAGCCAAACGGCAAAAACGAAACCCTTCAAAATGGAGTATTGTATTGAGAAAATTTTGGTGTGGAGATAGTTGAAGAGTTGCATACCGCGGACGACGCCGCGGTCAACGGCTAGTAATTTTTTAATCAATCGATTAACGTTTATTTGCATTAATACATTTATATTGTAAATGTATCACAAATATTGATAAAAATAGACTTCATATATAATTTGTATTTTGTTTTTTTATTTGATTCACATTTTATTGTTTGAAATATGTAGCCTATTGAATGTTGAAGTACCTTATCTATTGAAACATAGCAATAATAACTAAAAACTTCGCAAGTTTCGCTCTGATTACGTTCGTGGGAGAAATTAATTATAACAAACCGGTCAAGTGTGAGTCGGACTCGCAAAGACGGTTCTGTACAATTAGGATTTTTTTGCTATATATATTATTAAGGAATGCGAGTTTTCTTAAAATTTACCTGTATCGTAAATTCTTACTTCTTGCCAAATTTCATGATTTGTTGTTAACATGTTATCATGAGAAATCGTCATTGCAGCAATGTATGTGAACATTGCAGCAGGTATTTTTTATCCTATAATATACAAACTTATTTTTTATTTATTTATTATTATTTTTTTACAACTGACAAACTAAATAGACCTAAGAAATGTTAAATATCCTTATACCCAACCGCGTTTGTCTGTTTGTTCGCGATAAACTCAAAAACTACCTGTACGAATTTTCATGGGGTTTTCAAAAGGTGTTAAGGTAAATTCTTAAGGAAGGTTATGTACATAACCTATGTTCATATATTATTAAGTTTTTACCCGAACGAAGCCAGCCTGAAGCCTAGTTTGTTGGGTAACTCTTTTTGAAATTTTCCAAGTATGTTTGAAGTACTGAGAAAGACATAGAATACCTTGCACATCGAAAAATAACTAGTCCCGTTAGAAATTTACACTGTTAAAGCTGCGAGCAAAAGCTAGTTTGATATGATTTTAAATAGATACATCTAAGCGTTCTTGAGATAAGGATTTAGAGTTACGGAACCCTAAAAACAATCACTACTAAAGATAATGTAAACATGACAGCTATATGAACTAAATTATGAATAAAATACCTTTGAAGTTGATAAAGTTCTATCATGTGTAAAAACAGCTCCAATTTCAACTCTATTCACATGTCTATTAGGGTGAATATAATTACATATATACAGTTTTTTGAACAGAACTTGGAATAATAAAGTAAATAGAAGTGCAATCTTGTGAGATCATGCCACAAATTAATTAGTAAAATTTGACGTATGATAATATTTATATGAGTACTCCGCCAATAGTTTTTCTCAAACTATCGATAGTCTATCGATACGCTGTTTATCGTGCGGCAACACTACAGCAATGCAAGCGATATTTTTTGTCAGCAGAAATTTGTGATTGTGAGTGATATTCTGTTATATTTATTAGCAACTGTTTATCCACGGCTTCGTCTGCTAAATTCCCTCAGGAACAGTCTTTTCTTCGTATAAAAATGGAATTGGTTTTTAATTGAAATAAAATATCTCTAGCAATGAATTAGCATTAAAATATACACAGCGCCATCTAGTGTTTTTATTGTAAAGTTTATTTTATTATTTTCGCAAATTAATGGGAACAATAGTTTCTTTTTAGGATGAAAAGTAATATAAATGTCCTTCTCCATACTGTTTATTATATACATATAAAGATTGGTTGTCGTGAAGAAGTAACAACTTACTTTCGCATTTATAGTATTAGTTGTGACTAAATTTGCCCGGGACTACGTTTCCGTGAGAATTTTGAGATAAAATACAGCCTATAGCAATCTTGGATATTGTACCTTTCGAATGGTAAAAGAATTTTTGAAATCGGTTCTGTAGTTTCGGAGATTACCCGCCTCAAACATGCAAACTCACAAACGCTTACCTTTTTATAATAATACTAGATGTTGCCCGGGGCTTCGCTCCCGTGGAGATTTTGAGACAAAATATAGCCTGTAGAAATCTTGGTTAATGTACCTTTCTAATGGTGAAAGAATTTTTGAAATCAGTTCGATAGTTTCGGAGATTACTCGCCTCAAACATACATATTCACAAAGTTACAAACTCACAAATATAATATAATAGTATATAATATAATAGTATAGATTACAAGTTCTGTGTTGTCTGACGTACCTACATTGCGTGACTGACAGACATTCATGCCAGTAGACAGTGTAATTACTCGGTGGCCAATTTTAAAATGATTTAAGGGATCCACGGCGGTTTCTTTGTGATAAAGTAAAGTGGGAAAGATTATTGTTTCTGAGTTCATGCTTTTTTTAAAAATAAAATGTAGGGCACATGTTTCAAAATTGATATTTCGATATTATTTTCTTCTTCGTTTCTCAGCCTTTCTTACTTACTTTATTTCACAACTCGAAAAGTTAATAATATATGGACAAGATACCATTTTGTCTTAATGTCGGCGTCGCGCAGGTTAAAGTTAACGTCAAAGTTAACTGGTGCAACCAACTCTTAATGCCAAAAGGCAGTTTTTCTGCTAGTAAAAAAAATGGTTGCCTGTTAAGTCGGTTTTACGGGCGAAGAGTTTACGTGACAACGTCTTTTACGCGCGCGGCAGACCGATCATAGTTGAGTGGGAGAGAGACGCAAGGCATTCGGCGGGCCTCTCTCTCGTTCGGTGACTCATCGTAACGTTACCGGGCGTTACACTTTTTCAAAATTCAAATTCAAAATTCAAATTCAAAATTCAAATTCAAAATTCAAATTCAAAATTCAAATTCAAAATTCAAATTCAAAATTCAAATTCAAAATTCAAATTCAAAATTCAAATTCAAAAAACAAATTCAAAATTCAAATTCAAAATTCAAATTCAAAATTCAAATTCAAAATTCAAATTCAAAATTCAAATTCAAAATTCAAAATTCAAATTCAAAATTCAAAATTCAAATTCAAAATTCAAATTCAAAATTCAAATTCAAAATTCAAATTCAAAATTCAAATTCAAAATTCAAATTCAAAATTCAAATTCAAAATTCAAATTCAAAATTCAAATTCAAAATTCAAATTCAAAATTCAAATTCAAAATTCAAATTCAAAATTCAAATTCAAAATTCAAATTCAAAATTCAAATTCAAAATTCAAATTCAAAATTCAAATTCAAAATTCAAATTCAAAATTCAAATTCAAAATTCAAATTCAAAATTCAAATTCAAAATTCAAATTCAAAATTGAAATTCAAAATTCAAATTCAAAATTCAAATTCAAAATTCAAAATTCAAATTCAAAATTCAAATTCAAAATTCAAATTCAAAATTCAAATTCAAAATTCAAATTCAAAATTCAAATTCAAAATTCAAATTCAAAATTCAAATTCAAAATTCAAATTCAAAATTCAAATTCAAAATTCAAATTCAAAATTCAAATTCAAAATTCAAATTCAAAATTCAAATTCAAAATTCAAATTCAAAATTCAAATTCAAAATTCAAATTCAAAATTCAAATTCAAAATTCAAATTCAAAATTCAAATTCAAAATTCAAATTCAAAATTCAAATTCAAAATTCAAATTCAAAATTCAAATTCAAAATTCAAATTCAAAATTCAAATTCAAAATTCAAATTCAAATTCAAATTCAAATTCAAATTCAAAATTCAAATTCAAAATTCAAATTCAAAATTCAAATTCAAAATTCAAATTCAAAATTCAAATTCAAAATTCAAATTCAAAATTCAAATTCAAAATTCAAATTCAAAATTCAAATTCAAATTCAAAATTCAAATTCAAAATTCAAAATTCAAATTCAAAATTCAAATTCAAAATTCAAATTCAAAATTCAAATTCAAATTCAAAATTCAAATTCAAAATTCAAATTCAAATTCAAAATTCAAATTCAAAATTCAAATTCAAAATTCAAATTTAAAATTCAAATTCAAAATTCAAATTCAAAATTCAAATTCAAAATTCAAATTCAAAATTCAAATTCAAATCATTTATTCAGAAATTAGACCTTCACAGGCACTTTTTCTCGTCAATCTTTAAATTTATAGTTATTTCTCACAAGCTAGAAACTACTGGCATTTCGGAACGACCACTGCTGAGAAGAAATGCCGAAAGAAACTCATTTGAACAGTGTTGGTCCCTATCATGCCAGATCGGCTTACCATTATTGTTTCTTACAAAAAATTTTTTTTTTTCTTTTCTTTCTAATAATATATAAAAAGTGACATATACAAAAAGTGTTTCATAAGTGACTCCCAGCCGCAACCTAATTTAAGACGTTGTCACGTCAAAAAGATATAATAAAATTGTCACATGTTTGCATATGATTGGTTGAATTACTTTTTCCACTTTTTTTTTTTTTCTGAAGAAATTTTTTTTGGATTATTATCTCGATTAGCTCCTAGACGTAAGCTAAGAATAATTTATTTTGCTGAATTCATGAGTATGGTATCACTCTTAGAGTGGGTTGCACCAGTGAACGTCGACGTTAATTTTAACATGCGCAGAAAAACGTACGAACAATGTACGTAATTTTGTCTAAACGTCAGCGCCGCGCACGTCAAAGTCAATGTCAAAGTTGACTGTTGCAAAAACGAAAATGTTTTTTTTTTAATTTTTTTAAATTATTTTATTGTTATATTAATTTATGGGCTTTTCAATAGTCATCAGAACAAAAATTCGTAGTCTACCCCTATTCCATTGCGGCTGAGAGCCACATATAGTGTACAACCACGGTGGTGCTGCCGCATGTAAAGCTAAATCCGGCCGTCTAGGCTTAAATGAATGTTTTATCAGATTTTGTAGTGTTCTACTTTAGTTACAAGGCCTTTAGAACCAGCTTGAATCTTTTATAGATACCTAAATGATTAGCTATCTTTTAGGTTTTACTCTGTTTAATGTAGGCATATGAATCTATAACTATAACTACCCGGTAAGCTTCCATTTGTATCACAAACTCTTCCCCTTGAGGCTTATGATTATCCCCTCTATATAAAATCCCAGCATATCAACTTCCCGCTGTAAAAATTTTCCTCTTAGCTCTCGCACATATGAATTTTAATTGGTTTTATTTTAGTTACGTTATAACTTCTGCTGTTAATTGTCCAAAATTAAGAAAATGTGACCATACAAAGTTGACCACGCATGTGCTCAAATGGTTATGCTACAAAAAGTATTCTTAACAATCACTATCCGACCTCAGCATGAATTTGAACGTATTTGATGTAACCATTTTACATAGAATAAAAGTACATCAAGTAATAGTTACTACATCGCTAATGATAATACCAACATGGTCTCCGCTCAGTTCATACTGATGTCGTGGCGTGAACCACGACGCTGGTCTTCCGCGGATGCCAAAGGTAGATAGGAACTGTGTATAGTGCGACTTTGCTATTAACATCTCACCATCGAGTCAATTCGCAGTGAGATGAGTCTCACTGCTAACCAATCAGAGTGCACCATTGTGACGCACCGACAACCGCACTGTAATGTGATTGGTTTGCTGCGTCTCACTTCAAATCGATTCGATAGTGAGCAATGAAATGGAAACCCGCGCTTCGCTCTCTGATAAGAAATTATTAGTACTCGTACTGTGACCAACAGAAATCTGTTAACTTAGTAAAAAACGTTTATTCCAAAACTGTGTGTTAGCATGTAAGTTATACGTTAACTTGCTAACTTAAGCTGATCTTCATGTTATATGGCAGAGGTTGAAGTGGGTAATCTTAATTGTTGAGTTGGCAGGAAAATTATTAAGTTCGCAATTAATTTCTATTCAGTTTGAGTTTGTGCTTTTGCTGACAGACATACTGTGATATATACACGTATTGATAATTCCACGGAATACTGACATTTCATAAAGAGCAATAGGCAAAAACTAATTAATAATAATAATAATATAATAATTTCTTTATTTCTGACATAATCCATAGTGAATTTTAGTAACAATGTTCTTAAGACTATGTGAACTTATTTAAATGAATTTAGGTCCAGTGTTTGAGTATGGGCCCGTCCACCCAGCCAGCAATAACAGAGAGGAGGCTGCTGGGGCTAGCATCCACTCTCCGCATCAGAGAGGCTACCCTCTTCCGCACTATGGCTTAGAAGGTATCCACAAATCCAATCCAATTAATAATTTGTTTCAACTAAGTAGTTTCAATTTTATTTTTCTTTTAGTTGTAGTATACTTACTCGTACAAGTACACGTGCATAAATAAAAAGTAATTCATTAAATTGATACAAAAAGCTATTTTAATAGATTTGAAAGTATAACAGCGAAAATAAATAATATTATCTGAAAATTTCTGTGAAGCCTTATCACTCAACTCCGCAGAGAAAAGCTCTCCACGTCAGTGATGATTAAAATTACATCAATCAGGCAATTATACGGCCAACAAAAATTAATGCTTTTTAATTAATATCCTTTGTGGAGTCCCACATAATATTAAGACATAAAATAATTCCATTAATAGGTATATGATATGTTTCGCGTGTGATCGTGTGGTCCCGCCCTAGAATAGGACCACTCCAAATCGTCCCGTGGGTATCGTACGATAAGAGACACATACCTTAAAAACTGATAGGCAACAATAACATCCCCAAAGAGGGACTGTAACCAGGAACACGCGAGAGTGAGAGAGTTTTTTAATTTCGCATCAGTAAATATTGTACGGAGAAAGATATAGGATATATCATCACGACATTTGTCATGCCACATCACGTCATCTCGGAAAGGAGATAAGTTACCGTGAAAAACCTCGCGGACAAAAACTAGTAATTATTTTTATAGGCCTTGTCTTATTGTAGTAATCATAACAATTCATAAGATATTAAGAACATGATTATACTTAAATCTGAAAGTTTGTTTAAAGGTCGGAGCATACCAAATGCGTATTGTGTTTCTGTGCGTGTTTTTGTATACCTAGTTGTAGTTGTTTTGTAGTAACTTATGCGCACGCGAACCCCCACATTCTCGCAAGCCACGGGTCGTGCACCTTCTTTATCCATACATATTATATAAAAAAATCCGCTGCCGTGTCTGCATGTCTGTCTGTTCGCAATAAACTCCAAAAAAACTATAATTTGCAATCGATCGGACACTTATCGGACATCATCATCACAATAAATGCTTTTATAATACTTTATAATACGACGACCTTGGTGGTGCAGTGGTAAAGTGCTTGCCTCTGAACCGAGAGGTCCCGGGTTCGATCCCCGGTGTGATCATGATGGAAAATGATCTTTTTCTTGGTTGTTTATATGTTGTATTAATATGGATTTGTTTTAAAATATAGTATCGTTAAGTTAGTATCCCATAACAAAAGTCTCGAACTTACTTTGGGGCTAGCTCAATCTGTGTGATTCGTCCTAACATATTTATTTATTTATATGAAGCTGCATTGGGTCTGCACCTGCCTTTAAAACCTCATGACCAAACAAATCGGTAGTCTGGCCCGGGGCGAACACGTGTCAACCATTTGTTTTTTGTACCCCACTTCATTCTATACAAAAACGCTTGGGGCTTCGACAGAAGGGTAAGATTGACAGGCACTATTCAAGAGTATTGTTTTGATTAATTTGATGTAGCTGGCTATTATGTGGGTATACTTATTCGCTATTTCTGTCTCTGTCTCCACATCGAGTATTCCTAGTTCATCTAGTAGTTTGTAGCATTCATAATTATAAGGGCCAGCTTGACCGCTTTCTGATAAAGAATCATTTTAAGCTTTTATTTTATTTCGAAAACCAAAGTTGTGTACGATTTTTTAGATGTAACCTATACCTTAATTTGTAAAGACAATTACAAGTTAGCTTAATATTTTTAAATAACGTAGGTAATAAGAAGCTTGCAAAAATATAAATACTAATTTCAGGTATATTGGTTTAAATTAAAAAAATGTATTAAAGTAGTATAAGTGACCTTAAGTATTAAATTTAAATATTTAAAAACTTTTACATATACTCCTAGATTCGATATGAGCCTTTACTCTTAAATTATTTTCTTCTTTATACTTTAACAGCAAGCGGTGAAAGTGTTTTATTTTAAACTAGCAGCCTGCCCCGGCTTCGCTCAGGTAAAATCATAATAATTATACCTTTCTTTTAAATCACGAAACCCGCATCAAAATCCGTTGCGTAGTTTTAAAGATCTAAGCATACATGGGGACAGACAGACAGACAGCGGGATGCGACTTTGTTTTATACCATTTAATGATAATGAATTGATTACTAAAATTTTCGCCCCATACTTTTTCGAAAGTCATTTTGTATGTACTGTACACTTAAACTATATACTTAAACAAATTTTTCCGTTTATTAAAAAATACCCAATAAATCGTTCGTCGTCAGTGTGGTCTCGGCTGTTTGGTTGGAAGTGATATTGATTGCAATTGGAAAAATATCGGTAATAAAATAAATTAACAATAAACATTACAAGAGTAAAACCGTTTCAAAACTAGCACATAATCATTCCACAAATTGTGTGTCGGTGTGCTTGCATGAATCGTGAGTAACGTTCATAAAACGAAACAGGGGGAACTAAAACTGTGAAGTTACTTCTATTTGTACTGAGTGGTTTTACTGACGCTTACACGGAAGCGAACGATGAACGTTGATCACTAGGAACGAAGTAAGTAAATACTTACGATGAACATTCGGACTATGGATTACGGTTCCCGTCTTTCATAAAAAAGTTAAAGCATACTTTCTGCTAAATTATGTTTTGTCACTATCACACTTTACAACACACGTATATCCTTCTATAGATGTCGTTTGAGGTAACTCTAGAACTTTGTTTGTTTTTTTTTTTCTTTCAGTTGTAAATAATGTAAAAATAATTATTGCGATTGTGATTTTAAAAAAAATATGAAAAAATCAGCCATTCCAATTCACTTCTTTAACATTTGGTACCGTGTAGGGATACAATTCACTATTTGTTACCGTGTAGGGATACAAAGAAAAACTTTTTTTTAACCTTGAATTTCAATATCAAGTGATTATTATTATTTTTTTACTCGTAGGTAGATCAACGTAGTTTTCTTATAGTACTAAAATATAGACAAGTTCATTTATAAATTAATAACACCTCTCTTTTTTCATAGGGTGTTAATAAAAGCACGATTGTGAGCACCATCCTTAGTATGCTAGCAAGGCTTAAACATTTTTCGCTAAACGTGACGTGCATTTGTGAAATACTTGAGCATTAACGAAGAAGTATTCTGGTAATCTACTTTTTTAGAAAAATTCAGTTTAAAATAATCTTTGTAAATATCACTTGGAAACGTCGTGTAATCTGACTTTTGAATAATATAACTTCATTTTCCAACTCTTAAAATGAATTTTTCAGTAATAACAAGAATATTATAACTAAAATTAAAATTACTACCCAATATATATATATATATAAAAGTTTTGAAAGAGGTCTACTTTGAAACTACAGTCGACTTTTCCGCCTATAATAATTACATTATACCGTAATTTCATAGGTTGGAGCACGTTTTAAAATAAGTGAAATTTATTGCAATAGTTCAATAAATCCATTTAGATATAGGTATATTGACCAGATATTGACGAGACAGACACATTGCCGTCAACTGATCATCCACACTAAGTTAAAATTAATCAGTATAGAACGTCGGGAGCAGAATCTCTCCACTCCACCTGACGTAGAGTTGATTTATTAAAATAATGTATAGGTACCTATTTATTAGTAGTTTGTAGCTTTGGTAAACATCATTTAATTTAGAATACGACGTGAAAAAGTGCCTGTGAAGGCCTAATTTCTGAACAAATGATTTGATTTTGATTTTGATTAAATCTGTGGTTTTTGATATCAATAAATAATATATACCAATTTTATAATCCACTAGCTGCATCCCGTAGTGTTAAAAGCCTAATTATTTTAAAATAAATATTTACTTTTTTATGCTCAGTAGCGCCATCTACTTTAGAAATCGCCATTGTCTATGACGCCATGGACTTCGCCTTTTTAACCAAACGGGAAGCTACGGGAAGCGCGTACTTTCGGGATAAAAAGTTCCCATGTCTTCCACACCAAATTTCGTAAAAATTGCCCGCCGCTTGAGCATGAAGAAGTAACAAACATACTCACAAACTTTCGCCTTTATAATATTAGTAAGATAACGGTGTAAGTGGCAGTGACCATTCAAAACTGACAAAACTTTAGCGCTAATACTAGTAAAGACTATATTTACACCGACAAGTTAATATAGATTGGGTTAGTTTTGAACGTAAACTTAGCAGTCAACAATATAGTGTTTGAAATTTCCTGCATTTTGGTTTGTCTTAAGAGAAATATTTATGATTAAGCAATAAATCGTTTATCAACTATATATAAATTTAATCTAATATGCAATAAAAAAAAGATTAGTTTCACAATATATTAAGTACTCATCGTCCTGGAAATAATCAGTTTGTCTGTCCATTTTGAATTAAAATAAATGTTTGACATATCGGAAACACGATGACAACCCAATATCGATAAGGTTTGATGGAATCTGATTAAATCGATTGGCAAGATATTTCAATCAATGTCTCCATCGGTCGACAGTTAAAATAGACTTAAATATTCGAGTATTGATTTATTGTCTGACATGACATCCGCATAAATTAAAGACGATTTTACAACTTAATTATATTGGTTACACAACAATTCTGTGTTTAAAGTTTAATGACATAGCTTTTTCTCTGATCATTAAAAAACGAATAAATATATAAACATTTAAAAACGTGACATTTAAAAATGAGGTGACAAAAATTTAAGAAATCGTCGTAAAAGCCATTTATTTCTCATATTCGGTCTATCATACCTAGAGGGTGAGATGCACCGTCAAATTTGACTTTGCGCCGCTGACGTTTAGACAAAATGGCGTACATACGTCAAAGTTGATGGTACAACCCACCCCTAGTTTCATTTTGATTATTCATTTTCAGATTTTCATATTAGAGATTTTTCAGAGAAAAATCTGATTTATTCATTTCGTATCAAGAGTTTTCTTCCACGGGTGGAAAAATCTCACATAAATTGCTTTCCTCTGAATGGTGGGAAGTGAATTTCAAGAATAGAACTTGAATTGGGCCTCAAGAAATTAGGCTTATTTGAGAAAAATACTTATAAAAAACCTCGTATGAAATATGATGACTTATGTAACAATCTACTATTTTATTTTTTATTTCATTCAGTTGAAAAAACACCTGGGCACCTTCCTTCCATTAGCCATAAATGTTACAAAGTTCGATAATCAATCTGCCTATATTATTCGAATTCATAAAATCATCTACCTATATTAAATTCGAATATAATTCCATCGATAATTAAAAAATAATAATTTAGAACAATCTAAGAGCCGACTGGCAACATATGACGCAGAATATAAATGGGTGGAAAGTTCTAGTATCGGACGTAAAGATACTCTTCGTTCACTTAAAAAGCCAGTAAAATAAGAAAATTTTCTGTAATCACCATAGGAAGAAAACCCTTTGCCTCAATCACTTAAAATCATGGGTACTCCTACTGATGCCATGTTTAAAATATCGTTTTAAAACGTCAATTTGCAATCGGTATTCCATAAATGAATTCATTTGCTTTTTTTTTTTCTGTCCAACGCTAATCGCTGTACAATCGTCTGTCGCTTGCTACTGGTGGGCGTCACTTATATTTTATTTATTGGCACTTTCTTAGGACTAGTACACATGTAAGCAGACGTATAGATTGCACACAGGTAGACGTCACATCTATTATGGAGTTTCAATATTTTGTTCTTTAAAATTTGCTTTAACTTTTTTAAATATTGGGATGACTTTATTCATTGCATTATTATTTTCAAAATGTATATATCTAATATCTATATTATTTGTGATAACATTTAAGAATCATATTCCATTACGGTGTGCGTGACATTGGAAATTCAAAAAACATGTTGTGTATTCTCAATATTTAATTAATGTATTTTTTTATAGTCTATGGTGATTTGGATTTGACGCGCTGTGATTGGCCGAAATATAAGATTGGATGAAATATTTTTGCATTATATGTTTTTTTGTTTTTTTTTTTCGAAAGTTCTATCAACAACACATCAACGTACCCAATATAATTGTGAAGTTGCCCCCATTATTAAATAAATAAATAAATATATTAGGACAAATCACACAGATTGAGCTAGCCCCAAAGTGAGTTCGAGACTTGTGTTATGGGATACTAATTCAACGATACTATATTTTATAACATATACATATATAGATAAACATCCAAGACCCGAGCCAATCAGAAAAAGATCATTGTCCATCATGACCCGACCGGGGATCGACCCCGGGACCTCTAGGTTCAGACGCAAGCACTTTACCACTGCGCTACCGGAAGTCGTCAAATTATTAAAATATATTTATTAATCTCAATTCTTTGTGTAATGCTAATACGTAAAAACATAAAATAAGGATACTGGGATGTATGAAAGAGATTAAAATCTTTAACATAAACCCATAAACTTGATAAATTCGCACATGAGCAATCCGCTTATAAATAATTCAAATGTTTCTTTTATTTCATTCAACAACCAGCCTAAATCAAATATGGCCACTGCCGGTACAGATTAAAAAGAGATTGTGTCTTTACATCTAAATCGATAATCGATATGTCATTATTAATGTAAAAATCGTGATTCGATTGTATCTATATTTAAATATTTTTATTGGTAGTTAGCAACTTGATACCGATGAAACGTTTTTTACTTCTTGGTTATATAAAGTTCTTTCAAAATCTCTAAAGTAAAAGAGGGATATGATAGGATGAGAGAGAGATAGAGAGAGAGAGAGAGAGAGAGAGAGAGAGAGAGAGAGAGAGAGAGAGAGAGAGAGAGAGAGAGAGATAAGTAGTAAAATTATGTAAGTCTTGTTTATTATTTTTATCTGCAAATAATTTACATCGAAGCATAAGCGTTCTAAAACCTGCTAAAATATACAATTTAAGTTTAAAAACAATTACTAAAGCGAATGAAACTTAAATAACATAAAAACTTAATCTAGAACGAAAGTTGGCTTATATGAGAATGCCTGGCTATTAAACTGAGTATAAGTTTAAACTTTCTCAACGGGATTATTAACTATATTTCAGGAAAATTGTGTCTATGGCTTAGTGGGCTTCCTTATATTCTCACTCTTATTAATAAAAAAGTTAGTCATTTTTGCAACAAGCTTTTATCGTTGTCAGAGAGATCTTGTAAAATTTAACGCCCTACAATAAACCCTTGTCCGTGCTGTAAACCGTTGAGGAGTTTGCTCGTTGGGAGCCGATCCTGGCTGCACCTGGTGCACTGGTCATGCTTATCATAATAATGTATTGTCATAAAAATGAAGCGACATGTGAAATTTCAACTTTGAAGGACAACTGGAAGTAGCTGAAATATAACTTGCAAGATTACATATAATAATATAAATATAATAAATAAATAAATATATTAGGACGAATCACACAGATTTTGTCCGTATTTTATATCCGTATATATTTTTGTTTATTTATTTATTTATTTAATGTCTAGCGGGATTTTTTATTTTTATTTCAAGTTTTAGATTATATTTTCTTTTTAACTAGCGGCCCGTCATGGCTTCGCTCAGATAAAACCTTAAATAGTCTATGTTACACCTGAACGCTTCGTCTATCTTTATGCCAATTTATTATTATCTTTACACTAGTTTTTGAGTTTTTTCATAAAAAACAAAAATACTTTTTTTTTCTGTATAATATATTAGTATGGAAGTATGGATATAGATAAATTATGATTTGTAGATCTTATTTTTAATTTAAATTATGTATCTAGTTTAATTTATTCACATACCCAATTATTTGTCAAATTTTAAATACTTAAGATTTGTAACTATATTTCGGTAGTGATTCATAATGTCCACACGATAGAAAACTGTTTTCTACACGAGTGTAATATTTTCAAAATTATTTAAAAAAATTAAAACTGTTTTCTACAAAAGACTGGCACATAACAAACCTTAAACTTTTTCACGAAATATTCACAATTTTATGTGTAGGTACCTAAAAAGTTTCATAAAACCCTTCTATAAGTTACTAACGAGATCGCTTAAACTTTCTGTTGTACGTTACTGACTTAACGAGTCATGTAGCAGAACTTCAAGCTATCAAGTGTCTCGACGACCGCAAATGAGGGTTAAAAAATATAATTTGTCAAACTAGTTCGACGGGTAAGATCCTCGACGAGCGATCAGTAATATTATGCAATTATTGGATATGGCATCGTATCGTATACCTTATGCTTAGCTTTGGATATATCTGCATTTCTGACTGTGATTATAGCTATTACTCAAAAATTGCCCCTTCTGAAGGGGCCTTCTTCATAAGTTCCAAATTTAAACATTTAAAAAGTCTGTTGCTACCGCCTGCCAGTTTTTGCGGTAAATAATAGAGAATATAATGACATTTTATTTGTTCTAAATATCAATATATATACACCTATTTTTATTTTATCAAATTTAACGACAAAATTTAAATAAAACAACAACATAATAATTATCTACTCTAGCCTACGTCAGAAATCACACTATCTATTCGTGTAAGCCGCATAAAATACTGTACAATCGTTTTTGATATTATCACGAACAGTCAGAAAGACAAAGAGACAGAGACAGGCGCGGCAGATGACTTTGTTTTATCTATATATATATATATATATATATATATCTTGCATTACTGACTCTCTGACTGACAACGCACAGCCGAAACTGCTGGGCGTAGAAAACTTAAATTTGGTGTGTAGGTTCCTAGGACAGTGTAGTGGAGCACTAAGAAGGGATTTCCTGAAATTCCCACGGGAAAGTACACGGCAAAAGCTAGTCATTTATATAATCGCAGTTAAACCATACGCGGCTATCGCTAGGAGCAATCGAAGAAGTAAACACCACATCCAAATTTTAGATATTCCCAGTAGATAGTATCACCAAACATAGTCCGTTAACGCGTATTAGCTTGTTGATCGATCTGGTGCGGCGCCCAGAACTGGAGCACGTCTATCATTGAACTTGGCTTAAGGGCAAGCCCTTTCTTAAAAACTGCCTTAAAAGGCTACTGGAATCCCTTTAGTAGGCTACCTACTGGAAGATGTATAATTATCCTTTGTTATATAATGAATTTGTAAATAAGTAAACAGACGCTTTATCGAGTGGTAAAGCGCAGTGTGCGATAAAAATACCGTTTATCACCAACTGAAGTTAAGTAAGTAAATAAACTATTATTGATGAAAATTCTTAAAGTAGAAAAACAAAGACAGAAAGTATAGATATTCAAGTTTGTCTACAAAATAGTTTTTTATTTTCTTCTCTCTATATGAATTTAATCATCACACTAAAATAAACGACGGCTTACAAAAATACAACAACATTGAAGCGGATATCAGTCTATATTCATTGAGAAGTCGCCTTTAATTCGCTCGCTCGGTCTATTCTACTTGGGGCAAAAATACATTTTTTGTATGTTTATGTATGCATATTGATAACTTTCGAACCGTTGGTCTGATTTTGATGAAATTTAAAAGTTATGTAGGACCTGTCAATAGAATTTTTAAGTTCGTGGGGCATCAAAATCGTTTAAGTCATTTTCGAAATATTCACAGTTTTGTAAAAACTCATTCAAAAATTATTGCGTTCGCGAGGTCTAAGTTCGTGGCGAAAAACTAGTTAGGACTGTGACGAGTACGCTTCGCCTTAAGTGTTAATTTGAGAAACGGTCATTTAATCCGCTTAAGAAAGCATAAAGGCGATTTCGACTGTAGATCCGAAGCGACGATAACTACAAATACTGGACTTGTATATGGTATTGCCGTCCAAAATAGAAACAGTCGCTCATTCATTAAAATTAATGGCTTTGTGAGCTGAGGGCGAAGTGGGGGTTTGCATTTAACTTCTCACTATCGAATCGATTCGGAGTGAAGTACAGCGAACCAATCACATTGTGGTGTGGTTGTTGTTGCGTCACAATGGCGCACTGTGATTGGTTAGCGGCGTCTCACTGCGAGTCTACTCGATGGTGATATCGTCGCTTTACATCTGTAAATAAAGTCGCATTACGCACACTGTAGTCCTTATATCATATAGATTGCTTATATCATGAAATATCAAAAATATGTTACAATTGAAAGTTAAACTTATTGATTTTTAGGAATAAATAAATAAATATATAAGAACAAATCACACAGATTGAGTTAGCCCCAAAGTAAGTTCGAGACTTGTGTTATGGGATACTAACTCAACGATACTATATTTACTAACAAATATATTTCCATCGTTTGTATTTCATCATGACCCGACCGAGTCATCAAGAATGAAAAAGAAATTTTTGTGAAATTTTGGTAAAATGACTACATACCATATACCAATGTTTAAACTAGTGGTTCAGTTATTGGGACGTTATGAATCTCAATCGAAAGTTGTGATTCTTTTGTGGATTTCACCAGCGACATGGAAAAGGAGGTTCGGAAAGATAGACTGGACGTAGTCATCTAAATTCTCAAATGTATGAGGTACGCCGAACCCAAAAAAATGTCCTCAGGCAGAAATACTGAGAGTGAATTACCCACGCAGACGACCTTTCTAACTAGGTCCAACACTATTTCAGAATGCTTATTTATCAGTCATTGAATTTATTGGCAATTTTAAGTACCTAGTTTGTTATTGCCTTCAAATTAATAATAATTATATAATTAATAATAATAATTTCAAATTCTATGTTTGACTACCTCGGTGGCGCAGTGGTAAAGTGCCTATCTATATATGTATTTGTTATAAAATATATAGTATTATTGAGTTAGTATCCCATAACACAAGTATCGAACTTGCTTTGGGGCTAGCTCAATCTGTGTGATTTGTCCTAATATATTTATTTATTTATTCCACATACTAGCTGATATAAAAATAGTCCGGTTCAATAAAACATTTTGGGCAAACTGTTACCCAAAAGTTTTGTTACGAGAAATGCCATACAAAGATTGTAGCTTGATACCTACCTATGACATAACTAAAACAAGCGGACCCTGGGCTCCGACGCTCAACGGCTGAGGTAGCAACCGGAGAAACGCTCAAATGTGAGAGTTACATTTATTTTATCTTGTGATAGCAATATTAAAAGCTAAATAAATCTAGTGATATTCGCGTACAAGCTACAATTAAAATCCCTTATCGCTTGAGGCCATGTCATTAACTCCGTGTTCTGATTGTCTGTTGGTCTGTCCCGATTTCACGGTACTTGATTACAATAAATATAAGCTTTGGATGACAGCAGCATCATTCTTTGGTAATTATTCATGCCGGATTATGTTTGTCAAATTTTTATGTGAGACTTTTTCGTTGTGTTTGGTTTGCATCAGCTATAACAATGTTCTGAGAGAACATTGCGTGTTCTCAGGTGACGTCATGTGACCGCGAAAAAAATATGTTTATATATTACTAGATCGCTACTGCCCTGGGCCTCGCTTCCGTGGGAATTTTGAGATAAAATATAGCCTGTAGCAATCTTGGATAATGTACTTTTTCCAATGGTGAAAGAATTTTCGAAATCGGTTCGGTAGTTTCGTAGATTACCCTCAAACATACAAACTAAGAAATGCTTACCTCTATATATAATAGTATAGATAAATATTTATTTAAAACTTTATAGCATAAATAAATAAATAAATGTTCAAATGGTGAACTTAACGCCGTATGGTATTTTCTAATAGATAACCATATGACTGTATAAAGTGCAACTAATAATTAATAATACAAATAAATAAACTCAGAAGTACATAAAATACAGACTCGTATATATATAAACTTAATGATAATAATTAAAATATTTAGCTATCATTTTATGACCGTCAGATGTTAATCCTCTTTGGAAATGCTGTTGTTTTCTATCAGGTGACAAGGTTTCGTGAGACACCCAGGCCCGTGCGTGACATCACTTGAAACTCGGCCACGTTTTTCCGTATAAACTTTGAGAGCGACTTTAAGCACTATCACGTAAGTGATAAAGCTTATACTGCAATGCATTGTGTATCAGAAATTTTAATGCAAGATTTTCATCTATTTTACGTTTAAAACACAATAATCCCTATTCGTCTATTCCATTGTGTTCGCGAACTATCCAAGTATTATTCAAAGCTTTCCTCACGACAAAACTACCCACGAACAGACTTGACATAAGCTTCAAGATATCTGTTTTAATCGTAGGACTTTGTGGTTTATTCCTCTTGGATCTTATTGTATCTGAATGGTTTTATACCACGGAGGAAATTGTTAAGCAAGTTATGAACTAGGTGAATAGTACTTTGTTAGTTTCCCTTAGGCTTTTATTTTTTATGAATCGATTGTATTTTCTAAAAATTACATATTTTATTTGTCAAAGTCGATCTTCAAGGAGTAAAATTAAAAGGTTACATATAATTACTTATTTAAAATGACAAATCTATTACAAACTGACTAACCAACAACATTCACAGATTATATTATGCTCCAAGGATAAAAGTCTGTATAGTTTTAAATTATATAATAAGTACTTAGATAATGTATATTCTCAGTAATATTTATTTTATTATATGACAAGTTATATATTTATGTACACTCATTATTTATCATGAAAATATTATATAAGAAAAGAAATTAAAACCAATAAAAACGTAATAAAAATGTATATTCTTGTATATTAATTGTCGATAAAGTAATATTTGTGATGTTTAACAGTGGGATGCGCAACAGTCAACTTTGACGCGTCAACTTTGACCAGCGCAGAAAAACTCAAATTTTACAGCTGGTTGAAGTTAACGTCAAAACTAACTGGCACACCTCAACCTTAAACTGCTTGACTCTGAACCGAGAGGTCCCGGGTTCAATTATCGGTCGGGTCATGATGGAAAATTAACTTTTTCTGATTGGGTGATCCAAGACACGGGTGGTCTTGGATGTTTATCTATATTATGTATTTGTTATAAAATATAGTATCGGTAAGTTAGTATCACATAACACAAGTTTCGAACTTACTTAGGGGTTAGCTGAATCTGTGTGATAGATAAAAATATTTGAATAGAGAACCCAACTACAAGATACAACAAGAACAAATCTATACAGGCAGGTCAAGGCCGACGTAACAAATGACAGAAAAGATAATTACTCCAACAATTTGTTAGCCCGAGTTGATAATTTAATCTTTTGAGTGGTTCTAGAATAACTTTCAAGGTACTGTTATTGATTTTGACGAAATCGAAGTGAAAACTTAATGAGATTTCTGTGTAAACAAGTGTAAATAAGCTGGCAGTGTTTATTATTGAAATTGATTCTTGAAATTTGTCAAAGATTTGTTTGCGTAATTGAATGACCGACAAAATTTTATATTAACGCTAGCAGTGGCACGAAGTGGCTTTTGTCAGACAAAATCACAATAACTCATTCCTCCGTTTTGAAGTGAATGTAGGACCAACAAATACACTTTCATATTATTAATATATTTTTAATTGCCGATTAAGTCCCACTGTTGGGCAAAAGGCTTCCCTAACTTCCTCCACGCATTTCTATACTTGGTGTTCTCTTGCGATTCTTTGCCGAATTTTTCGATGACATCCGAATATTTTGAAGATCAAATGAATTAATTAATTGATTATAATATTTTTAAGATTTATAATATTAGTCATAAAAACATAAATAAATAAAACATTTATTTTATTCTTACAATATCTAGAATGGAAGATGTATTTATGGAAGTGTATATTACAGCGCCTATTAGTTGCGCCCCGTGGCTTCGCTCCAGTATTGTCATCGCTCCAACTAGACCAAGCGGTCACCCTTTTGGCCCATATTTCCTGCACCATCTGTCTTATATTTATTTTAGTACAATTAAGTAAAAAAGAAATATTCAAATGCGTGGATAAATAGATTACTTTTGAAAATTACATAACACATAAAAGTACTCGCTTACGAATTAACTAATGATAAATACAGTTCACACACGAACGGTTATTCTACTGATTCGGTTGAGGTTGTGCTGAAAGGTGAAGCGTTATTTACATATATAAGTATACGTTTGTATGGTTTCGGATTAAATTTAGAAATTATATTATGACGTATGACAAACCTCAATAAGCGGAGCTATGTGTGATATTAGGGAGAGGCCTACGTTCAGCCTCTGTGGTATTCTTATAGCTGTGATAATGATGTTTATGTAAAATTAAACATAATTACTTTTTACAAAACTAGTACTAAACTCATATTTTTGGAAAATATTTCTTTCTTCCTTCCTTCCTTCCTTCCTTCCTTCCTTTCGAAATAAACTTTTTTAAAAAACTGCCGATATAACCAGCTTCCGCTTATGCGTGTCGACATACACGAATCATACACGTTACGATCCGACCCACAATATATTAACAGGCTAATGTATACCGTTTAAGTGAAGATACACATCCTTAATTATCTTTAAGACTGAACACCATTTTTATTTGTTGTGCTTTGATTTCTTCTCAGTTGGTTTTAGGGAATTTTTCTTCCTGCCCATTTGGGAATAAGGAATGCTGTTGTATCATTTATACAAATCCGTAGATATCCTAACTAATATTAATAAATGCGAAAGTAATGTTTATTTGTTACCTCTTCACGCTCTATCCACTCAACAAATATTCTTGAAATTTTGCATACATGTAGTTTGAAGTATGGAGAAGGACATAAGGTACCTTTCATCCCGGAAAAATTACTGTCCCGTGGGAAATCGATGACGCGGACGAATCCGCGGGAAAAAGCTATTTGTAGATAAATGACTTTTATCTAATTTAAGGAAGGAGACGTTTCAGTTTTCTTCAATGACTACTGTTTTATTTTGGGTAATGTAAAATAATGCGTATGTTTTATTACATAACTAAAAGTTATGCAGAGAAATGAACTGCTTTAACTATTTATATACATTTTCCACACAATTCTTCGTAAAATTACATCACTCAAAAACGTATTATCCTACTAATATTATAAATACGAAAGTTTGTGAGGATGTATGAGTGTTTGTTACTCTTTCATGAAAAACCTACCAGACCGATGGTTATGAAATTTGGTAAACGAGTAGAATATAATCTAGAATACACGGCACTTTTTATCCCGAAAATCCCACGGGAGCGAAGACCCGGGGCGCGGCTAGTTTATAATATATGATTTTCTTAAAACCACAACATATCTATTACAACTAGTGTGAAATAAGAGAAACGTTACGTCAGTAACAAAAGCATTTCTAGAAATAGAGAATTTTCATGTCTATTTTAATTTACACGACGTTCCGTCTACTGAGATGAAAGGAGAAAAACTTTTTCATATAAAATGTTAAGGTTTCCTTGAGTAATCACTTCATGTAATATTTTTATGGCTTTCAAGCCAGACTTACTTTTATATTGAGTTAATGTCTAAAACAAGTGATATGAACAAATTATTATACTTCTTGTAATGCTTTGGTATATAGGTAATGGCTTTATTTACACGCGGAGAATTGAAACCTAATTTCTAATTTTAAACCTATATGTTACTAGCTTTTACCCGTGGCTTCGCCCAGGTGATTACCCTATGTTCTCCCGCGTATTTCAAACTTCAGCAAGATTGCGGTTGAGTAGATAGAGCGTGAAGAGGTAACATACAAACAAAGAATAAAAGAAACATACTTTCACATTTGTAATATGTTTGATTTTAAAAAATGTGCTTGAGATGTACATATTACGTATAATCGGAATTTATTTATGTAGGCAGTATTTTGGGGATCGATTTAGCTGCAATAATTTATCTTAATTGAACTTATGACTTCAACTTTAAATTCAAGAATTGATAAATTCGCATTCTTCTTCATTGCATATCGACGCTTAAAAAGGTTTTTGAATAATATTTTTTCCGAATTTAATAATTAATTGTTAATTTAGAATTTGTATAAGAAGAAAAAAACGATAGATACAGCAAACTGCATTATCAACTTACCCCGCGTAAACCTCAAAGCGGCAGTATTCATTAAAATATAGATATGCTTTTAAATACAGAAAAGAATATTGTTTCTACATGTTCACTATGCTCAGTCAATGATTCTGAACAACTTTTAGTATGGCAGTAATTCCGATATCGTGAAAAAACAATCGGCGTTTCTATACAAAATTATATACGATCGATTTTTTTTTCGCGATTTCAAGGTTGCTTCCATACGGAAAGTTGTTCAGCACCATCGACTGAGCATGTAAATAAATAATACCAATGTATAAGAAATCAATCTGTATATTTAGAAATACTTTTTATATATTATTTTATATGCGTATGAAATGCGAATTTCTCTCTAAAACCGTCCATACGATCAAACCGATCCAATATATCAGGAGAAAATAAACATAAATAATCCGCAACGCTTCAAGATTTTACGAAATATTTTCCTAAGTCCTTTCCACCGTCAGCAATTTTACAAAAAAAACCTTACAGGATAAATAAACAAAGCTCGAACTATTGAGGTCCCGAAGAAAACGTCAATTCATATTTATGTTACTTCGCTGCCCTAAAACACGAAAAAAATATGGCACAGAATAAGAAAATACACATTGTTATTCACGTGAAATTCACACGTGGGCCAAGACCTTCCCATAAGGACATGTGTTTACAGTCAGCGTGATGCTAACCCAAAGAATTTAAATGGAATTAATTTTTTAAAAATCTTGGAAGTGCAGACTTCTGTTAATACATTTATCGCAGCCATTCGGCCATTTAATGAATGAATAAATGAATGAATGAATGAATGAAGGATTTATTTGAACAACTCATTTAATTGGAAGACTTGACATTCAATTGAATGCCTAGGCCGATTATTAATTGAATCGGCATCAATCAAAGTTAAACTAGTTCGCTCTTTAAAAACGACTAACATAAAATCAGGTCGCAGGTGATTTCAATTTAGTTCAGATTTTTTCCACTGCGATTTTAATAGATAGACTCTTTTAATAGATAATGATTCAAGAGAAAGCTACAGACCGGCTACAAACGTTTCGATTTAAGGGACTACAGAAAGGGATACATGTATTAGGGATAAAGAAATAGTTGTAGGACGACCTTCTATTTCTATTTAATACGTGCATTTTCTTCTTTAGACCCTAGATTGCCCCTGCGGCAGATGTGTGAGTAGCCTACCTTAGGCGTATAATTTGTAATGGTTTTAAACGAGCGAAGCCGGGAAGAGTCACTAATAAAAATAAAAAAAATCGCTTACATTCAAGCCCCACCCGGCAACGGGACGTGATTCGTATACTAAATAATAATTATTTACCCTAGGAGGTTACCTTTATAAGGCCAAAAAAGGACGTGTGTGTACTAGGAATGTATTCTGTTAAAACTTCAAAGCTTTGGGATAGTGAAATGTGAAATGCTTTTAAGCTCTTGTTGAGCTTAATATCCTAATTGCATTTGACGCCTGTTTAAACAGAGCTAAGAATTTTCCTCTTTGACCAAAACCTATTTCTTTTTGTAGTAAAACAATTATTAATTAAATTAAAATTTACTTTGAACAGTGTACGTTTCATTTTAGATTTTATGTTAAAAAGTAAATTTTATTTATTAATCCTAATAAAATTAAGTGACAAAATTTGAAAATCTCATTAGGTATATCGTTATTTTTTCTCTTGTTGAATATTAAGATTCTTGTTGAATATTAAGATTCTTGTTGAATATAAAGATTCTTGTTGAATATTAAGATTCTTGTTGAATATTAAGATTCTTGTTGAATATTAAGATTCTTGTTGAATATTAAGATCCTTATTGAATATTAAAAGAAAGTACAGAAAATATTAATACTCCACTGAAGAGGCTTAGTACTAAATTTTATTGATTATAGATACTTAATTCTTCTTCAGTTCTTTTCGAGAGTATTAATCACAGACTTATATAGGATGTTAATAACACTGTCAGATTTTATTCAACTCAAAAATTCTAAAAAGAACTATTTTAGCCTCAATTAGACCCAATAAAGAACCCCATAATTATTTTTCTTCAATATCTCCTATATAAAGACATTTCTCAGTTACAGTTTTACTAAATGTATAGATTTGTGAAACAACATTGAAAATTAAAAATGTTAATATTTCTAAGAATTTGAATTGCAAAAAGAAAAGCAACACAATCTTTGGAATCAACGAAATACCCTCAGGTAATTTTGGCATGTCAAAAACAAAAATGGCGTCTTCCTTAATTTAAACAAAACATAACCTCAATCTTGTTTAGGGAAAATTGAAAGTTATGAGGTTGTGTGATGTTCGGGGATGTGTCTTGGGTGCCATTCGGTATGTCTTATAATAATATGTCTTATAATAACATAGTCATGTTAAAAGTAAGTGTGCCGCGTATTTGTAAATTGCGTACATTAATAGTGAATCCCACTATTCCTATACTACTAATTATTATAAATGCGGAAGTTTATAAGGAGGTATGTGTGTATGGATGTTTGTTACATTTTCACGCGAAATTTAAAAGACGAATTGTTATGAAATTTGGTACACAGATAGAATACAACCTGGAATAACATATAGGATGCTTTTTAACCCGAAATTCCAATGGGAGCGAAGCCCCGGGGCCCCGGGGCGAATTCTAACTCCAAGATAATATTATAAAAGTAAGTTTGTTTGTTACCTCTTCACGCTCTATCTTCTTGACTAATCTCTTGAAATTTTGCATACAAATAGTATTAAGTATGGAGAATGACAAATGGTACCTTTCAACCCGGAATTCCTTTCATCAGCACTTGATCACAATATGTATCAGTATACCTTTTGATCATGTACTTTATTGTGTACTTACATTGTTATATTACTGATAAAAAATTATACATAAATTTATATTTAAGGGACCAACACTGTTTGAATGAGTTTCTTTCGGCATTCTTCTCAGCAGTGGTCGTTCCGAAATGCTAGTAGTTTAGTGTAGCTTTGGTAAACATCATTTAATTTAGAATATGACGTGAAAAAGTGCCCGTGAAGGCCTAATTTCTGAATAAATGATTTGATTTTGATTTTGTGAACATGTTTGTTACTTCTTCACATCACCGGACCAATTTTTAGGTAGCTGATTTATCACACAGGGTGCCTGTAGCCAGTATGCCTGTAGGATTTTGTCAAAAAGTCTGATATTCAATGGCGCTTATAAAATAGATACTGTGCTAAAAACTGTAAGTTTTTTTTAATATAATTACGCAGGTAACCTCATATAGGTTACAAATGAATTAGGAAATATTAACTATTATATAAATTTAGGCAAACTGATTGCCGCGTAAAACTATCAAAAATGGTTTTGAGTTTGCACTTAAATTATATACTTTTAAATATATATATATAGTCGGCGGCTATATAACCTGTACTTGTACTATCATACGGTAACCGCTCGAATACGATCACAAGCCCTTTCATTTGATACCGCCCGCTATTTCATTTTTTACTAACATCTAACTTGAGGCAAGCGGCATTCGAGCTAGACTAATATGGAAAAGGAGTTTTTAGTTTTACTTTTATAGTCCAAAAATATAATATAAATGTAAAAATATATAGGGCAATCATGGATCAGTTGAAGAAGAAGGCAGGAGTTATGTTGTATAGAGAGGTAAAATCGATGGCTGAGGAAGAATATGAAGGCAGCTCCACCGGTAAGAACAATGTTCTTAAATGCTTGATGAGTCCAAAAGTACGTTTGACCTGAATGTCAATCAATATTCTTTATTTAATAATACAAAATATTGGTTGATTTATTGAATAGTGGATCGGCGATACTTAATCCCACCTTTGGTTGGAAAAAACTTATAAAAATTTTAATCGTCTGGCAACTTTACTGGGACCGCAATAAACTAAGACGACGGTCTGAGTTGTCCGAGCATTGTTTCTAAAATATGCTCACTCGGTCTCATTGTAGCATTAATCATTGAATTCTTGGCAGCGTTTTAAAAAAAAAAGATTCGGGTTTACTTTTATGTCCTGTCGCTTTAGTTATTAGTTAAAGCACCTTTATGTTTAATTCATCATCGGCCTTTATATCCCATTTATGGACTTCGACCTCATCCATTAGACTCCAACGTTGGCAGTTTCGGACTTTAGCCATCCAGTTTTTACAGTCAATTTTACGTATGAGATGGATTGACGACATCCACAAAACTATCGTCAAACCATCTCATATGTAAAATTAGTCAGAATGTAATTTTAAAAAATCCTTCTCCATATTAACCAAGCATCGCAGAGAACGGAAGCCTAGAGTATTCGACGTCTGCACCCGGCAATCAGACAGCGATGCCCAATTTATCTCTAATATTGTCCAAGTTAGCCGGACTAGTTCCATGGAACGGGTTTGCTTGAAACATTATACTTAGAATCAAACAAAAAATAAACGTTAAGCGATTTAGAGTTCACATCCACATAATTAATTAAAAGCACTGGTTATTCACGTGTGATTATCGTTAGAAAAGTCGACTATAGTTTTAGTCTAGTAGTAGACTTTTTAGGACGTATGCGACTCTGCCCGCACCGCGCCCAATTATCACATTCCATTTGTGACAGAACACAAAAAATTGTATGTTTGCCACTTCTTCGTGTCGTGAACTTTATATCAATGAGGCAGCGGGAAAAAGTACAAATGAGTATATATTATACGACACGATAACTTTATGAAATATCTGATTGAAGGAAAAATCGAAGCAAGAAGAAAAAGAAAGCCAAGAAGGGCATTCCTAGATGAAATAAAAGAGAAGGCAGAGGTCGTGTCGTATAGGGAGGTGAAATCAATTGCTGACGACAGAGTTAGATGGAAAATGCTCCACCGACAAGAACAAAGTTCTTAAATTAATTCATGATGATGAGTATATATCGTATTCTCCTTTTCGAAAAGTGCTGGGTTATGAAGTCACATGCCTGATGGTGGAAATCATGAGAAATTTAAAAGAAAAACTTGTTGACACCGGACAATGAACTTTGACACATCACTTAACGACTGTGGAATATACAAGGATACCGCTCGTATGTGAGAGTAATGCAAACAAGTTTCATTTATCTTCATTTTCTGCACTTTCAATCACATAAACCAACTAACGCAGGGTATGCTTTTCAAAATGCGTTTGCGGCGAACAACTTGTATTAATTTCATCAGAAGCATCGACATAGGTAGGTATAAATATTCGCTAAACTGTGTGTAAGAGCATTCCTTCTTGCCATATGTTCATTTTTATTCAAGGCAATAAAACATACTAACGTTGATGCGACATACCCTCGCCGTCGTAAACTAGGGGCAATATTTTACTGCTGCGCAGCTCCAATGTCAAAATATGATGAACATAAACATTTTTATGACTATTTAACCGACCATCCAAAATGTTACCGCTACAATTGAATAAGAATGTTACTTATTAATTGAAAAATGTGTAGCGAAATTCGAATTAATCTAGTTACATGGGTATAACGCCCGACTGGCTACTGTATGAGGCAATTGTATACGTGTTACATACTAGATGTTGACCGGGGCTTCGCTTCCTTGGGAATTCTGAGATGAAATATAGCCTATAGCAATCTTGGATAATGTGCCTTTCTAATGGTGAAAGAATTTTTGAAATCGGTTTGGTAGTTTCGGAGTTTAGCACCCTCAAACATACAAACAATTCATATATTCATATGAATTCTTACATAGGTATTCTTACATTCATTTACTTTTCCTTTTGGTCGAATTTCAGCGTAATATATTTTCATACTATATGTTTTATCACATAATTATGGATGAACCGTATATATATTATTCAAAAATAACCTCATTAAATGATAATCCGTCAGGATTAAGAAGAGTATGAATATTAATAAAGCATAGTTAATGTATTGCTACAATAATATTTAGGTTACATTCTAATTTGGTGTCATAATACCTAATATTAATACTTGTGTCAAGGGTGATACTATTTATCATTAAATAGATACTTATTTGGTATTGAGGGATTATTTCTAGCGATCGTAATAAAACCTTGATAGCTGAGAGACAACGAGAGCATTCCCAGGGAGGGTTGACGTCAGGCTAGTGGCCAGCTATTTACAAAATTAAGTTTTTTTTTCTGACTGAGAATAAAACGTAGTTGAGAAAGAGATAAAGAAACACGGTTTGAAAGAGAGAGATCTTATGTAGAAATGCATTTAATACCATTTGAGTGAGTTGCGTTGCTGACATTTAGACAAAAAAAAATCCGCGCTGATTAAAGTTAACGTCAAAGTTGACGAGTGCAACCCACTCTTAAAAAACGTTTACAAATTTGACGATTCACGTAATGAATTCATAGTCAATTTGCATATTTCGTGCATTCGGTAAAATTAAATTTGTTTCAACTCATACTGCGTTAAAATATAATTAGGCCGATATTGATACAGACCGCATTTAATTAAAGCATTTCAATGTTTATTAAGCTTGTACGTACACATTCAATTTTGTGTGAACATTGTATTTTATCATTTGTTTTATCGAATATTGATCGAAACACTTATTATTAACCGCGGCTCCGCCAGTTACACATAGAACTATTCACCATAACAGACCAGACATACGAAACAAAACAGTTCATCTGATTGATATAGCTCTTTCTAACACTCACAACCTTAGCACCACGTATACAGATGTTGACCATATAAATATAAATAAATATATTAGGACGAATCACACAGATTGAGCTAGCCCCAAAGTAAGTTCGAGACTTCTGTCATGGGATACATTATATAGACAAACATCCAAGACCCGGACCAATCAGAAAAAGATCATTTTCCATCATGACCCGACCGGGAATCGAACCCGGGACCTCTCGGTTCAGTGGCAAGAACTTTACCACTACGCCACCGAGGTCGACATAGGTAGGTCGAATATATACAGATTTAGCAGTAGAAATTAAAACACAATAGCGTGCAGAAATCGTTAAAACTATCCCTATAACAATTTCGTCCACTAGTGGCATGCCCAGGGGGCCTACCATCATCTCTTAACGCGATCCACTTTACGACCTAAACTGAACTGCATCGCAAATTCGTACCATCGACTTAATTTTTAGTATGAATGCGATTCATTTTATGTACCTAAATTGAACTGAGTTGCTTTGGAATCGTTCCGTAAAAGTTGATGGTAGGCCTTCAGATCCTTACACACAAGTCTCAATATATTAGATATACATCCATTAACTTTGACCCTACTGCAAAAAGCAGTTATACCAAATACATCATGTGGTATATTCGCAAATCTTCAAACTCTTAATTTCTTTTTTTTTTTCAATTGGTTACGTTTGGCCACAAGCTCGCGTATCCAGAAAACTCCTCAAAGTTAGTTTTGAGTGAAATATAAAAAAATAACCTAATATAATTAATAATAATAAGAAAATTTTATTTCAAGTAACTCAGACAACTCAGATTCATACAATTAAGTTAGTAAAACACTTAGAAGCTATGTTAGTCAGTCAAATTACCCGCTAGATATAATAGACACAGCAACGATTTACATAAGCGCTGTCCAGTCTGCTCGCGAACATGGTCAAGATGCTGTTGTTGCCCCCTGCACTCAATCCAATCCAATCCTTCAATTTCGATTAAGGACCTAATTTATATTGAGTAAATATATCCTTTCAAACTATCGCTAGTTGACTGGAAGAGATCCTTTTATGGGGTAAGTCCGGCATTGCATTACCTTCTGATAGAAATCTCTTAGTGATAGAAAATTCTAAGACGTCAAAAATGCACAATGTTAATATTGAAGTTTTCATTTCTTCCGGCACTCCCGGAGTGCAACCCATTTATTTATTTATTTATTTATAAAGAACAATGTAAATATAAAACTTACAAATAGGAAACTAATTAAAAAGCTTATTTCTATAAGAAATTAGGTACTAATTTCTATAAGAAATTCTTCAAATAGGCTCACTTATTCGAAAATATGAACTTAAAAATCTGAGTAAAATAGCGTATTAATCGCGACTTTCCAAATAAGATCTTCTGCAAACAGTTTTGGGATAATCTTCAGCACGGATAACCTTTACAACTTTATTTGACTTTTACCAAAAGAAAACTTTAATTGGACTTCATGATTTGTATTACTTGTAAAGGGCTGAGCTTATTTAGAACTTTGAATTTGTATGTATCTTTTCAGAATAGAATTTGTTTTTAAATTCTCCTAAACTTATAAAGTTAACAACAAAAATGCCTAATATAAAAAATATATATTATATTTATCAGATTGTTATTTCCTTCATGTGATAAGTCCGCCATTGTATAAGTACTTACTTTCTTGTTATATGTGTTCTTTGTGCAGTAAAGATATTACAAACAAACAAACAAGATTAGGTACTTTTATGTAAAAATTATTCTAAAGTAGAAAAGTTCTCCCAAACATTTGGTCGCAGCTAACATTGTTTTCTTTTTCTGTTGAAAAATTAATTAATTAAAATTGAAACAAAACAAAAACGTATTTAATCAATAAATACGTAGATTTATTTTTGAACTACTTACATGCAATTACATACATAAAATTGAATTCCATAGATTAGATACACAAAGTCAAAATCATGCAGGAATTTCCTGTCCGATTTTAGTTTATGGTTAGAGAAGGTTTCAACATAACTACCTATTTATATTTATACTAATCTACCATTAAACTATTTTAAAGATAATTTAATTATATAAGAAAATATCATTTGTCAATTTTGTATACACAGATATTTACAATTTCTGGTTATATTTACAAATCATTGTTTATTTAATAGGAGAAACGAACAAAGGAAAGATGAAAAAGAATTGTTTGATACAAAAGACAGAAATTGAAGATCATTTTGAGGAAGTACAACAATAATATATAGTACAAAAGACGAATTCATATGAAAGAAATATAAAATAACTAAATATACAAAAAGGTACATCTATCCCTTTGTCACCGGTCTGACTGTCAATCTGTCCTAAATGTTTCCAAAAGCATTCATAAAAAACAACACACAAAACACACTACACTATAAAAATATTTCGCATGATATTTTCTATATCTACTCATTTCGAAATTGAAATTGAGCAGGAACTTATAAGTGATTTATTAAGTGGAGCGTTTTGATCGATACAATCTTTTGTTTTACCATCTGTTTTAAGCTGCTTTTGAGCTGTACCGATTAAGTTTTCATTGAAATTTGTATCTTGTCTCGTCGGTGTAAGGTTTGAATTATATTGTTTGGTTTTAGTATTTATACCATCACGTGTCTTATTGTTTTCAAATACGTTTATCAAATGCGTTTTTTACGGTACCCAATCAGCCACATTATTGATTAGATTAATGATATAATGTACTGCGCTTGTTGCTTAGAAATTTTCATAAGAATGCAATCTTAAGTGATTCTTTAATGATTGCCTTATTGTCGGTAAGCGGTTGTAACACGCCACGTATTTTGATCTTGGGATAATTAATTTTGTAATGCTATGTGAGACTTAATTGATTGAACGTTTTTGATTTCTTTTTTCAATCAGCAATTTTAGAGATGAGTACTTATTGTTGAGGCATAAAAATCTAAGTTATTTTCATAATTTGATGTAGAATTTAAACAGACCAGCTACAATATAACGGCAAAAGTTATGTTCAGCGTAATAACTAATTTTACTTAAGTGTTTCATAGTTTAGTTTTATTATACACAATAACATAAGCTGGGAATATCTCCACGTGGTGAAGGCGGTAACAGTTTAGGCCTAATTTTCGATGTCATATATAATTGAAACTTGCCTGAACTGGCTAATTAAGACAACCTCAATTTCGTATTTATAAATTACTAGAGTCATACACGCAAACGAATTCGCGGGCATCAGCTAGTTTATAATAAAAAATAGCAAGAGAAACATCCTAAGTGACTTACCTTCGGCATGATAAACTTTTAGCAAATAATTGGAACATCGAAAACAAACATTCATTTTTATTTTCATCCAAATGAACTATAGATTGGTTTGTATACAGATGCAGTATATTACATGGTTTTGTTGAATCAGTGCCTTGTTTTATAGAACAAAAATCTCAACAGTGATATTGACATGCGAAACGGATGTGTACAAACTGAATAACGTTGGATTTTTGACGACAGGGCCACAATTTCTGGATTTCGTCTACGACTTTCAACATTTACATCCAAGGATGCACCGTCAAGGAATAAGGATGACGAAGAACACACACAAATGGATGAAGATGTACAGAAGACACAGTAACTTCGGTAACATTTCCAAGAATGTCGCCAACAAAAGAATTTACGGTAGGTAGTTTTCTTGCTAATTAAAATGACGTCGACTAATCGAATGAAGTTTTAATAATTTTATTTTTTTAGTTTAAAAAGCTATTTGACGTGATGGACGATTTCGTTGAATTTTAGTAATCACGTAGTTAAAGAGCCCCGTTTAAACATAAACAACTTTTTTTTAATCAACTCCCAAAATATTATGATAAGGGGTGAAAGTTTGTATGAAAATCATATCTGTTCCGATTTTTAGATATAATCACGCGGGCGTAGCCGCGGGGCTGAGCTAGTGTACAACATAAATAAAAACTAAATAAAAAATTTAAGAAATCCTCGGAAGTAGTGCACCTCACTCACGCCACCATCTCATGCTACAAAAGGACTGTTGATTTCCAAACAGCTCTGATGATTTCCAAAGAGCTAAACGCACATTTTCCGACTATATAGCTAAGATTATTCTCGATTAAATTCTCTTTAAATAAAAAAAAAAACTAGATCATAATGGGTTCAGCCGTTTGGCTGCTACGACACCACGGACAGACATGTAGATTATAGATCCCCTTATGTCATCCAGGGTTTAACAGTTTTTTGATGTACTCATAGATTCAAAATTCGAACGCCAGCAAAAAATGAAAGCCATCGAAAGTACTCGAAGTATCGATTGCAATCCACAGAGCGGGACGCAATCAACTGTAATACCTACGGTAATAGGAGCGTGTGTTTGCTTTCTAGTCCCAATGCAATCCCGCGAGTCAATATAGGAATTGAATTTAAAAAAGTCCACAATTACTTTTTAGTATCCTTATAATTTTCGTAGCTGCTTAAAAGAGCTCGATGGTGAAGTGGTTCGCGCTCTCGGTTGTTAAGCAACTTAACAAGCAAGTTAACTCGAAGTTAAGCAACCTCGTCAATCATCGGTCATTGGATGGGTGACCAAATTACTTTTCTCGAGCTCCTCCGTGATTCGGAAGGTAGCTGAAAAGCAATGGCGTAAGCCAATATAATTCAAGCCAGATGATTTTATTACAGTTCAGCGAAAGGCATCTGACAAGACTCACAAATATATGACGTGACACGAATAATATTCGAATCTGGGACCGTTCGACTGTAGGTGTCTTAACCACTGGACCACCGCCGCTTCACAACACAGTAATAATAGCAGATGCAATTTCAATGAGGACTCTGTAGTCAGATGCCTGACTAACAGGGCGGTTTGAACTGGCACAACACATCGATAATCCAAAAATATGGTAATTCAGAGTTGGTTGCCCCAGTCAACTTTGCCCTCGACCTCCATGGCGTAGTGGTCCCCACGCCCGCCCGCTATCTGGAGGTCCTAGGTTCGATTCCCAGCGCGGACAAATATTTGTACCTGTGATCACAAATATTTGTCTGCGATTCTGGTCATGTTGTGTTTGTGTCCGATCGGACCCGCGATACAAGCTTAGTGCTCAGTGTGAGTAGTTGAATATTGTCCATTGCCCCAGTTGAGTATTGCTCCAGTCAACTTTGACTTGAAAGTACTAGACGTCCTTTGCGTTTTTTTGAGAAGGTCAAAGGCGAGTTTGAGTCAGATTTAAAGGTGCTTTGCCTAAATGACAGCGGTGCGCTGAACTGATTTTGATCAAACATTAAACCACTGCATAAATATTATTATCTACCAAATAAAACAACCGTATCCAAATCGGTTCATCCGTTGATGAGCTACGGTGCCACGTACACAGACAGACATAGAGATGCACTTAGCGGTCAAACTAATAACATCCCTCTTTTTAGGTCGGGGTTTAAATATAACCAAAATCAGATTAAGTAGTATAGTAAGTAAGATAAAAAAGTAGAGAGAATTAGTCATTCAAATAAAATGTTGTATGTGTATCTCTGCGCTTTAAATGTTTTGTGGCGTCAGTGTGCGCACAAATTGAATTTTAGGAAAAAATAGTGCAGAAACCGTATGGAATAGCCTAATAGATATTTTGTACAATGCAACAGTCAACATAAATAAATATATAGGACAAATTTAGCTAGCCCCAAAGTAAGTTCGAGACTTGTGTTATGGGATACTAACTCACCGATACTGTATTTTATAACAAATACTTATATAGATAAACATCCAAGACCCGGGCCAATCAGAAAAAGATCGTTTTCCAACAACTTCTCGGTTCAGTGGCAAGAACTTTACCACTGCGCCACCGAGGTCGTCATACAGCGTCATACACCTAACAGCACAACAAGTTACCCTTTTTTTTCGTGTGAAAATACCCTCGTCTCATCCATCCAGCCACGGGAAGCCGGGCGGGTATGTGGGACTCGAATCCACTAAAACCACACGGTGCCAATGCAAACCGCATTTGTGCCGGGACCATGTGCTACTCTCGCTCCACAGCCCCGGCGCACAACAACTTGGGTAGGTTGATGACGTTGATGTGCTGTTCAACCAGTGTGTCCTCCCTACTATCCTACGTTGCCTAGATATGGACTCTTACAAAAGTAAGCATGTACAAGATTTTTAGGGGGAGGGCAAAGGGCCATGGAACGAGCCATGCTCGGCATCAAATTACAAGATCGAGTTCGCAACCTGGAGATACATCGTCGAACGAAAGTTCTAGACGTGGTCTCCAGAGTCCCGACATTAAAATGGAATTGGGCTGGGCACCTGGCTAGAAGGAATGTGGAGTAAAGTTATAACTGAGTGGTACCCCAGAACTGGAAAACAGAGCGTAGGACATCCGGCAACTAGATGGGTCGATGATGTAAAGGATATTGCTGGTAACAACTGGATGGGGATGGCCCAGGACAGAGATGGTTGGCGGAGACGGAAGGAGGCCTATGCCCAGCAGTGGGTCACGGAGGGCTGCAGGTGATGATGATGATATTGATGTGCTGTTGACCAATAATTGTGGATTTAAATAGTATTGTAGTAAATTATGCATTTGAAATAGTATTATTATATAAATAACTACGTAAATATTATTATTGAGAACAATGAAATAATCACAGCTACTAAGGGTTAGTTGCACCGTCAAATTTGACGTTGAATTTAAGCGCCGCTGACGTTTAGACATAATGGCATACTTTGCGTTTTTTTCACAATTCAACATTCAAACAGTTCAAAATTGACCTTAAGTGCTATTTTTGTTTGGCAGCTTCATAAACTTGTAAAAAAATTAAGTGAGATGACAGACCAATCACTTTTTTTACTAATATCATTGGACATCTCGACACGTGAAGTGATCATTCGGGCCATCGCGGTATAGCGGTATAGGTACTTAGTAAATAGCTCCTGTGTATAGAAATTGCTATAGCTAATAGATAAGGCTGCGGCCAGTAGTTAAGAGTGGGCTGCACCAGTTAACTTTGACGTTAACTTTAACCACTTTAACTTTTTGTCTATACATCGGCGGCGCGCAGGTTAAAGTCGACGTTAATTTGGCTGACGGAACACATCATAATCTATACTATTACAATAAAGAGAAAGGCGTTTGTGAGTTTGTGACTTTGTGAGTTTGTATGTTTGAGGCGGGTAATCTCCGAAACTACCAAACCGATTCCAAAGTTTCTTTCACCATTAAAAGGTACATTATCCAAGGTTGCTAAAGGCTATATTTTATTTCAAAATTCCCACGGGAGCGAAGCCCCGGGCAACATCTAGTAGTGCATAAAGACCCGCTCTTTGAATCTCACATACTTCTGGTTACATTTGAGGCTGTGAGGCTGCGAAGCCCGTAGTCAGCATAAAAACGAATCAAAAAATTTTGAACACTCTGCTGTGATTTCATGACCGGCCGCTTGACGCCTACCCTTGAATGTTATTATTGCTTATCAGTTCCTTTAGTCGCCTCATATAACATCCAAAGAAGAATATAAAGTAGTCGTATTCTAGGGCGGGACCACACATCGTCATTCGGACCATCGAGGTATAATTGCTTATGAGTGAAATTGCTATTATAATAGTTGTAAGTCGGTCAGTAGTGAGATTTCAAAGGCCTGTGCACACCGAACGCGTTAAGAGAACTTACGCACTACGATTTTAACTCGTACAGTCAACAACACATCAAGTTATCCTGTATGAACCTCTATGGCGCGGTAATAGCGGCTAGTTTGCAATGTATTTGGGAAGGTCGATGTGCTGTTGACTGTAAAGGTGTTAAAATCCCATACAACTGTGAGCTTCCATTTTTGCAGGAGTTATGAAAAACACCTATTAAACAGATAATGTACTGAAAACCCAGTATATAGTAGTTTAAAACTGTTAGAACTGATAGATAATATCTGAAATATTTATTTTATTTTTGCACACCCATCCTCGTCCTTATATATTATAAAACAAAGTCCACTGCCGCGTCTGTCTGCCTGTTCGCGATAAACTCAAAAACTGATGCATGGATTTTCATGCGTATGCATGTACAATTTTTATGTTTTTACACGAGCAAAGCCGCAAGCCGGCCGCTAGTACAGTATGAAACATGTAAGTATAATTTCTTTTATCATCCAATTATATGTAGTTAAGTTTTTTGCAAATAAATTTTACTTTTTTCTTGTCATATTAAAAAAAATCCTATCCACTACCCGCTATGTAACAGGTAGCTTTGTGTTATATACAATTAGATCCGTTTACTTTCATGTAGGTTAATACTAACTATTGTTTAGTCGTATCAAATTCCTACATACTTTCATTTAAATTGCCTTGTTCTAGATCTAAATCGTGTTACAATAAAACGACGAGCTTTTAAATATACATAATATAGTTGTTGTGAGTTGAATTCTTTTGTTAAGTAAAACAAAAGAACGATTTTACCTATAATAAATCTAAATTTCATTCATTTTTAATACCTGTGAATTTGAGTTCAAAAAATTCTATACAGGGTGACTTTTCATACATTGGCAATATTTTGTCTACATGCTTAGTCCATGATTCTGGAAAACTTTTAGTATGGCAGTAACTCCGAAAGCGCAAAAAAAAATCAGCTGTTCTATACAAAATTAAATACTTAAAATATTACACAAAATTAAATACATAAGTTGTGGAAAATGTATGGATCAGCTGATGTTACGCGATTTTAAGGTTGCTTCCGTTACGAAAAGTTGTTCAGTACCCGAGCATGTAGATAAAATAATGGACTAATATTGATGGGCTCGACTAGATACCTCTCCAAGATGGCGAGACGACATGGTTGATTTCCTACGGGGGTGTCAGCATACTGTAGTCAACAAATTTTTGAAAGAAGGAAGATGTGGCCTTTTTCCACCAGTGGGGAACAACTACAGCCTCGAAGAATATACAATTTGTAAATAAATTCTTGAACTTACAACGTCAATAATTTAAAAAAATATATCTTCATAACTACAAGTGTAAAGATTTATAAAAAAAGAAAAATTTATTAATTAACTAACGAACTTGGTATTCCAAGCTGCCCTAAGTATTTAAAAACTTAATCAATCTCTCCACAAGCCTGGAGAAATATTAGCCGCTCGACACGAGCATCAACTACGCATTTTTCCGCTAAACAGTAACTCTAGTAATCACTAATCTTAATGTCCCTAAGGCAACAAAATCAGACAACCAATTACTCTGATTTGAACCACCTCTGTTCTAGTAGAACCTACGGCTGTCTTAAATTCCTCCTAATGAAGCAATTATTCGTAACCTCACGTATGCATGGGACATACGGATAACAAGCTTGGTGAATCTTTTATTAAGCGAATTATTGCTGGGTCTAAAATGAAATGAGCCTAGAATAATAAAGCCTTGTATAGAAGTATAGTTCAGAATAGAACCGGAATAATGAATTTCGGAGAAAATTGTTTAGTTACGTAAAAATAATGGTATCAAAGAGAACATTGATATTGTATATAGGACTAAAATAATTGTATGAGCTGCAACACATGTATTTTATTATGTACAGATGCCTTTCTTGTTTTTTTATCTATTAAATTACTTTGGGTGTGTTTGTAGCATCTCAAGAAACGCTTAAGTGTGAATTTCACGATCCGCCCGCGGCGGCGTTCAAAACTTAAATCTTACCTTTATTTCTTGTTTCTTTTCCATTACGTTATTTGTATTCGTATAAAAATATACATTATAAATAATATACAAGGACACAAAATGGAAGAAATAAACATAAAGTAGGTAATTTTTAAGATAATATACTGTAATTGTTTAAAACTTGTGTAACACTTGATTTGCACTTGTGCATAAGTGGACAACACTCAACCGCCCACACTAAGCACTAACCTTGTATCGTGGGTTCGATGGGCTCAAAGACAGAAATGAACACAACACCCAAAATCGCAGACAAATATTTGTGATCACAGGTACAAATATTCGAATCAAACCTCAGACCTCTAGGTAGAGGATAGGCGTAGTGGCATGTAGAAAACAAAGCAAACCTTCTCATTTCGTATCTTTGAAACTCATTCTCCATACTTATCAGCCGTATGTACAACCGATTGGGAACAGTATATACGTTTTGATTGGCGTTAACTCGTATATTTTATTACACACGATTGTCTGCGTTATACGGTTAACCCTTGGTTTATCGATTATGTGAATAGCCAGCTTCATTGTATAGAACACCATTGTAATCGAGTCGATCATGTTTAGACTTGCTCAACCAATTAACTTTTCAATGCTGAACAATAGTATCGATATCTCGATTCTATATGAAAATAACATTTCGTAATTATATGAGGCGACTAAGCGAAAAATACGAAGATAATTTCTTGACGATGATACATAATTCTCTTATTTGATAAAAAACGCCGTTAGAAACCTAAAAGTAGTGTCAAATGTCTTTAGGCGACTTGAATAAAATCTGACAACAGTGTTACGAATAACAGACACGAAAATAAAGAATATTTATACTTTTGCGTTCCTGGAATTTGTCTATTATGTCACGGACATTCCGTGAATGTGCGAGGTACCACACATCCAACGGAACATTGTCATCTCCGCGACTCACAACTCCCTTTTGTGCCGCTCGAGTCCCTGCCAAACGATAGCTAATTATAATTTTCTCCGGCTGATTTCATAATATCACGGATGAGCTGTTGTGTTGTGATGAAGTTTACGTTTGGGCGCAGATGTCAATATCAGAAAAAATGTGTACACTCTTTTTTATCTACCCACACACTATGTCATGAAAGTTGATGGATGTTTTTGTCTTACATTTATTTTAATTGTTAAACGTTTTATGATACTTATGGTATGGGGTAGACCCAGCAAGGGATAAAACGTGATAGTTTTGAAACCTGGCTATGTCTGTTTCAAAACTCTGTTTCGTTTACCTGTATGGCAGACTTGTGGGTGGAATTGATATTATTATAGGTTACCAGCCCATACATAGCCTATGAAAAATCGATTGTTTACAGACCTTTCCCTTAGTTAACTATTACGATCTGCGCAAGTAGAGAAGCAGCTGATATATTCCATTGTTTTTGAGAACTAAGGCTGATTACGAAAAATATGATAGTTGCCTGTGTATAAATTAAAATTTATGTTGCATTCACATAATTATACACGAATCATGATAATCAAATGTCACTGTCTTTAATCGAATTTATGAAATGATGAAATTTAATTATACTTAGAAAGATCTAGTATTTTTTTGTTATTTTTGAATCGCTTTTTGACTTCTTGATTTACGATAACACGTGCCCTCAATCACATACAAGCTCCATATATTATTATTTTTTTACGCATGGATAAAAATAGGTATCTGATTTAACTTGAGGATCCATTGTACCTACTAATTTCGCTTTAAAATCGGTCGCGCTCTACAATTTACAACATATACAAAGCTAACTTTATGAGTAACGCAGTACGCACTCTATATAAATAGTAGAGTACCGGTAACCACTTCTTGAATAGTTTATGGTTTCCGTCTTCGATACCCGGTTGTAATTGCCGGATGGATCGAGTTTCTATTCGTCTTGTATCGATAAGATGTCATATTGGTATATTTTAAAACAAAATTAGATTCTAACATAATATTTAATCAATACGTTACTAACGAGATGATTTGTTAAATTTGTTGTGCCAAAAAGGTATTTAACGTTTCAATTGAGTTTCACAGATGGAATTAGTAGGTACTCCGTAAGTTAGTAGTTACCCTGCATGATACTCTATGGTGCAGTAATAGCGACGAGTTTACAATAAATTTGGGTAAGTTGATGTGTTGTTGACTGTACCTATAGTGCCTAGACTTTTTCATATATACCTAAAGAGACCCTTATGAAGGGCACAAATAATGCGCTGGCCGTGGCAGTATTCTATATTCTGAAAAAAAAAAGCTACATAGGTATGTTGCAATTAGAACGGGAATTCTTGTTCTTCGTCGACTCGAAGATGATATAAATACACACAACTTCTTAGTAAAATATTTAATGGAGCGATTTACCATTGTCTTCTCCATTTCACAATCTTGTAAAATAACTAAAATATATTCCATTTCCAACGAGATATATATGAAAAATGATGTCAAAACTCGCATTTAAACGAATATTTTCCCCAGCGAAATCCCATGGAATCGTAAACCTTTCTATTTTTCTTTCGAAGCGCATTCGATGCACAAAGCGACTGAAGCAAAAAATAAACAATATTAAAAAAAAATCCTTTTTCCTTTTATATTTGTTAGTAATTAAAATATAATTTCCCAGTTATTTAACGTAAAAATAGTATTTATTTAGATTTCAACGAATAAAAGAATTAACAGACTTATATACAAAAGTGTGCCATTATTAAAATAATTTAATAATAATAATAACTTTATTCACCAAAGAAAAAAAGTACAATAATTGACAGAATCATTTTAGTAGTTAGATTTACAATTTATAAGTTGGACTGTGGACTCTGCACTAAGCGATGCTTGTATCGCAGCGTCCAGAACGTTTTACAATTTACATTAAGATTTTTACATATTCATCGTATCGAAATAAACACAATTTGAAGTAACAGAAGAAATACATTACTCAGCGACGCGTTTAGCACTAAAAGCTATACTTAAAAACAAGATTAATTACAATATTGCTTCAAAAATGATGTTATTTATAGTGAAGAAATATACAATGATACATTTTATTAGAATTCTACCTAAAAACTTTTTGTGAAATTTCTTACACGAGTAAAGCATAGATTAGTGCTGTCAATCTAATCTCCGCATGCTCCTGTAAGTTACCAGGTAATTATACTCGTAAGTTTAAAATGAACACACTGTTCACTTTTGTAACATCGAAATCGGCACAGATTATATAATAATCGGTAAGAACCTAATATTTAAAAAAATGCAATGCAAACGCGATTTGACAACCACCAGAATATAACGTAAAAAATTTTGAAACACGTGCAACTTAATTGCAATTAAAGCCAGGAAAAATCTAACTCAGTGAAATTGGTAAGCTGGAGTCTTCTTGAGGGTTCCGTTCAATAAATTTACTTTATGTGAATACAACAAGCAGCAAAATTGATACCTATGAATGTGAAAATGTTTAATTGATTGCGATATAATTATTACAATCAAAAGATGCTTTTTCAGTTGAAGAGTTGGATAATGACAAAAGCTAGGTTTTTTGCCGCAGGCGTAGGCGCTGGCCAGGATTTAATAAATATAGTTTTTCATGTACGTGTACGTACACGAAAAACTATACGTACGTAGGATTATAATTGAAATTGCATTGACCTATAATAGATCAACAAACTCAATAAAATACAAATATTTAAATATGAAATACTAATTCAGATAGAATTGTTTGTACAAGAAATAACATATTACTAATTCTAAGGAAAACTCTATGAACTATTACCATCTTTTCAGCTGACTTCAACCCACATCTATATGAGTCTCCCTTTTTTCGCGCCACATTTTACGGTGAAAACTATTTTATCTTAAACCTCAAACGTTCCATGGAGTGAAGCTAGGGTTAAAGGCTTAGTGAAAAATATCTACAATATTTTACTTTTATCGACGGAACCCTAAAGAGGAAAAAACAAAATTTCTAATTACCGGTCCGAAGCACGTAGCACCTAACCGGTGACCATAATTTTTACAAACAACGATTGCAATTTGACATTTATTGTCGCATTAAGGAGGGCAATACTCGTATCACAATATACGGACGACATTTTGTGCATGAGGTGAATTCAAAATGGCTGCCTGTTGGCGCTGACAATCACAATCGTGTTTGCTTTAATTTGTATGACGAGTTGTAAATTTTGTTTGTTTGCTACACGTTTTGTAGGTGAAATTTAAGTTGCAAGATTACAGACAAACATCCAGACAATTGTGATTAAATAAACGTTTGTAAAAACAATCTTATTGATGATATATTGATAATAGCAATTCATAACAATCTTTCAAATAAACTTAAAATAATAATAAACATGAGGTATATATAACACAGAAGCAACGCCTTTCAAAAGCCTTGATCTAAATCCGGGCTAGATTACCTTAAAAGCTGCCTCAATATGTAACATCTACCGTCTTGCCACGCGAATTTATCATTACGTAAAATCTATTTCAACGACTGTTGGCTTGGATAGGTACCATCGTAATTTATATACTAAGTACACTTAAATGTAAGGAAAATGGCAAACACAAGGCTTAATTACTTCTAAGTTTATAATAATAACTAATATTGAAAATACCTGACCTGCGATGAGATGGGCGGACGATATAATGAAAGTCGCAGGTTGTACATGAATGAGAGAGGCACAGGACAGAGGAGGGTGGCGCACGCGAAGAGAGACCTGTGCTCAGCAGTGGCCAACAAAGAGGCTGGAATGATGATGATGAATACTGAAAATGCCAAAAAATAACGACACATTTTATGGATGTGGTTTAGGTATGTGAACAGACCATTTAATAAGGCTAAATGGTATGCGATAATTTGCTCGAGAATTTGGGATTTGCTTTTTACATAAACTAAACCAAATTATTGTTATTTTACGAATGATTCAGGAAACAATATAGAAGTATATAATAGAACAAAGAATACAAAAAAAAATTAGAAAAAATTGAATTAAATTGAATATACCACCTACCCACATTGATTCGGTGGTCAATCGACCATGTGCGTATATCAACATCGTCTACGTTTTCCGGTATCATTCGCGGTTGTAACGCCCCAAATCCCGGGCCAGCGTAAAGTAAAATTTTCAAATTTGTGATTTTACGACCGGACGTCAAGAATATGACATATTCGTTTAGTTTTTGCTACTATGTTCTACAAATCCATTCTATTTCCTTCTATTTGCAAAGCTATCAAAAGTTTCAAAGAATCGCGCCGTATTACCTTCATTTAAACAAAATTACAAGAAACGGAAATTAAAAATTATACTGGTACAATTAGAAAACATTTCTTTGTTATTTAAATATTTTTAACTAGCTGATGCCCGCGACTTCGTTCGCGTGGCTGAACAATTTTTGGTAAGGTGTCAAAGTTACAACTATAGATAAAAACGTCCCGCAGATTGTGGTCCCGCGGAAGCGTACCTAGAAGGCTGGCAGCATTGCAATATTCACCTGCATTTTAATAGACGTTATATGATGTGTATGAATTGTAAACGTCCACTGCGCAGATTTGAATGAAAGCTAGTTCCAATATATAAGATACTAGTTGTGCACCGGGACTCCGCTCTTGTGGGAATTTCAGGATAAAAATTACCCTGTGTTCCAATATTCGTTTATTTATTTCTACCGATACGAAATTCCCCGTACGAAATTTCATAACAATCCGTCCAGCAGATTTTGCGTGAAAGAGTAACGAACATACATAAACCCATACATCCTCATAAACGTTCGCATTTATAATATTAGAACACAAGCAAATCTCCGAGGCGCAGCTAGTGTTGCATTAAGTTCTTTGAGAATATTCAAGTGTACATTTGTTTTTGTATTCATTTCTACGTGGAGACGTGTCAAAGGATACTGGAGGCGCGGCAAGAAATCCCTTCACTTTACTTACGAATTGACGAGGGAATAGATGTACAACTTGGTCATTTGAACAAGATTTTAAAAAAAAATTCATTTTTGCCACAAGCTTTCATTGTCGTCACAGAGATCTTATGGCGTTTAGCACCTGACAAAAAAACCCATGTCCGTGCTGTAAACGGTTGAGGAGCTCTCTCGTTTGGATCCGATCCGGGCTGCACCATCAGGTCATGCTTATCTTATGATGGGTATTATGTAATCTGTGCTTATGATAAGCATGACCTTTACCAAAGAGTAAAGATTGTATTAAAAAAAAATATAAAAATCCGACCAGAGAAGCGTTTTGTTTTCACGTTCACAATGAAAAAATAAGTTATTTACATGATCTTATATGTTATTTTATTGATTTCTGCACAATTAAAAATTGAGATTCACGTTTATTTTTAAATCAGATAAGATTTTGTAAACTATTTCTAAAATAGTAACTGGGTAGGTAACCTACTAGTGTGACAATTTGACCCATGGGATAAAAAGAAAGACGCATGCATTTGATCTGTTTCTCATTCCAGTTTGTTTTGTTATTAAAATTTGTTTTCAATCTTGAAAGTCTATATATTTAATATCAGATTTTGATTAATGACTGCAGGTATCACATCTGCTAGACATAAACATTTATTATACATAAAATTGCTGAAAACATTATCGTCAGATCTGTACTATTTTTATTGTACTTGCCCTCATTCTAAAGACCCGCATTGCTTTGTGTTGTCACACGTTTTATTTAAAATACCTGTTGCTCTCATGAAAATGTGAGTTTGTTTCGCACTTTATAACACGCTACCGTAGTATGATATTCTAGACGTGCATTTGAATAGAATATATATATTTTTTCCTTTTGAGCATATAAAAATTTTTCAAGTCACCGAAAAGTTGATTATCAATAGTTTGTTTGTAATAACTATAAGCTACGAATATAGGTAATTAGGTGCCTACATAAATTAAAATTAATTTACGCATAATGCTTGAAGCGTAACTATTTGAACTAACCTAACCTTAACTAAAAGTTTTTTTTTAATTATGAAACATTTATTCGTATGTCAAAAATCAATTATGCCTTAAACCTATTATGCCAAAGAACAATGGAATAAAATTAAATATGCGAAAAAATGGATCCCGATCGTGTAAATTTAAAACTAAATTTAAATTTACACTAAAGTTGTGTATATAAATTAATAAATAAAAAAAAATGAAAAAACAAACACAAGTGACCGTAAGTGATAAAAAAATTATTTCTTTTTTTTATTTCATCCTCTTCGCCTCGCTAAAAAAAACGTCGTGACAGACAGATCACCATCTGACCGCATAAAGTTAAGTTCTAAAAAAATATTATGAAATATTATAATATATTTGTTTGGCCAAAAAATATTTTTCAAACAAATAAGTCATATTATATATTCATATTATGTATTCTTGATGTTTAATGTGAATAGGTGCTTAACAACTTAACCCACAATATTAAATAAAAGACGCCTGCATTTCACCCATATGGGATGCAAGCACGATACATTCAAACATACATACAGTTTAGTTTTATCGCGTCCTGTCCTCTTTGTAAAAAGCTAAGGAGCTGCTGTGGTAGATAACGTTTTATTTATACCAATTGCCAAACCGGCTACAGAACGAGTTACATATTGGTCGTTGACGACTTAATGTGTAGATGAAGCATCTTTTTATTGAAAGGCTAAAACATTGAAGGTAAAACTATCAGATCTAGAGATAAATGGATGGTGTCAGAGGCGTTTGGGATACTCTGTCACACACTACAGTGTGTGACAGAGTATTACAAACGCCCTCATTATTGTCTCATCTAAACCTTGTAACTTAAATCTTCTTCTTCTTATTATTTAAGAGCTATGCTCTTGTCGGTGGAGTATACGCCACGCCTCTCTATCCTCGGCTTTGCTTTTAAGCTCTCGATACGACACAACGCCTGCCTTCTCTTTCAGTTGGCTAGCTTTTCCTCGGTCTCCCTGGACCTCTTCTTCCTTTCACCTTTCCTTCAAAAATAGTTTTAAATAAGGCGTCCTGTCGTATCAAGTGGCCAATCATTCTTCCCCTTCTATTTTCTATTTCTGTCAGCAGTCTTCTTTTTTCGTTTACCGTTTCCAGCACTTCCTCATTGCTTTTTCTCTCTGTCCAGCTTATTTTTTTCCATCCTTCTCCAGCACCACATTTCAAAAGCGGCTAATCTGTCGGTATCCTTTTTGGTGAGTGTCCATGTTTCGCATCCATATAATGCTATACCATGTAACCTATTATGTAAACCACCTAGAAAACTTAAAAAAAGGGAAATATTACATATTTTAAGTTATAAGGTTGAGGATGAAAGAGTAATGAGAGCGTTTGTCGTACGCTGTCACACACTACAAAAGAAAGAATGAATAAGAATGGAGCGTTATGTGAAATCGCAAGTGACGGAGTTAAATGGAAGGATGTGGCGTGTGGATAGGATAGGAAAACTATCCATAGACCATATCCTCCCGTGGATGTCGTACGGGGCGACTAAGGGACACAGAGTCAGATGATAGGCAACAATCGCATTTACAAGGAGGGTTGAAGTCAGACAGGCGTAAAATCACAGCTGAATCTTCAAGATTTTAAGCCCGGGTGAGCGTGAAAAGATTATTTACGCGGACGCAACCGAGAACATGCAAAGAAGAAAGAGTGAAGCTAAATGGAAGCAGTAAGCATACTATACCGATAAGCCGATTCTATTTAATATAAGTGGAGAAAAGAGTATAAAATAAGAGAAGTTTCTTCTTCTTCATTTTAGGATTAGCATTAAAGATTAGCATAGTGTGTATTCTATCCTCCATTTTGATTAGTGTATGGCATTTGACGCGCGCGAAGGTTAAAGTCAATGTCAAAGTGTCTGATGCATCTCACTAAGATGAGAAAGGGAAGAAAGAAAATCCCTGAAAAACAGAGAATTTTAATGCTTATAAATTTTGCTTTTTACTTTGTGTCAATATATTAATAAGTTATCTGTGAAATCGAGACATGAATGAGAGAGAGAGACAGCAACATAAGCGTGCCGAGTAACGAAGAAAAAATACAGAGATCGTAAACGAAAGAAGGAGACAGGAGATATCGCGTGGCGGTAAAAACAAGAAACAGTATAAGCTGTATAGAGTTGTCATTTTAACATTATGAAATAGCGAATAACATGATACTTGACCAGTAGTTAACTTTAGTGTTTACAAACCTTCATCCAAACAGGTACTGTCGACAGCACATCGAGTTACCCTGCATGAACCTTTATGGCGCGGTAATAGCGACGAATTTGCAATGAATTTAGGTTGGTTGATGGAGCTAATGACTGTACTATAATGTGGGAATATTATAAAGTTATTGATATATCGTAAAATCAATACTAAGATTGTGGCAATAGAATCGTTTGTTATTTCTTGCATCGTAGTTATTTCTAAGGTTTATTAAGTCGAAGTTTAATATTTTCTTTTTCAGCACATTATCATCCAATGTCGAATTTAGGCATCTATCAGTTGTTGTCATAATTTATCCTCAATTTCTGAATAATGTTTATCCATACTAATATTATAAAAAGAGGTAAGCTTATTTTGTGCGCAAATAACCCGGCACGGTGATAGGTAGCGGTGACGACTGACGCGCAGTCATTCTACCTGCATTCCATTTTTATTTGTAATATTGCAAACATATATACTTTACTATTGCTAAACCGAATGGGTCGTTTCCGCACAGATTGATCATTTACTAGACGTACCTATCATTTCAATATTTATGGGTAAGTGTTATTTTTTGTACATTTATGCGAATGTGCAGCGCTAGACAAACCATTACATGGTTTTAAGTGTTTATAACAGTATTTTGTTTGAAATCCCCGGGCAACATCTGGTTATATAATCAATAAAAAACCTAATCGCCTAATTCTGTCCTAATATAACCACATTATACCTCCCGTAGATGTGTTACAAGGCGACCAATGGACCCATTAGCCTTGGCTGCCAGGGCAGCGGCAACAAAAGCATTCCCAAAGAGGGTGGACGTCAAACAGTCTATTGTAAAATCACAGCGCAGTCTTCAAATCACGCTAAATGGAGGTCTTAATTTGAAGGCTTATTTTTCGCGCTAACTCTTGGCTTCGTGGCATCACATCTCCATATGTAACCGTAGAATGGGAACAATGTGATTTGAACCAGAGACTTCACACACATCGACCGACCACTCGATCACGACCCTAATAGCCCCGGTGATTTATTTACAGACGAACAGACATCAATAACAACTTTATTACACATCTATCACGCAAATGGTTCCTTGTATCAACTCATATGACATACGTACGGCCCAATGATGAAATTAACATTGTTAATTACGTTTTTGTTCTGATATTAAAACTTCCAATAAAAACTAATGTAAACAGACACGTTATGAAAATTGTTAAAAATATAAAATACTTCTACGCGTCGTCCGCGTGAATGTCTCTACAAAAACGGAACCGAGATGATTTTCATACAATTTTTCATCCCCCATAGTTGGGGGTTGAGTTTTGAAAAGGCTATATTTGAACGGGGTTATATTTAACTACATAGGTACCTACCAAATTTTATCAAAATCGATCCAGCAATTAGCCGTGAAAGCGGCAGACAGACGTCCTCCTAATTTTTAATATATGTATAAGACCTATATTTGTTAATTGACGTCCTTGGAGAAAAGGCTGCGGTGAAGTTTGTTGCGCCGCTTCTTCTTCACCTGCGCTTTGGAAGCCGGCAGTAGACTTAGTTTAAGTAATTTTTTTGACGTCAATAAGTGATGTATATAATCTTAAATTGAATAAAGAATTTTGAATTTGAATATACGTTGACATTACAATGAATATATTCTATTGAAACAGGTATGAATTGGATATCTTTACAGAATCACATTTTGAATCAAAACAATAATTTTCGCCATCAAATTATGGTATTTTCCACGTTCAACGACCTTTGACATCCGCGACGCCCACTCCTCGGCCACAGTACAAAAACCAGAAGAACAACTCTTAATTCAAATCATTTTCGATAATAAATAAAAGAAATTGATAAAAATGTGATGGTGGCGGTAGTGTGCGGCCAATCTCAACAGAATATTTTTTATTTTTGTCAACCATAGTTTCGGGCGTCTTCTTATCCACTGGACCAATAATGGAATAGCTTTAATATTTTTATTTCAAGAATTATAAATTTTACAGCGATGAGATATTTTTTTTTCTCATATCTCTATAAGTTCCCGGTTGCATTCGGAGCTATAGCGCCATATAGCTCGGGGCCAGTGTAAAACATAACGATATTTTTTTAACATTCAGCTGTAATTTTACAACCGGCCATCAACCCTGCTTGGGAATGCTAGTGGTGCCCAACAGCTGCTCAGACTATGTTGTATTATCCACCGGAGGACAGAGAGTGGTTTTATTCTTAGATGGGTCCACACGCGATAAGACGTATTTCTTCTATACTTATACTATGGCACAGCCAGATAATTAAGTAGTATACTCGTATCATCATTCAAAAATTGCACCAATTTACGAGTACACCCAAAAAAAAACATAACGACTTCATCTAGCAACTTAATGTGCGGTTGATGAACTTTGTCGTGCAATGTAGACATACATTTGTTAATGACTTACTGCATTCCAGCGCTTCGTTTTAATAAAAAATACAGTTTAACAAGTTTTTTACTGAAATATCAATTTTTGCCAAACGTTTAATTTTTGTCGTCAAATCTATTATTTAGAAAGCTTTTCGCTATTATATCGTTTAATTATGCCCTTTAATAACAAACATTACAAAAAAATAGACCAATTTTCAGATCCATGAATATATATTAAAATTATAAATGCAAAAGTCTCTTTGATATGCATATAGCATATAGATAAAGAATCCCGTTGAAATATTTTATTTTAAATCAACACCCAAATGACTATAACGGGGGGGGGGGGGGGGTGAAAGTCAGATAAATTCACGGGGGCGAAGCCGCGGGCAAAAGCTAGTATAATAATAGCACTGTTATAAATTTTCAATCGTTCACATGTAACAAATTTAAACATTATAAATTAACGGGAACATGTACCTAAAATAAAAGAAAATGTGTCTGTTCCTTTTTCCAATTGGTTTCGTTCGTAACCAAATAGAAACAGAACGAAAAACATAAACCCTGGAAACAATGCAAGAACAGCATTCTGGTATTATTCGAACGCAAAAACGAGACAATTGAATAAACCACGTCTTGTCGACAGCCCATATTTTATTTCGAAAAATCCAAATCCCATCTACACCACAAAACCACTAAACTAAAAAATAAAAACAAAGAAAACTCTACAGTTTTTTTTTTCACGCGAACGTAAATATTTTAATAACGCGCCGTACGCTAAAAAATTACGTACTGAACAAAAGAAAATTTTTCAGTACGACAACGATTAACAGAGAAGTTTAGTATACTGTGGATAATGTAAAGGAAAAATTTCTTACGTCGAACGCACACGTTGATACAAATGTACCACTACCTCGTTTTTGAGGCTCTGCAGTGGTGAGAGACAGGGACGGGTAGATAGAGCTTTCGTGCGGCAGAGCGGGATGGAAACGTTATTGCACCGGTAGTGAGGAGTGAAAGAGATCAATAATGAGAGGCACGAGGAGTTGAAAAGGGATTTCAGATTAAGGTCGTTGTCGGGACAAAGATAAGTTTGGCGGGAAAATGTCAGATGCGACTTTGCTTTGTTTTTCTATTATTTGGAAAAGAAGCCAATTACATATACTAATTGGCTTATTCCACTAAATCCCAAAAATCGTTCCACTTCAAGCCCAAGATGAAAATAGTCAAGATTTTTAAAAACTTGAGTTTTAATCGCTAACAAATTTGAGATTTTAATCTTAATCGGATGATAGAGGTACTTTTTATTGCCCGGGATATAAAAACGATTATAGTTTTTAATCTTCATTTATTAGCCCTAGTTAATAATGTTTAAACTTTATTAAGGGAAGTTAGGTTATCTTCTGAATGTTATTTAAAATTTTGCTGTCAATATTTGTTGCTGTTTCTTTACTAATATTTATTATATAAGCCAACATTTGTGTGAGTTTGTGAATGAGAGTTACCTTAATTATTGACCTAAATTCCACTAAACAGATTTCAAACTTTGAAACAATTATTTGTAACACACGGTATTGTATGACCACATAATACTTCTGAAATATGAATAAAAGGAAAATATAGGTATTAGAATATGTACTTTTTATTCCGAAAAATTCAACAGACATGTTAATAATAATGTAAATAGAACATGTATAAAAAAAACTTGCTAGCATTTGCTAGAAAGTTGCATACTGCAGTTATCGAAGATCACCTTCTGTATAAATGCCTAATCTTTGTCCTCCCGGCTGGCCGGGTGAGTCGAGCTTACTACCTACCCTAGTGTTTCACCTCGGTCCGCGGCGTTCGTACGTATCTCGCGGTTCGTTCGCTTCGGTGTGACGTTATGACGTTACAGTGTTTACAGTGAGAGAAAATTAGAACTAATGTACTTGTGTGTGGATTAGTGTTGACTTCTGTGTGATTAATTGCAAAGGATTTTTTTTTCGTGGAAATTTCAAGGTGGGTTCCTGTGATTTTTTGTTTTTTTTTCAGTGAGATTTTTATCTCGACTAATAATTGATGATGTGGCGTTTTTATGTGTTAGTTTTTACTTTGATTACTTTATATTGTTTTAAAATTTTGTTTAGTCAGAAATTATATTAATGGGTTTTATTACTTAATATTATAAAATAGCTAAATGAAATATAATGATTTATCTCCTATTGGTATTGATTTAAAGATAGTGTAGTATATTTAAAGGTTTATTTTTATAGCATTGAGGTATTTTGGAATAAAAAGTAAAACAATATAAACAAAAAAAATATATAAGTTACGTTTATAAAACATATCTAATAAAATTTAACGACTTATTCATTTGGAAATTACAAATACTTAGCTTGAAACCTGAACTGGCATTGAAATCAATTTGTTCTTTTTTTACATTATCTAATTGCCAGTAACATCCTATTTTTTTCCTGAAAATATGAAATACATACTTTTTAATTATTATTTGAATTAATACATTTTAATAGGTATATGAGTAAATTTTATGTTCAAAATAAATTTTTAAATCCCGGAACATTTTGAAATAAAGATCATTTTTAAAGATTTCTAAATCAATAGTCAATTCAAATGAGATAATAAAAGCCCATTCAAATTGTCACTTGATCCATATTAAAATGAATTTGACATTTTCGAAATTTCACCGCGAAATCAAATTAAATGAGATAAGCCTATCTGAAGTATCGACGATCAACGGCTGAGGAAGGAACAAGAATCCTTGAATGATAGATAGAGTGAGCCGATCTAAAATTCCCGTGATAAAAATAATAATAATGCTCTGTGTAAATTTTCTTTATAAATACTTTACTCTTTACGAATTACTAAGTTGTCTGTGTGAATAAGTATGTACCTAAGTAGGTACTATCCAATTTTTATAGTATTGAATTATAATTATTCAAAATTGTAATACCAATTACTAGGTAAGAAAAATTTGTTATATTTAGTAGTGGATGGATATAATATTGTTAATTATTATCAAATAACAATATACTGAATACTTGGAGACCCGCATAACTACTGGTATTATTATAATTTTCCTAATCCTACTAATATTTTATTATTGTTTGTTAAAAAAATTAAAAAATTTAAACTTCTTGAAAATTTTTATACATGTACTTTCAACTACGAAAAAGTTGGTACATAGACTACCTTTTATCTCGGAAAACAACTTTTCCCGTGGGAAATTCACGCGAGCGGAGTCTCTGACAACAGCTAGTATTTAAAGCAACAAATCGTTCATCAATCCTTAATGACTGAACGGGAAGATTATTCCATGTCATCAAAATACCGGAATGAATGTTTAAATTACATTCATATAAAAGCTTTCGTTTGCTAATTTTGACCCCTTAGGGCGTATTATGGTATCTGAGAATTATCGGGTCATTATTATTGTTTTGTTTCAAATATAAAAAAAAAAAACTTGAATTAAAATCCGTTATGTAGTTTTCAAGATCTAACCATACATAGGGACATACAGCGGGACTTTGTTCAGCATTTTCAACGCGGCCCACGACTTAAACGTCTCATCCATAACATAAGCGCAATTTCTATATACCGCCAGTCATGTGGGGTAAATATGTGCCGGCGCAATTTGTTGATTACTTTGTGACGTCATCACTGTACGCGAGTAGAAATTTGTCTGTCTGTCACGTTATAAACGGGCGATTGTAACTTAGCGAGGTTTTGTTTGGATGGGGTGCGTGATCAGGGAAATTGTGAATGAGAGGTGTGTTTGCACGTGTTTCTATGTTTCTTTTTTAAATATACTTCAATTCTTGTACAATGTACATTTATGGAACTCACACAAAATCATACCCAATAAAAAAACATCTGTATATCTGGACGCTTTCATTCAAAAGGCATATAACGCGAATATCACCCTCAATTCACTTAGATCCATCGGCTATGATCAACTAGGACATTTTTTTCTCTTTGATAAATTGAAAAGTCTGTCTATCTGTCTATCTGTCTAAATTTTGATGAAATTTCACAGGTATGCATGTAGATAAAGACCCCCGTTTAAACATAGTGTACTTTTTTTCAATAATCAGCCTCTAAATAACTATAAGAGGGGGTGAAAAATTGTATGAAAATCGTGTCTGTTCTGTTCTCGTACAGAAATTGGCCACAGAAAGGGGATGATATCATACATTAAATATGAAAAGTCATACAACGAGACCAATACAATACAAATGAATAAATTTTCGTGTGAAGTTAATTCTTTCAAATTGGAAACAGGTTTGTTAGCACGCAACTCTTACATACGTACATAGCATTTTGCCGAATCATGCATGTTGGGCAGAATAAGCATACAGACCAAAATTGCCTTTTTACTCGACTGAACAGAAAAAGAGTATTATTGTTTCAGGATTTAAATTATATACCTGACTGTATAGGATAATTATAGGTAGACCAATTCAAACCTCGTCCAATTTCGATTTAGTCAATTTGCGATTACAGTTGAATTGAGATTCAGTCTATCAGAGATTTAATCCAATTGCGATCTAGTCTATTTATCTACCTAGTCTTATTAAAATGTAGTTTGTAAAGATTCTAACCCGTTTATTAATATGTGAGTTTATTTATTCCGCTATAACTCTTAAAAGCTTTATCAGATAACGATGTGTGGGGTTATTAATTCCCCATTTTACCCCTGATAATAGGCCATATAGCGTACAAAATAGCTGTTATTTTACAACTGGCCGCTTGCCTGATGTCAACCCTCCTTGGAAATGCTATTATTGACTATCGGCTGCTAACGCGTAAGATGTGACTAAGAGACACGTGTAGTCTTAGTCGCATCTTACGATATCCAGGTTATGGAGTGGTCGGCGTTTAGTTCCGTCCTAAAGTAGCGTCCTACTTTAGGACGAAACTAAACGCCGCAAAGACAAGAATTATAACAAGTGAAATATTTTTTAAACTAATAGACTATTCTATTAGTTTTAAAATACAATAGTGATAACTATTTCTTATGCTCTAAAATGCAAACCCAACATTATATAGTTACTTGCTGTTTCCCGCTGCTTCGCCGGCGTAAATATCCCACGGGAGCAGTTATTTTTCCGGGATGAAAGGAGCTATAATATGTCTTCCTCCATACTTCAAACTGTATGTATGAAAAATTTCAAGAAGATTGTTTAAGTAGATAGAGCGGGAAAAGGTAACAAACAAACTTACTTTCGCATTTATACCCTTAATATTAGTTTGGATGACTTTTAGAACGAAACCAATTATTAATAGTGTACACCATTTATATCAATTCGCTTTGTCAAGTGCTCATATTACAAATGAAACGTTGTGTGTGACCTACCTTAAGGTGTATTTCCACTAGAAAAAAATATAGTTTGCTAAGCTAAGGTGAGCTTCGAAAGTGATATAGTACATAACCGATTAGATGCAAGCTTTATGTGCATGGGAGATGTTATGGTCCGACAACTAGGGATATAGGCGACCTTTGCAAAAAAGTTGAGACGGAAAAGTAGGAAAGTGATCCCTTGGCACCAACACTCAATGGTTGAAGAAGAACTGGGCTCAAATTCAACGCTCAGATAAGAGAAAGAGATATTTTGTGTAGATATATATAAATTTGACCATGGACTTTGTTAGAGTATTAGAAAAATATTTATAAATAACTATACTGGTGATTTATATCTTTCCTTACATATTATAAAACAAAGTCCTTTACCACGTCTGTCTGTCTGTCTGTTCGTGGTAAATTCAAAAACTGTTGAACGAATTTTGACAATAATTCAGGATAAAGTGATTCCTGAGGAACGTTTAGGGTTATAATTTATTATGTTTTTACCCGAACGAAGCCGGGACGGGCCGCTAGTACTGTATAAAATAAATTTGACGTAAAAAGTGCCTGTGTAGATCTAATTTCTGTATATATGAATTTCGCTAAACATTATTTACTTATTTTGTACATAATTTTCTACCTAAATTTATACGATACTCTTGAAACTCTCACATTATCCTGTAATTACACTGCACTTAAATAAATATATCACGTCAAACCAGTTTAGCTTGGCTTACAATGTAACCCCAGCCTTATACAATTAAACTGAAACCTTATAACTTATTAGGGTGATTAATCAAACTCGAATTAAATACCCATACGTTTATATTCGCATTTCAGAGCCTTATTAGCGTAACTAATAGTTTTATTCGGAAATTGAGTAATAAACTTGGTTGTTATGTGGTTAAAGAGCTGCTGTGGTAAAGTGTTATGAAAAGAGGGGTGTAATAGTAGATTAGTAGCCAATTATTAGACATTTAGATAGTTCGAGGGTGCAATTGATGCTTACACCCGAGCTGACTACTCTGCTTTACATCTCGATTGTGAGGTAAGTAGAAAAAAAACGTAATTATAAAAAATCCCAAGTACAAACAAAATTCAAAGTAAAAGTTTTCTATTCCCGCCTTTTTTTCATTAAAAAGAAACAAGTAAAGAACTTTTTAATTTTTTTTTTTAAGAACGAAATTGAGCTTCGCCGTTCGATACCTATTTAAAATTGATAACTATTATATTCATACGAAGACAAGGCTGAATAGCGAAGCGACCTCTTTGGTCATTGGGCTGAATGCATGATGTCTATTGCCAGTCTGATGGTTAGATGTACGCGAACTTTTTGAAAGAGTGAAGTGGTTTTTTTAAAATTACTTACCGCCCTAGGGCTTTTCTAGCCACATTATTACCCTAGAGCGCTAATTGGTCACTTACGCCCCATTTGGGGGTAATAAGCACCTACTTACCGAACGTGAGATATATAAAAGTGATTTAAAATCTACAACCAAATATTTTCACTACACAGTATAGTAAAGTTGCCCTCTGTGTTAAGACAAAGTATAGTTCAATGACTATGATTTATTTGGTATTTCAATTTAAACTAAACAAACATGTGGAATTCTGCAGAAGTCTATAAAAAAATATTTATTGGGGGTTAGATTTTGTTGAATTACATTTTTACTTACTTTTTATTATTAACAAATTAAATTACTGCAATATATTTTTAACTGTGATGGATAAGATAAAAATAGATTACCAAAAAGAAGTTGGTTCAAAATGAGAGTTTAAAATTTAAGAACACCAGTAATTTTTATTTCGACACGTATTTAAACCTAACAATACAAAATTACATGTAGAAGCATAATAATTTTCTAAATTGGCAACCCTACCTGTACAGTCTACATATCAAGCTTATTTTATTTATTTATTTGTATATCAAACTTACATTTATATTTACAGGGTAATACGATAAATGCAACAAACTATATTCTAAAATCACATAAGAATGAATGGTGTCAGTATTTTTTTAAATGACGGTATCGACAACTTATTCTGAAACCTCGTATTCTATGGTAATAAAGGTGAATATAAAATTTTGGGCAGGCGTGTAGGTACAGTCAACAAAAACCACAACCCAGTTTTTGACAGTGATTTGATCTAAATCCTTCCATTGCGGCGAACGAACCACCAATTACTTTGCCTGCACTAATCACTGTGATTATAAAAACCTTATTTTGCGATTCAAAATTAATTGTCTTTACTTGATGACCGTTTTCGAGATGAAATTGGGGTCACATTTCTATCGCTTACGGGATAGACAGAGTCAAAATATGCTTAACTAGGAGGCTACGTTTAGCTGTATTGTGGCTTATTGTTAGAAATAACATATCAATTTAATAAACGTCGTCGCCCTCCGCGGTATCTGTTTTCAGCACCCAACGGATTTTATGCAGTTTTTTTTGTTTATTTAGACAATTGATTCCTGAATGTTTTTACACACATAAATGACCCCGTGCGAAGACCTTATTTTGCGAAATCGCTAGTTGGTAATAAAATTTATCATAGATTTTGATCAACTCGCCTATGTTCGATTGAATACAGTGATAAGCTTACTACTTTTGAGAATTCTATGCAATTTACAGCCCATTCCCTTGATTGACGTTTACAATAGGTGCGGACGTAGTAGCAGCTGACACATTACATTTGTCTCTGTCTTACGTCAAGGTCGATCCTCAAAATATATTTTGTTTGGTTATCATGTTTTACATCAACATTTTATCAGAACTCAATCACAATCATAACATGTTTTTTGTACCCTTTTGACCATTAAAGTAAATATTATTTCTAGTGAAGTCTACTGGCGGCCCTGGATTTGATTCCCAGAGTGGGTTATTTCTTTATTAGATATATTAATTTGTACGTTTTCGTAATTTTTCTGTCTTTCTGCACACGAGCTAATTTTCTAAATGTGAGCCGTTTAGTTTTATTCATTTAAATTATAATTTTTATTATCATTTAACTCAGAGTGAGTTTTGTATTAAAGTAAAAAAGGCGTAATAATGTGATTACATATTGTATAGGGACATTAAACTAATGCAATAAAATACAAAAACATTACATAATGTATAAAACGTTGGCGTCAGCTAACACAAATGGAATGGATCGTTTATTTTACCACGGAACCCTTAAGAATAGATTGGACATAGTTCGTAATCATGCAAGTCATTACTTCAACCATCGTGAACCCAAAATAAACAACAGCAGTCTCCACCTGTCGGACAATTATTACAAAAACCCGAATCCGGCAGGGCCAAGTTCGTACCTGTACCGGTATAAAACCATACAGTTGATTTCTCGCTATTACAATTACATATTAACTTCAGAATGAACATGATAAAAAATATATTTAATTGCCATATCGTTGTCGTGCTTATGTTTAATAATTATTAAACTGAATAAATATGTAAGTAAAATAAAGTATTTATTTAGTTATTTGTAAAAACTTACAGAAAATATATTCTAATACCGACAGGTCTAATATTATGTTAAGTCTTGTGACGTGTTACAGAAACAGATTTTAAAAAATGGTAATACGCATGAAAACGTTTTTGACTTCAAGAATATCTTCAGGTCATTCTATAAAATGGCCATTTCTCATTTTGACACGACCAAAATTTGATACCTTTTGATTCTGAGGTAATAACTACAAATACGCTTTGAATTCCTTGTAATGAGACCAATATAAAAAATAAGGTCAAAATTGTATGCTATTAATTTCACATAACAATCTGGCTCAATATAATTAACGGATATATACTACAATTCTTCAAATCCTTAGCCCTTTGGCGTTTAAAATAAAAATAAACGATGATACCCACCTGTTCAGTTGGTCAATTACAAAAACCCGTTCCCGTTATACCTGAGTCCTTACCTGGATGGTGGAACGTGAATGTCATTCAAAAGTTAAAGTGAGATAGTTTTTATTTGCTCCGCTTTTTAATGTATTTTCTACAATGTTTTTTTTTATCCTTCCCGAATCATCAGGATTTTTTGAAAAGATATTGTCACCGATTTTTATTAAAATATTGTCATTTTACGCGGGCGAAATCGCAAGCAAATACTAGTTGATAATATTGCCGAAAATGTATGGGTTCTGAGTAACGTTTTCTCTCTCATCTGAGTGTTGCCGGTTGCTTTCTCAGCCGTTGACCGTCGGAGCCCAGGGTCTGCATTCTTACTTTTTCGTTTCCACACACAGTCGTCGGTATCCCTAGTTGTCAGACCATTGATATCATCCTTGACGACATAAAGCCAGCATTTCTTGAGTGAGCCCCTTTGTTAGAGTAATTCATTTGTTTCTAATCAAATCTCGTACAATCCTTTTCGTTGCAAAGAAAATTTTTTATAAATGTAAGCCTGCATGTATGTAACTGTACTAAGGTACGTTCCATTCACTTTATTAAATTATAAATTGTTTCCCTAAGCACTTTTCATCACCATTGTTTTCGTTCGAGCGTGGCACCTGAGTATTGTAAACCGACTGATAACGTCAAGCTTATCAGGCACGTTACATGTAAAGTTGCTGATATTGTTTATGCTCTTATGAGAATTAGACATTATACTGTGTGGACATAATTTATGATTATTACACAATATTTATGTACTGTCATTATTGACAACATTTAGCGTATTAAAATGTATTCGATAAATCAATTTTAGCCACATCTGTAGCAATGATTGATATAGATAGAGTATTACATCTTTATTCCTTACGGGGCAGACAGAGGCAAGAGTTGCGAACTCTTATGGAATTGAGATTTACATATGGAATTGAGATTGAGAATTATTCACAATTTTGATATCCAAATCGATATTATTGATTAATATTTTTATTCTCTTGGTATTTAGGATTAATAGATCTACAATGTTGTCTGATGAAGCATTTAAGAATTATGGTTGAATAAAAAAACTCACACACATACAACATACATGTACCCTGAAAACATGTCACTCCTTTTTTGCGCAGTCATGTTAAGAGGAGAACTTACAATTGGAACTTTCCGTAACGGAAGTACAGTTTTCATCCCAGGTATCCAAATCGAGCTACCCGATTATATTCGCCCCTATCGCTACCGCTTAAAGGTCCGTCCAGCGTAACTTGAAATATGGTTGACTGTACATGAAGGTCGTAAACTTTTATAATAAATTTTTAGTACTACATTTATAGGTTTTCAGCAGTGCTGTAAATTAAGGTACAGTCTGCTGTAAGTCAAGTTAGCGCGTGTGAACCCCTATGTGGCGGTAATAGAGGTGAGTTGGGTCAGGTTTGTTCTGTTGACTGTCTTATAAGATGAATTGATAGAAAAATGTTGGGTTGATATTGTACGGTGAGTCTGATTACATTTTTAAAACACTTTTATAATTTGTGCGCTTTTTTTATTGGTTTTTCTGATTCTCTGTTTTTTAAAAGACCCACATTTTGTGATTTCTTTGGAGAAAACGTTGCGGTGAAGTTTGCGGTGCGTTTGTTTCAACTGCGCATTGGAATTCTGTGCCGGCTTAGTTTTAAGTAATTTTTTGACGTCAATAAATGATGTTTATTAACCTAAGTTTAAAAAAGCGGCCAAGTGCGAGTCGGACTCGCCCAATTTTCAGAACTCAACCAATTTTCAGTGGAAGTTTACATTTTTTATTTTATTTATTCACCAATCAAAAGTACAATAGTATGTATTCTAATTTCTAATAACATATATAAACCATGAGTTTTGTCCCTATGTTATTGGCGCGTTTCCATCAATCAATCAATCAATACATATAATAAAACAGTAAAAAAAGTGTTTCTGTACATTGAAGATATTTAAATAAAAAAAAAAATAGATAGATAGAGAATCAGTAATAGAATAAGAATTTAAAAAAAGTCGATCTGTTTATCTGTTTGTTTGCTTGCTTGCTTGCACACGCTAATCTCTGGATCTACTGGACGGATTTGAATGAAACTTTTTTGTTGTATAGCTATAAAGCCTGGTCAACATATAGGGTATAATTTATTTTGGAAACTGGAACAGCTCTAGCAGAACCTATAAAGACCAGCTAAACTGTAAGAAATATAGAAAAGTCACCTGAACAAAAATTGTTCGCCCTGATGAGCATTTTCTGATGACGTATAAAAATAGAAGATATGGAACACCTGATGATGAACTCAACAGACCAGATACACTATAACAGATATAACAAAAGCGCCTTAACAAAAGTTGGTCAGCCTGATGAGCATTTTCTGTAGACTTTTAAAAATCGAAGATATGGAACACCTGATGATGAACTCCAACAGACCAGCTACACTATAACAGATATAACAAAAGCGCCTTAACAAAAGTTGGTTAGCCTGATGAGCATTTTCTGTAGACTTTTAAAAATAGAAGATATGGAACACCTGATGATGAACTCAACAGACCAGCTACACTATAACAAATATAACAAAAGCGCCTTAACAAAAGTTGATCAGCCTAATGAGCATTTTTAATATAGGTATTTGTAAAAAGACTCAATTGGTCAACGTTTTTAACCATGATTCACACACATCTTGAGTCTCTCAAAAATCTATTTTATTCCCCATGTCTTCTTTGCCGCAAGTAACAGCTCTTCTATAATCACCTGCTTTGCAATGACAATAAATAAGTCACAGGGCCAGACACTCAAAGCCGCTGGTGTCGATCTAAGACCTGGGTGCTTTTCTCACGGACAACTTTATGTTGCCTTCTCAAGAGTCAGCAACGCTTCTGGACTCTTGTTATTGGTTCCGGAAGGAAGGACCACGAATATGGTTTATAAAGAAATTTTCTAACTTACATTTACTCTTCTGCCGTGGAAATTTCGTGTTAAAAAGTAAATACTTTTACTTTAACAAGAATAAAATTATTAATCAATAACAGTTAGTTGTTTAGATGTAAGTTGGTAACAACATTTTTGAAATCTTTCCATCGGCTATGACCCGAATGAGTAACAAATTGCATTACTTTCGCATTTAAGCATTATAACAAGCCAGAGTCATAAAGCTCACGCCAACGAAGTCGCGGGCAACAGCTAGTTTGAAATAAGAGTTTAACAAACCTATGTATATCTCGGTAAAAAGCCTAGTTTAATTAATAAACTACCGAGGTCGCTGTTTGCGCTTCTCGTCAAGAATATTGTTTGTGCTCTCACACCAATTATTTTTTCTTCAAACGGTATTTGGTATTGGGACGTGGGAGAGGAATGTCAACGTTCATTGTTATCCAGGTCGCTGGTGTACCCTAGGTCGTGGCGGGAAAAAATCGCGAGATTCGCATATTGTTACAATATTTTTGCAAGATTATATTCGCAGTGTTTCAAATGTTTAATCATTTTTTACTGAATGAAATTAAACATGTAGTATTAGTATATTATATAAGTTTATGTGTTCTTTATTAAGTTTAGAATAAAATCTAATACCAGATCCGCACTAACGCCAAACTCGGAAACATGCCGACTTGAATGCGTGAATATTGTGTTTAGTTAATATGTTTTTATCTAGTTACTTCGTACGGTATTGAGTGATCCTATTCTAGGGCGTAACCACATTCATGCGGGCGAAGCCGCGGACAAAAGCTAGTCCCAACTAATGTTTTAAAATATCTTCACGCTCTATCTACTCAACGAATCTTCTTGAAATATTTCATACATGTAGTTTGAAGTAGGTACGGAGAGGGACTTAGGGAATTTTTTGTTCTGAAAAAAAGAAATTGATCCTGTGGGAAATACACGATGCGCGGAGCCGCGTTCGAAAGCTAGTAAGTAATAAATATAGGCCATTTGGCATCTGTCGGTCTATTATAAAACATATTCGGTAGGAGATTTCAAATCTCGAATCGAAGCATGTATTGTCCAGCCTTTTCAAACATACAGTGATAAAAATAATATAAAGAAGTGCAACGGCTTTAATACAAATTCTCAAAGAACTATAATGACGTATTGTAAACCATTGATCTAAATAACTATTGTAGTTTCAAATAGAAAACAAACATAGCAAAACAATAGTTAGTTGGGATTTAAATAAATTGATCTTCCCAATGGCCTTGTTAGACACAAGAAGAGGTAATATTTTATTCTTTTATCGTACGCGTTGTGGCGAAATCCGGGTCGAAAGAGAAAAAAGCTAGTTCGCCCACGCACTATAGGGTCGCTGTGGCGTAACATACTAACCATAGACTCAATTTTAATATCGCATCGTTGTTATTTGACCGTTTAGGAAACTGTTATGAATTGGGTTATCAATATCTGTAATATTTAATACCAGCGGCTCCCGGCTTCGCTCGTGTAAACACATAATAAATTATACACGTAAACCTTCCTCAGGAACCACACTATCCATTGGTGAAAACTTTGGTGGTGGTTTTTGAGTTTATCGCGAACAAGACAGACAGACTTTGTTTTATAATATGTAAGTATAAAACTGTAACTGGACTATGGGTATACATAGGAGATATTTACGAAAAAAAAATTGGAGGGGACTATTTAGGGTCAATAGTATGTAATATCTCGCAACGACAACCACACCGCAATATGATTAAATAAATAATAATAAATATAATTAGGACAAATCACACAGATTGAGCTAGTCCCAAAGTAAGTTCGAGACTTGTGTTATGGGATACTAACCTAACGATACTATACTTTATAAGAAATACATGTATAGATAAACATCCAAGACCGGGGCCAATCAGAAAAAGATCATTTTCCATCATGACCCGACTGGGAATCGAACCCGGGATCTCTCATTTCAGGATGGTCCGGTGGCGCAGTGTTAAAGTGCTTGCCACTTTACTACTGCGCCACCGAGGTCGCCAATTGATTGGCTCTCTACGAATCGATTCGATAGTATAAAGTGAAATGCAAACCCGCACTAAGCCCTTATGTATTTTATTTTTAGTTTAGCTCGACATAGAAATAATAAATGTTGAAGAAAATACGATTTCGGTAAAACTCTTGATGTCTTAAAAGCTAAGTTTTTAATAAAACCGAGGAAAAACATTTCAAAACAAAAAGTTCCTGCTTCAGTTCCACAGGTCACGGCGTTTACTGAATATCAAAATAAGGAAAATGTAGAACAGTTATTTATCAAGTATTAAATCAATTTTTCCACCCACTCTCGTACGCGGCATGAACACAAACGCTGAGTTTCGTGTTGTAGCGTGCCGAACTACTAATCAGCTGTGAAAGCGGAATAGACAGACAGACAGACTGACTTAATACTAGTTGTTCGCCCTCGCGAACTCAAGAAATGTTTGATGAATTTTTACAAAATTGTCAATATGTCAAAAACGACTTAACCGATTTTGTTGCCTCACGAACTAGAAAATTCTATTAAAAGATCATACCTTTTAAATTTCATCAATCGGACCAACGGTTGGACGAACGTTTAACACGTTAACAACGCACATACATATATACATACATAGGTACTTAAACAAATACACACACATACATACAAAAATGTATTTTTGCCCCAAGTCGATTTGTAATCCCCGCTCGCTTCGCTCGCTCGGTCAATAAGTATGGAAGTATGGCTGTTACATCTGTATCTTCCGTATTTTTGTCAACAAAACCACAACTTTTTATTTGAAATCGGAAGCCCATTTCGTTCGGCGTTTCGATCGAACCATATTAATTTCGTTTCGATGGCACCCATCGGTTGTCGTATTGAATGTGACTTTCTGATTCCGCTCCAATCGACCACTACATGATTACAATAATAGTTGAGGAACTTTCATTTCCTTTCTCGTGGACAGAACATTTTATATAGTTCATACAAAATTTTGTTTTAATTGATATTGATTCTGCCTGCAGATGTTTCTGTCAGTAAGATACTTGCTGTCAGTTCAGCTTCAATATTTAGATGAGTTTATGATTGTTTTAACTAAATATATTTATTTATGATTCGAAAATGTGACCAAGTTATTATTTTTCGATATACCGAATTTTAAAAAAAAATAATGTGATATTTTTTCAATCATAAGTGTAAAAATTCGGTAATTGTATTACATCAAGATCGTTTAAAAATTGCTACGGAAGATTAAGCTTTCATCACAATTATCTACTTTCTAAAGACTTTCAATTGTTTTGGTTTACGAAAGTTAATTCAGTTTTGACCGCAGTTATGAGGAAAGTGTATCGTGGTTTAACCACAAATTAACGATTTGTCAGACTAGAGATAACTATTGCGGAGTGGGTTGCACCAATCAACTTTGACGTTAACATTAACGCGCGGGTTAAAGATAACGTCAAATTACGCCCGCACCAACACCCGGTCAATTTTGTTGGGAATTAGGTAGGTATGTCAACGGTAACCAGAGCTCCTACGTTTTTTAAAATTCCAAATTAAAATATAGCCGGATACAATAAATCAACATAAAAAAATGCATTCATTCAATAAAAAGGTAAAATTCATTAGCTTCTTTCTGTTCGCAAAAAATAAAGAGTAAAAATGTTTTATTTATTTTAATGTCATTCGCCTACGTAAATTTTTGTGTGGCCAGTATTAATGTCGGGCCAATTTACTGTAGCATCGCAGCCGAGCAATTTTGATAGCTATCTGTTCTGCATACGTCGCATTTTTGAATAAAATTGCACTGAAAACGTGCTAAAATTGGCAGCAGGATTTTTCAAAGGAACATGTTTTTTACAAGTTAATGTTTGAACTAGTTTTTGCATGTGACTTTTTCGAGTGAATCTGATCAAATAGTGGATTTTAATTTAGTTCATTTTGTCAAACTTAAGGATATTATTATTAATTGTCATTTTGTCCATTTATTCACATTCTAAATCTAAACACATTCAAAGTTTTTAAGACTGGCCATCAACGGTCAACCTTCCATGTTACAAATTAATATTTTCATCTCGTCCGAGATGCGTCAAGAACTACGATTTTTCTAATCTCAATTATTTATTCACTCGCCTCTTTTAACTCTGAAGAAACATATACATCACATTGACAAATTATTGGTCTGCAAAATGTAATGTGCAATATCAACAAGGATTATACAAAATGATACTTTTTAACTATAAAAATGTGTGATTTCAATTTTACATTTCCGAGAAGCAACTGGTTTCATGTCTAATTATATATATTTTTTATTACCATCAAACAGATACATTGTCTTAAAATATGGCAGTGTAAAAAAAAACATATCCAATAAAACTGACTAAATAACTTCATGAATATTAAATAAAAATTAAAAAAAAAAAAAAACTAGGCTCCTATTACACACATTCACATCTGTCGACTACTAATCGCAAAAGAATTTCGATATTATGTCTATTGTTATTTATTCGTATTCCAATATGCGGTTTGCCTACGCACTACAACTTTTTAAATGTGCTCAATAAATCACAAAACGTTCTATTTATTTACGGATATTATAAGGAAATTGACTCCACACGTCGACATGACTGGTTTAAATTTTACTAGCTCTTACTCCCGGATATGCTTACCTAAAATTAATCAGATCATAGGAGGTCAAAGCATTCATTCAGAAATAAAACCTTAACGGGCACATCTACTCAAAATTTAAAATTAAATCAAGTATTTCTCAAAAATCTACAAATCACTGTCATACATTTAATATGGATATTTGTCCTCATAATGCAAACTTCCATTCAAGAAATCAGCATATGGCTAACTTTATTGTACTACTAGATGATGCCCTGGGCGTCGATCACGTGGGAATTTTGAGATAAAATATAGCTTAGCAGTAGTTTCGGATTACCCTCCTCAAACATACAAACTCACAAACTCTTTATAATAATAGTATAGATTTAATGTGTTGGAAATCGGTCAATAATTTTCGCTTTATAAAGAAATTGTAAGCCCCGCGCATTCTCCGTCATTATTATTATTACATAGCATAAAACAAAGTCGCAGCGTGTTGTCTGTCTGTCCCTATGTAAGCTTCACAATCTTTAAAACTACGCAAAGGATTTCAAAGCGATTTTTTTAACAAATAAAGCGATTCAATTGGCCAATTTAGGCGTATAATTTATTATGGTTTTACCCGAGCGAAGCCGCGAAGTGCCGCTAGTAGAAGATATTGAATGTCTTTTCTTCATTTTATTTACCAAAGACATAATACACCTATGATAATTCTTATATTTTTCACAACAAATTCAACCGGAGATTTCAATCGGAAATATCGCTTCAATTATACGAATTTCCGATTTCGGAACTTCAAATCGGCGAACCAAAGCAAATAAGTTTGTAAAAGTATCGCCATTCAAAAGTTCAACCGCTGAAAGGCGCCGATTGATTGATTGATTTGTTTGAGGAAATGAAATCTAAACTTTCAATTTAAATATACTTGTTTTAATTATTAATTACTAAAGCTGTATAGTGTAACTGCTTTAGTAATTAATAGATTTAGTTTCACGTCGATATGTTTACCTGGAAAATCTTGCAAGTTATTTAACTTGCAAGATTTTACACCTAGTTTTCTTTAGCCATCAACTGCTGGTCAACCTTCCATGTTACAAATTAATATTTTCAAACTGTAGGATCTTGTCTGAGTATATATTTATAAATAATTATACTCGGTATTTGACAAAGATTATTTTATTTAAGGGCTGGTAAATCACGAGCAATACATTTCAAAATCCAACAGCCAAGAATCGTCCATGACAGCATTTGTTTTTTAAAGAAAAGAAACATCGCGCAGGCGCGAGCTCGTCGTCACAGCGCATTAATAATACATTAATTACTGCCTTCGTCTGTTTTACGACGTCCTCTTCAGTAAACCCTCCACTGAGATAATCGTCAACGTAAAAATCCCTTTTTATAGAATTTTTTACAAGTACATCATCAACAGTTTCAGACAGAGAAGAAAGGCACTTGGTCGCTAAATACGGGGAGGATGCAACTCCGTATGTAACAGTATTTAAAGTATATGTCTTAAGAGGTTGGGACGGGTCTGATCTAAATATTATTTGTTGTAACGAGCGCTGAGAAGGGTTAACATCTATAGCCCTATACATTTTCTCAATATCACCCGAAATCACATATTTATGTTGACGAAACCTTATAAGTATAGACACAAGGTCGTCTTGGACAGTAGGCCCTATCATTTGGATGTCATTGAGAGACAGCCCTGTTGTAGTAACTGCAGAAGCGTCAAATACCGTACGTAATTTAGTAGTGGTACTTGATTCCCTAATTACACCGTGATGCGGTAGGTAATAATTTACAATACTACTACCACGTAAAGACAATGTATTTTCAGTCATATGACCGAGTTCTTCGTATTCACGCAAGAACTCCAAGTATTTATTTTTAAAAACAGGATCTCTATTGAACTTTCTTTCGAGAGAAAGGAAACGGATCTTAGCCATCACGTAAGAATCTCCTAATTCGTGAGGATCCTTTTTTAAGGGCATAGTCACAACGAAACGGCCTTCTTCATTACGGTAAGTATCTAACTTAAATTTATTTTCACAGGCACGTTCTTCAGTCGTAAATGCATATTTAGGCGAAATCGAATCTAATTCCCAAAATTGAGTTATACTATCATCTTGATTTATGAAATTACACTGGTATGATTTAGTTTTGGCACGTGCTACATAACCTGAAACTAACCAACCTAATTTTGTTTCGTATAACTTTGGCATATTTTTACCCAAATCAATAGAATTGTTGCACAGGACGTTCCAGAATACCTCTGCACCTACCAGTATGTCTACAGCGGCGGGAATATTAAATGAAGGGTCAGCCAACTGTACACCTGAAGGTATGAGAATGCTATCTATGTTTACAAGTTTGGACGGCAGTGCTTTTGTAATTTCGGGCAAAATAAGACAATTTATATCGGTTTTATAATCACTATGTAAGGACTCAATAGTAAGCTGACACGAGTATGTAGTTTTACACGTTTGATTACAGATACCTGATACCGTGGAGCGTACACCTCGCCTCGACAATCCCAGCTTACCGCATAATTCGCTGGTGACAAAATTTGCTGTACTCCCGTTATCTAAGAGGAGGCGAACAGTGTGTACGTCGCCCTTGTTATTTCGCACCCGCACGAGTGCTGTTGATAAAAGTACATGCGGAGAAGTATTATATGTAGTGTTAGCCGACAGAACGATAGAGTCTGTCAATTTGTCAGAACCTGACTGAGCAATGTCCGTTGTCAACGCGACAGTCTCTTGCATAGGCATAGATGAAGTTGAAGTTTCATCATGCTTGTGTAAATGTAATAATGTACTATGTTTGTACCTACAATAACGGCAGTGTGAAAATCTGCATTTTACATGAGAATGGCCTGGGCGTAAACAATTTAAACAAACCTTCAAATCTCTTGCCTTCGAAATACGGTTTTCTATGGACAACTCCCTAAACTTATCACAATGATATAATAAATGACCAGATTTACACATAGGACATAAGTTCTCTTTGCGTGTATTAACTTTATCTGAACCACTGGATACATTTAAGAAAGATTTATTTTTCGACGTGTCAGGGCATTGTCCTTTGTGCATTTTATTATTTTCCTCCAAGGATTCTAGCAGGTCTGCCCTGTTTCGTACAAATGTACAAAATATTTCGAGTGTAGGCGGTTCAGACAAGGTATTCCTGTATTCCTCCCATTTCCTAAGAGTGGTGGAATCTAGTTTCGTAACCATCATGTGAACTATAAGAGTATCCCAGTGCTGGGTAGGTTGCTTCAAAATAGTGAGAGCCCTAATATTTTTATTAGTAACATCAATCAAAGAACGCAGTGACTTGCTCGACTCTTTCGTTATTGACCCTATATTAAATAATGCTTGTACATGGTTATTCACCAATAGCCTAGAATTATCATAGCGCGCACACAATAACTCCCAAGCGGTTATATAATTCTCACTTGTGAAGTCAATATTTCGTATAATTATAGCGGCGCTTCCTACTAAAGAAGCTCGCAAATAATGAAATTTACTAATATCATCCAAATCTTTATTAGTATGTATTAAAGAACTAAACGTATCTCTAAATTCGAGCCAATTCTGATAAGCACCATCAAATTTAGGAATATTAATTTTCGGCAATTGAAACCTCGTGTTATGGTTGCAAGTCCCACCTGTTTTGGCGTCGCCGAAGCTCGACACGGAACCTGACCCGCCTCGACGCACTCCAGCGCCGGCTGTGTCGAGCAAGGTGCGGGCGGCCGCGGTCAGTTGGTAGTACTGAGCCTCAAACTTCTCTCGAGCTGCGTACTGCTCCTCAGGGGATTCAGAGAGCGATTCGATCTCAGTCTGCAAATCATCGAATTCCTGGATAATGCTTTCGACACGCGTAAGGCGTAATCGAAGCTCATTGGCATGGACTTCGCTTAGCTCCTTATAGCCTTTAGCTGAATCAAAATATGTTGCGAAATGAGTTAGCTTAGCTTTTATGCTTCCTCTCTTTTTAATAAGTTTGGCAATATTCTCACTAGCTGTTTGCGCCATCATTAAATAAAAAATAATTTATATTTAAAATAATTAAATTTTGTGAAGCAGAGCAAACAAAGCAAACTGCAAAACTGATAACATGCGATTATGTACCAGGTAATACAGCGCAAACAAAGAAATAGACGTTTTGAAATATGTGAGAGAAACAAGAAATTGAAAAGAAAAATGTGTTAGAATTAATGGAAAATGTAAGAATTTATTTGGGCAAATCGAAATGATGAATTGGAACGAACTCACAGGAGGTGCTCTCGTAGCCGGTGGAATATCACGCCTTTTATTTTCAGAATCTTTTTTGATCTGCCGCTATTGCCATCAAACGCCGTCGCGTAGATATCCATAAATTTTCATTGTTCGTCCATTCGATTGCCTTGCTCGCTTTTCCGCGAAGGACCAAACTGTAGGATCTTGTCTGAGTATATATTTATAAATAATTATACTCGGTATTTGACAAAGATTATTTTATTTAAGGGCTGGTAAATCACGAGCAATACATTTCAAAATCCAACAGCCAAGAATCGTCCATGACAGCATTTGTTTTTTAAAGAAAAGAAACATCGCGCAGGCGCGAGCTCGTCGTCACAGCGCATGCGCGTAGACAGTTTAGATTTAGTTATTTTACATTTTCACCTAGTTTTGTTGGTGCTACAGAGTTGAAATCTTTTAATGGTAAAACTGATTTTTCTAAGCTTTTATTTAACTTGCAATGTAACTATTTCCCGGATGGAATATTGCAACTCAAATTTGAAGCAGATATCTTCAAGCGATTGTGCTGAAATTTTGTACATAATAATGCATTGTATACCAAACTAAGCATAGTTTGGATGACAATGCATTATTATAATAAGAATGACCTGATAGTATTCCCAAGAACGGCTTCAGATGTGGTCCTCAACAGTTTACTGCACCGACATGTTTTTTCTTTTGTCATAATATATTGAATGCAGTAAGATCTCTGTGACAACAATAAAAGCTTGTGTCAAAAATTACATTTTTGTAAAAACTTCTCAGTTAATATTTCAGTCACTGCACCAATCGATTTAATTCTAATATTGTAGATGCTATTCCATATCCTCTTGTGGCTATTGCAAGAGGCGATTAAGAGAATAAAGCATTAAAAGTTAATGAGGAAGAATAATGAATAATACAGTGTTATCAGATTTCGGGAATAATTGTCAAAGTCACGAGGCTCAAAGGTCTTGATAAAGACAAGAAAATTGAATATTGATTCATTCTATGTAGGTAGGTAACAAACGTACTTCGATTATTTCATACGATATCGTATAGAATATAACCATTAGCAAAAAGCCCTCAATATCGAAACAGATAGTTTTAAGAAAAAAATTGGACATTTATTGCCGCTATGAATAACTGCCCACCCATTTTGGTAAAATACAACGTCCCTAAAAATATAAAACTTGATTTACTGTATTTTCCGATAAAGTACCATAATTGGCGTATATAGGTACTATTTCCGATTGGCGATCGGTTTAAAATGTCGTGTGGGATGAAATTGTAAATCATTTTGATCCGATTCGAATTTTTTTGAGCGGTGTTGTTTGTTGTCAAAAACAATCATTCAAAATTTTGTTATTGACTTTTTACTTATAAATTGGTAATATATATGTAATTTTTGTATGGTAAATAAAATAGTTAAGTTACATTCATTCAAATAGCTTAAATAGTTTCTTACAAAAATCACATTTTTGTGTCAAGTTTTTATTGTCGTCAGAGTGATCTTGTTATATTAACATGTGTCAAAAAAATGCGTGCAGAAGAGAAGTTGGTTGAGACCTATTCAGGTCAAGCATATTATAATAATATATTGTCATCCAAACCTATATATAAAAATCAGTAAAATCGCTTGAAAATATCTCCTTCAAAATTGCAAGTTTCATCCAAACAAACATAGTTATCTAGTAAATACATACATACATTGCAAGATAAATAAAAGCTTGTAAAAACTTTATCGAGTGGACTGCTCTTGAAAGTCCATCAGAAAATTTAAAATAATAAAAATATATCTAAAAAATACAAGTACTTACAAGTATGCAATCAATTTATTATTCAAAGTTTATTCATCTGAATCACCTTTGGTGATACCAAACATGAGCAAAAAGAAAAAGTCAAGTGCGAAACGCTCAACCACAACTCAACCGCATTTCATTCGAGGTATTCCGTTTAGCGCACCATTTTACCATCGATTCGAATTGAGGTTCCGTTTGAGTTTTTGTCATGAAGAATATTCAGCAGAACAAAAAATATGACAATACTCATGTATTTGTTCTGTTGAAATTATTTAAAGTAAATTTGCCCCTTCACTACTAGCCAGAGCTTTAGCGCAAAGTAAAGTCAACTAAGTAGTTAAGTCTGTGGTAATTTTGATTAATTACTCGACTCGCAGAAAAATATTGTGCTAAACGGAACCCTGTAGGATCAAGTGATGCAAAATACAACTTTTTTATTTTTGTTCTCGAATTTGCATAATGCAAATAAAGAAATTATATTTTCGGTAAAGTGTCCGGAATATTTTATCCGGTTTTTACAATTTTATTTTCTATAAGATATTTTTTATTGTCACACTCAAATCTTTATCAATTTACATTTGCGTGTCATAACCGGTATAATTTTTCATAATACGTTATGCTTAGTTTAGTTCTTGTTTATTCCCATTTCACAGTAAATTGTACGGTTTTGTTTGGTATAGTCTAACACAAAAGTAGATGAAATGCCCATAAATTTGATCAAATTGTTTTTTTAAAACAATGAATTTACAATGATTTTTTAGTAAACTTTCTCATGTGGATGCTTTACAGCTAGATTTATTATTGTTCATCGTGTTTTTTGAAAAAACAAAATTGTCATTGTGCTTTATTTTGCAAAATGCCTATAAATTATTTAGCTTAGTTAAATAATTAAACTCTGTATTTATCGTTTCTGAAATAAAACTACACACCTAGGCGAACATATAAAACTAACTTATTTACGAACATATAAAAATAACTTATTTATTAATCTAAATGGAGCCACTCAAGGAAATCAAATGTCAAAAAGAAAAGATAACGCGTCCCATCTCATAAATTCAAAAACCAATGAATTTTTATTTATCTCAACATACAATCACTTTTGAATGTCAGTGTACTTTTTTAAACCGGTTTTGCATGACTTGTCGGTGGGGATTACGTGTTTTATTGCGATTTGAGAAGGATTTAAAAATAAACTTTGTTTAAAACGAAGATTCGAAAGAATTTCCTTGATAATGTTTTCAATCCATCTTTGTGCTTTTCTTTTGCATAACTTTAGCTTGTTCAATTTTGCAAAATGTCAACTTAAGTCTTTTTTGAAATAGCATGTGTAAGTAACACATTTTTCGATTTAAAAAAAAAAATATGTATTTATATATATATACCTGTTTATTTATCTAATATGGTTTGTTATTTTTTTCAGGTACATGTGCTGTTATTTTAGCATAAACAGTCTTTAATTCGGTGAAGTAAGTAGGACGTAGGAAATTAATTTTATCACTATATCACTATACATCACAAGGCAATCGATCAATAAGTTCGAAGCTGGGACGCCGTGAAATCCGGCGTTTTTTAATTCAGCTATTGCTTTAACCAGCTACAGTCAACAAAATTACTAGCTACGATAATTCATCTATTTTTGTTATATGTATCTCCAACAATATAACAAGTTTTTTTTTAGTACTTATGTGTTAAATGTCATACGATAGCAGGATTTTTATTTCATCGATAAATACTATATTTCACTGATTCATCCTTTGTCGTGTTGAAACTAAGAACGTAATCCAAAGCGACATATCCTGTGACAGAGTAACGTGTACATTAATTTTATGTTATTTTTTTATCTGAATATTGAGTCTGATTAATTTGACGCAAATGCTAAAAGGATATTAATGTTCTTGTCTGGTTGTAGCATTGTGAAATTCCAATAGTGACTTTCATATGTTTTCTTAGGTGAGAATTTTAAAATGTAATAATGAATCTTTTGCTAATTGATCAAGGGCCCGATTCTCGAGTCGATATTTGATTTAATTTTACAAATTTTTCATAGGTAGCAAATTTTCAATCGAAAAAGTCCGGTCGATAGCTGTTTTTGCTTTCGATCGAGATTTTTAAGCTTTTAAAAAATATTTGACAATTGAATTTAAATGATTGCATGAGAATTGTGCCTCAGAGCAATATTATATATATTTAAATAAATATTTTTAAAACTATACATATACATATATATAAGCTACCTACATCAGTTCGTATGAACTTGCAAGGACAACTCCAATCTTATAAGATCTCCCTATTTAGAAATGTCTAATAGCCGACATGCTGTGAGCGTTTTATGTGCCGAAAGGGCACGATACCTAAACCGGCACTTTTTAACTCTAGTACCAAATACGGTACTAGTGCCACACACATTATGTGGTACTAATAGATACAGTAAGCATTTTACTAGTTTTTTTTTTTTTTCACAACTGGCCAGTAGTTTATAAAACGAAAAAAAAAAACACAAAATTTTCCGAGTTGAAACCACCACTTTTGAACGTGTTTACGTACATGTCCAACATGCAGACGTTGATGCAAAAACATACTACTTCTAACCAGTTCTAGAGTGGTTATTATTGATATTATTGAACCATTTATATGGCGACTTGTGGTGACTGGCTTAACTCAGAAATGCAATTTACCAGACTAGGTTAATATTAGACGAGTGAAATAGCTTTTTGTGCATGGTTTTCATGTTTAGTAATTGCTCACTGACGCATACACACGTTAATGTTTACATGACGCTGCAATATTGGTCATTAGCTATTTACCCGCGGCTTCGCGGCGGGAACAGCTTTTTCTTCGTATTAAAATGGGATTGGGATACCTAGTTGAATTACAATATCCATAGCGCAAAATAATACACACAGCGCCATCTAGTATTCTATTGCAAAGTTTTTTATTATCATTTTGCACCACCTAAAAATACACATAGCCCCCATCACTAGATGGGGGCTTAATATTTGTATTTTAATTATTATTTTAATTTTAAGTATTTTAATATTTGTCGCCACTTACTTATAATAGAATGTAGATTTTTTTTGCAAATCCAACAGGAACAATAGTTTTTTTCCGGGTTGACAAGTACCCTAAGTTCTTCTGCTTAGGTACTTTAAATATGCGAAATTTCAAGAAGATTGATATGGAAGATATTGGCTGTAGAAGAAACGGGGAAAACACTTTAAAGAAATAATTTAACGTTTTCATCCCACACGGGGTAGACAGAGCCATGAGTCGTGGAACTCGCAGCCCAACTTTATCTTTACACAATCGTTCCTTTCCATCCGAGAGACAGTGACTGATGCATTCCCCTATACTAGCATTTCTCTATTGCAACCATGTAAGGAAACTACTTACTGCGTTAATGCTTAGTTTACACGGACTTAGTAAGCCAGTAGAGTAACTTTTCCATTTTAAAGTTTAGAAATTGACCTTTTAACCCCCGACGCAAAAAGAGGGCTGTTATAAGTTTAACGTGTCTGTCTGTGTATCTGTTAGTGTCATCATAGCTCCCAAACGGATGAACCGATTTACGTTTTTTTTTGTGTCATAGATAATTTTTTTATCTGTTCTTGGCTATGTTTCATGAAAATCGGTACAGCCGTTCAAGAGTTGTAGCGAAATGAATATTGAAATTCGGAGTTTTTTAATTTGTCTATCAAATAAATTTGTTTTATCAAAATATTGTGACGAAATTTTAAATTGTTGATGATTTATTACCCAATAAGTGAATTACAATTCTTATATTGTCTGTTGTCGTTAAATGGCAGTATTTAACCAGGTAAATAATTAAATATTACTCTCTCATTCATACAAAACAAATTCTTGGAACCCTGCCTCGCTGGATGAAATATTTAATTTGTAAATATTAATAATTTAGGTATATTGAGTAATTACTAATTTTTTCTTTAACTGATCCAAATTATTGACCGAGCGAGCAAAGCGAGCGAGAATTCCGTTTCAGCTTGGCCAAAAGTGCTTTCGTATGTCTGTCTGTTCTCCTCTAGAGGTCGCATTTCTGAACCGATTCCCGTGAAATTTTGGGAGCAGGTTCGAAAAACTTATGAAAAAAGATTGTCGAGCCATTTTTTGGAAATTTTTGAAAATAGCGGAGTTGGCACAAATGGCCTGAGCGCCTTTGGAATTGATAGCTTTCACGACTATTTCGTGTTTGTAGTGACAACGAAATAACAAAGTAATTTCATTTTCTATTATGACATACACATAGACATAATAGACGGATATTTTCATCAGCGTTGTCAAAAGATGAATAGTCCAGTTCGTTTACAAATAGATAATGACTGATTGACTCGAGCGTCTAAAGTTCGAATCCCGCTGGAAGTCGACCTCTTTTTAGTTCACTATAGGTATTTAGTTTTATTTTTACGAACGCCATTTCAGAGTTTATTTTACAAATTATTTTCTTACATTCTACTTGGGGCAAAAATTATTTTATCGTATGTATGTATGTAGTTCGTAACGCGATAACTTTTAAACCTTTTGACATGGATATGCAAATGAAATTTTTAAGTTCGTGGGGCAACAAAATCGGTTAAGTCGTTTTCGAAATATTCACAATTTTGTAAAATCTCATCAAAATTTATTGCATTCGCGAGGTCTACGTTCGCGGCGAACAACTAGTATTTATCTTGTATAATTTCATTAATACGTACTTCATTTCTAATTTACTCTATAATTAGAATACTAAGAAATAAATACATTTTTAACTTATTATACCGAAAATATAGCCTGTAATAACACGTAGTATTCTATATATTGACAGTGGAGCAAAATCGTTCAAAACGTAGATAATAAACGTAGTAATTTTGTCATTAATAATAGGTGTTCCAATTACTTACTGAAATTATTTCGTTACTTAGATGGTAAATTGCTAAGCACCTAAACTCGTGTAAGTTGGCCACAAATCAAGTTTAAAGGCACTAGTTGAACAGGTAGCTAAACGACTGGGCGAAGCATAGCGAAACATGGCCAGTAATAAACTATGCAAAATTATTTACAAACGTTACTCAACTCTATGTTGTTGAAGTTAAGGCTTAATTTTGTACTCACATTTTCTTCAAAATACGATCGTTTGAAAAATTCGAAAATGGAAGCCACGCGAACGTCAGAATGTGTTTCTAGCTCGATTTTGAACTTTATTTTGATGAAATAAAGATTAATGTTGTTTGAGATTATGTATTAGATGTTTTAGTATGGGTATAGCGATGCCACGCGTAGTGTAGGTACCTACTTGTTTTATTTTCTTGGATGAAAGATATTTCTGTCGTTTAAAGTGAAGATATGCTTTAATCCTGACGAGAAGGTTTATCCATGTTTTATTCATGGTGTGATGACGTCATCATATCATCCACCTTTGTCTATCTCTCATGCATGCATTCGGGATTGTGAAGCCGCGAACCACGGGGTTAGCGTAAAAATTTACCTTAAAATTTCGTAGATTCGGCTGTGATTTTACATTTTGCCAACCCTCCTTGCTAAAGTTGCCTATCACTTAGGATAGGTGTCCCTTGGTCGCCTCGTACGACATCTACGAGTTCAACATTTTTTACCCATCACAAAAAATGCACAACGCCATTAAATACAATCAATATTTTATTTTAAATACAATTTTGATAATTTTAGCCATGTGCATACGACATGGCTAAAATTATCAAAATTGGTAATTTAAGTAATTAATTCAATACAGAAATGCACATACCATGCAAATACATTACCAAGTTTTAATAAAACAAACGTAAACAAAAATATTAAATGGTATATAATATAAAAATATATAAATAGTGTCGTCTATATAAGTACTCAAATGTGAGTATTAATAGGTGTAGAATAAAATTAGAAAAATATAGAAGTGTAACTTTTACTGAGCTATTAATTTACCGGAACGAGTCTAGGCTACATAGTTTTGATGAGTATGATCTCACCTTGGAGTAGATCCACTCCACAACCACTCGCAGATATCGTACGAAGCGTCTATGGAACATATGAAGCGTCATAGCTGTGAATACAACAACTTTACGCCTGTCATAAAGACACAGGCTGATCAAAGGCAGCTAAATATGTAATGTCAATGATTAGTTAAATGTACTCCTAGCTAGCGACTGTAGTTGTTGATTACGAACTGCGACATCGGAAGTCCCGGGTTCGATTCCAGGTTAGATCAAGAAATTACCATTTTCAGAATGATTAGGACACTGGATGTTTATCTAATGCATTATTACGTTTTATAAAAAAAAATATTTTAAATGAAGTATCTCATAAGCTAAAATATTGAACTTTAAATCGTGCTACGACGAATGCCTAGATCAACGGTGGCGATATTATGATAATGCTAATTTAAAAAAATATTTCATATGTGTCCCACCTGCTGCTCCCCTTTCTGCCTTCAAAGGGGTTTGAAGATTTTACTATGGAGCGTGGCATACCTACTGCCGCCATTTTGATTTTTTTTCAAAATCGCGGCCAGCCATGAAACTTTTATAAATCGATAGCTGACATTAATGCCAACAAAAAATATTAATTCAATGACCTTCATAAAGTGTCAGGTTTCCGAGAAAATAACCGACAAAGTTGATCACGTGATTTTTTTTTAATAGCGACTATAATCACATCTATTTGGTATAACAATGTGTAAACATACACAAAATATTCTAATAGGTATAGATAATATTAATAATAAAACATAGATAACTATGCCTCATGATATTTCTACATGTTGCGGCTACTATGTACTTATAAGAATATTTCATACTACGACAAAAAAGTCAATGGTGACGTACTGTTCATTAGGTATTGTTTTAGGTGTTATATATAACAAGAAAAAAGATTATATATTGTATTATTCTAATGTGCAAGCGAGACGGAAGGGGGGGGGGGGGCACTTTTATACCCCCGACCGCTGCACTCAGTTTGCTACCTGTGTTCTTTCTATGCGGGAGTAAACGCGTCTCTGTACGAGTTATTCGTTATTTAGTATTTGTATTGATGTTATGAATGTGATTTTTGTGTTTGTAGTCTCAAAAGTGTTTAAATTGTGTATACTAAAAGCATGATGCCTTAAAATGTTTATCGGGCAATAAAAATACTGTTCCTAAACTGTACTTCTAATTTTTTTCCCTTTTGTGCCAATGTAAAAAGAAATCCAGGTTTATATAACTATTTTCGCAAAGAGAAATTGTAGCCATAACCATAAAACTATGCCACAATATAAATGTAAAGAGAATTTTTAATTTTATGATTATTCCTATCTTATGTTATGTAGTAAATGGTTTTACAGAGGTACCTATTACTTTTATTTACCCTATAATGTCAAATGTCATATTAAATCAAATGACGATACTGCACTCACACATAGATGGTCACAAAATATGTTATTAAGTTGAAAAATATATCCAGATACAATGCAACATACATATTTGTTCTAAAAGTTATTTTTTTTAACATCTTGATTAATCAGAACACATACCCTTGCTTATAATTATGGATGTCACGTGATCAACTTTGACGGTTATTATCTCAGAAACCTGACACTTTACGAGGGTCATTGTTTTAATATTTTTTGTTGGTATTAATGTCAGCTATCGATTTATATACGTTTCATGGATGGCCGCGATTTTGAAAAAAAATCAAAATGGCGGCAGTAGGTATGCCACAAATCTTCAAACCCTTTTCCCGATCCAATGCGGTTTCCCGCCATTCTACCACTTTTTATTAATATAAACTATTACATGAAAATTATCATTTGAAAATCACCGAATGCCCTCGTGAAATACATTACCCACACCACATCAAATTTAAAGGCACTATTATGGGTGACGCGAGCGTTTTGAACGCCGCCGTGGACTCTCATTAGTGTTCATTAAATTGTACCCATTTTATAAATAAGTGAAGTACTGATACAATGATAATTTTATAAATGTTGAAATAAAAAATTATTTTTTTTTATTAAAAAAAATGTGCGACACTAATGAAACGCTACACACCGCGTTCAAACGGTCGTGAAATTCACCGTTCTGTAGTTTCGTCAGTTTAGGATCGTGAGACCACTCGACAGGTGCAGCGGCGGATGTGGGACCGGTTGCACACAGCCTCCTTCACAATTATTCTGTGCATTCTAAAACGAAGATAAATTTCCAAGTTATTGTGTGAGAATTATAAGGTTTTGGAAGATTAAAAAGCGGCCTTTTCCACTAATTTATGCCCGCATTAAGATATAGTGCGGGTTTATGAATATAAAATTAAAAATTAACTCGGAAACTACTATTTAATGGTCACATTATTTTGTTGTTAAATTTTAGTGCGTCTGACATTTGATTTGAGATTTCTAGGTTGATTTTCACACGTGAATATTACAGAAAATAGTATACGATAAATACAAGTAAAAAGGGTTCTCATTTGTTTCATCTCTACTCATTTCTGTGAATGTGAGTCGACTTGTTTAAGATAATAATTATATTGTTTAAAAAAATTGTTTTCTAAGAAATTATTTTAAATGCTTATTTATAACTTTTGTATTAAGTACTTTGGCACACATAAATGCTTTATGATTAGTTTTAAGTTTATTTTATTATTAAGTATTTCTGTCTTTTGTTTTTATCTATTTATCTACATAAAGTACTCACTACACAAACATCTCTACATATATACCTAAATATTTTAAGCACAATATTTGATATGAGACTTGTATGCAAGCTTTTTGATTTCGCACAAACTGTAATATACTGTACAGATACATGTGATGCGTACAATGTGTCTTAATAGATCCAGTTTTAATACCGCCTTTTCTCTTGATGGGAAGTTAATGTGTTTTTTTCTCAAGCCGCCAGGTATTAAGACAAATATAGGTGCTATGGGAAGAATGCTGTGGTACTAAAGTCTAATCAAGGATTTATTAATGCATTCAGACGTTTAATAAAGACGTGACAAAGACTACATGTAGGAAACATACTGTCTTGTTTCTCAGTATGTACTCATTTAGTGTTTGATGGCACACAATTTGAAAACTTTATTGTTTTCCACAACATAAGAGTTAATTTCTTAACAAAACCACATATATACAATGCTAATATACTTACCATTTTTTTCGAATGTATAATCTATTGTGAAGTGAGTTTTATGACAATATACATAAGACGACAATAAGCAAGTAAATACCTAAGTTTTCGTAAAAGTGGAATATAATAGACAAAATTACCAAGAATTCAAATTAAAAAATAAAACTTGATGTCCCACACAGCTCATAAATAAAAATACAAAAAAAAAACAGGAAATAATTCGCATTCGTTTGATTTATTCATTAAAAGGCGCCAATAGAAAAAGTTTTTGCATCAAAAAAACATTAAAGGCGAATAAGAAATTGACGGATGAATAAAATAGCGAACACGTCTTTATTTATCATTTATATGGGTGTCTTTCAAAATGGCTACTGTTTACCATGTTATAATTAAACAAAAAATATCTGAATTTGCACAGTTCAGCCATACTCCATACTGATATTATAATAGAGATTTATGTTTTTGTTATTCTGTTTGTAATTAATTAACTCAAAAACTAATATAGGTACTGAAATTTGGCATAGAGATGAACCGACGAAATCTTCAGAAGTAACATAGGATAAATAAATATATATAAATAAATATATTAGGACAAATCACACAGATTGAGCTAGCCCCAAAGTAAGTTCGAGACTTGTGTTATGGGATACTAACTCAACGATACTATATTTTATAAATAGATACATATATAAATAGACATCCAAGACCCGGGCCAATCAGAAAAAGATCATTTTCCATCATGACCCGACCGGGGATCGAACCCGGGACCTCTCGGTTCAGTGGCAAGAACTTTACCGCTGCGCCACCGAGGTCGTCAACTCGAGATACTTGTTTGTGATGGTTTAAACCGAGCGATAAAAATAGATCCCATTTAAATTCAACTTTTACTAAAAGATTGGTAGAAATGAAACAGAATTTTACAATCGGAAACTAAACATAATGAATCAAAAAAAAAATTAAATTATGTAATCAAAATTTTAATCAACTTGGTCTTGATTAAAAATCACATAATTTGAGGTTCTATGACATTACGATCATTATGTCCCATCATTATCGTCAGATTTTAATACGTATTGCTTCCTAAAGGCCCTAATGTATCTGAACTAGCTTTTGCCTGCGGCTTCGCCCGCGTAAACTTTCCACGGGAAAAGTATTTTTTTCGGGTTGCTTTCATGCCGAAACCCTTATGTCCTTCTCCATACTTCAAACTACATGTATGCGTAGATAGAGCGTGAAATGGTATCGAACAAAGCCGAAAGCTAAAAGCTATATGATTATCTGTTATCCAATATAATTTTACGCATGCTAAAATATCTTAATTCGCCAATATTAATTAAGTTAAAATCGACAGTATCAGATAAAAAACGTATCCAGGCAGTCATAGAGATAACGCAGTCATTTCAATTATCAAATTGTTAATAGTTTAGGAATAATTTTCTGCGGTTATGTGAGAAATATTCAGATTAACACCGGATACCAGTTATCGGGACTAGAAATGAGGACGTTTATGTCAAGGCTGTTTAATATTGGACATAGAATTATTTTATTTTATTAGTTTAAGGATTATTTTATAAATTTATTATTAGATTATTTTATAAGTTTATTTTATTTTATTCGTTGTCGCTGTCGGCGATAGTAAATATATATAAATATGTATGAACAAATCACACAAATTGAGTTGGACCCAAAGTAATTCCGACACTTGTGTTATGAGTTGTTAATGGATGAAAATGTTACTAGGACTTAGGTATTTAATAGGGCTGATGTAATAAAAAGTCCGGTGCTCATTAAATGCGTGTGTTCGTCCAGAAAAAGAGGTGGAGAGAGAGAGAGAGAGCGAGCACGCGGGAAACATAATCACAGACAAACGTCATAGACAATACTAAAATGTTCCTATTTCCAACGATGCTATATTTTATAACATACTAGCTGTCCGTCCCGGCTTCGCTCGAGTAAAACCATAATAAATTATATAACCTTAACCTTCCGCACGATCTATTGGAAAACCGCATGAAAATCCGTGCAGTAGCTTTTGAGTTTATCGCGAAACAGACAGACAGACGAAATCAAATAAACATCTAGTCATGTCATATTCGCAATGGTCGGTCAATCATTGGATCAGTCAGTCGACCTAGCTACCCGCGCCGCACGAGTGCAATAATATGCATGTTACGTAGAATTAATTTCCTTGTAAATATCTATTAAAAAATCCCGAATCAAAATCCGTTGCCTAATTTTAAAGATCTAAGCTTAAAATTGGGGACAGATATAGAAGCGGTGGTGGTGGAATGGTTAAGACGCCCGCCTGTGGATCGAAAGGTTCCAGGTTCGAAGCCTACTCGTGCCCCATGAGTTTCTATACCAATCTGACTCGTGTATAGTAGTTTTCATTGTCCACGACTTGCTTCCGGTGAAGGAAAACATCGTGAGGAAACAGCAACTGTACACTGGTTTATTCTTATTAACTCGTATGTGAAATGGAGAAGGCAATGGCAAACCACTCCATTAATAATGCCAAAAAAGTTGTTGTGTCTGTTACATTCCATGTTATAACCACGACCCTCAGCCATGAGGAATACGACTATGAAGATAGACAGCAAGAAATGACTTTGTAAGGAAAATGATTTAATCGAAACTATAAATGGTGCGCAGGATGCGGGCCAGCACCAACAGCATCCTGAGAATGGTGGCCAGCAGACTGGACTGCGTGTACATCGGTCGCCGTTGCGCAGTCTCACACGGAACTGGGCAGCAGTGGCTGATGGATGTTTTGTGTGCTTTTTTTTTGTATTTGCATTTACTAACAATAGGTTAAGGTTTCATTGTTACTAACAAAAAAAAATGGACTTATGGTCTGAATAAACAAAAATTGGAAAAATTTTATAAATGATACATAATTGTACGTATTTAAAAATTTAATTCGAAAAACTTATTAATACACAATTCATCAGAACATTATGTTATCATAATGCTCTCATGATTCTTTGATTAATAAATATATATTTTTTGGAACATAAATAATCGACAGCAGAAACTTAACATTATACGTTATATAAAAAGAATTCATTACCAACTGAACAGTTTGTTAAAATATGGTCACACCAAAACTAAAACTATCAAGCCCAGCGGGAGGTACGTACTCGTATTTCGACCTAACAGGTCAACGATTGAACGATGTACATTCATAATATCCATACAATTTTATACAGTAGCAGTATCAACTTCAAAAATGTCCGGTATCCAACCACCGTTTTACAATTTCAAGTTGTTTTAATGACTCGTTCCCATGGGCGATTTTACATCGCGCGTTGAAACCCCGTTGCAATGAAACGTTGCGAATTCGATTATCTGTTTATACGTCAATTAAAGCTTTTATTCAGAAATTAGACCTTCACAAACACGTTGTCACGTAAAATTTTAAATATGACAGTATTTCTTAAAAAACTGCAAATTATTGGCATTACGGAATGACCACCTGTTGAGAAACTCAAAAGTTTTGGTCCCTTTCATGCCAAATAAAGAGTTTACGTATATTGTTATTTTATAGTATAACTAACAAACACTAGCACTTTTATAATCCAACTGTACTTTAAAACAGAGTAGAAATATAAGTAAATAAAAAAATATATTAGGACAAATCACATAGATTGAGATAGCCCCAAAATAAGTTCGAGACTTGTGTTATGTGATACTAACTAAACGATACTATATTTGATTATAAATACATATATAGGTAGATTAACATCCAAGACCCGGGCCAATCAGAAAAAAATCATTTTCCATCATGACCCGGTCGGGGATCGAATACGAGACCTCTCGGTCCAGTGGCAAGAACTATAGAAGAAAAATAGAGTACCTATATGTAAATTTTACATGGCAAAGCATGTATTTATTCACAATGCAACGTCAACGCTTTCAAACTTTTTATTGTATTTTAATTTGGTATTAGACGGTTTGGAATGTCACTTATTAACAGCGTTTTAAAAACGTCAATGACGTCATATACTTATTAAGTCTTGTCTCGCGTGAACGAGGCTTTATAGTCATTTTAACATTGACAACAACAAATTGATCGTGTCTTGAATATTAAATGCCTTACTACAAAACGAATGTCCAAAGTTAAACAGTTGGAAACATTATCGACGCATAACCAATTTGGTAACGACTATTTTAGAATGTTATCTAAACAGGGTGATAATAATTTTTTAATGGTTGGATTAAGTGTAAAGTTTACTTAATGGATGTTTCAATTATGGACAACTAGCGTCCCGTCCCGGCTTCGTTCAAAAACAAATCACCTAAAACCTTCCTCAGGAACCACACATCTAAAATCAAAATCAAATCAATAAATACCTTCACAGGCACTTTTTCACGTCATTTAAATTAAATACAATAAAAAAAAAATACAATATTTACCAAAGCGACAAAATACTAATTACTAGAATTTTGGAACGATTTGAATGATTCGAATGATTTCTAATAAAAAAATTCCGCAAAAATATCTGTTGCGTAGGTAGTTTTACAGATGCATACATAACGACAGACAGCGGCAAGCGACTTTGTTTTATACTATACTAGCTTTATCCCACGGCTTCGCCTGCGTGTAAATACATCCCAATTATTGTCATTTGGAAGTTGATTTTTGAAAAAAGCCTATCTTTTGAACAGTTAAAAAATTTTTAAGTAGCAAAAATCATTGCTTTTTTTATCCCAATTCCGATAGATTACTTTTTATCTCATTACATTCATAACTCACTGATCGATGATCGATTATGCCCGTCAATCGATTATCATATTGATTACGAATTAACATACCGTCTCCCGCAGACAAGAAATCAAAACATATCAATACGCTTAAGTAATAATATTTGAGTGATATCACTCATTAGGTTTAAAATTTAATCGCCGTGGGTGTGTGTAAGGATTGCAGATTAATTTTAATTAATCATCATCATTATCATATCGAGTGTGTTATTTGATTTTATTCAAGTCGCTTAAAGGCATCTGACATGACTTTTACGACTACCGCCATCTAGTGGCAGGTAGTCGCGTACACACGAGTGAACCTAACTATGCTAACTATTACTACCAGTGTGCAGGTTTCCTCACTATGTTGTCCTTCACCGGAAGCAAGTGGTGGTATATGAAAAGTATTATACATGAGTCAGATTGGTATAACTCATATGGCACGAGTAGGATTCGAACCTGAGACCTATCGATTACATGCGGAAGGTTTTATCCACTGGGACATCACAGCTTCATTGATAACGACGTAAGATGAGTTGCACTTGTCAACTTTGACGTTCACTTTGACCGGCGCGCCGCCGCCGCTGACGTTTAGACAAAATTGCGTACTTTTAATTTATTTGCGCAGGTTAAAGTTAACGTCAAGTTGACTGGTGCAACGCACTCTTACCATAATCTAACAATTCAACAATTGCAGCCAACGGCCGAAGCACGGAGGAGCTCAAGACAATACATTTTTTGGTCACCCATCCAATTACCGACCATTGTTGAAAGTGTCTTAACCGCTACTATCATAGGCCGAGCGCGTTAACCACTGCACCATTGAGCTCCTCCTCTTATAACATAGGTAAATATACTTGACTCACCATTTCAGACCATGCAGCGAACCTACCATTTCCTTTATTTGCATATCAATCTAACTTTCATAAATAAATTAATTTGAATCGACGTTTTTCTGTGCTATAAAAACGGTACAATAAATTTAAAACGACTTGAGTCATACCTAATTTAATGCAGAGAGCTGTATTAAAAATAATCCAATAATAATAAACATTTTTATGAAAGCCGGTAAGTAAAGAATAGAATTTAATTAACTAGGTTTTTTATATAATTAAAAAGGTAAACGGCATTTCATCACCACTGTTTGAACGCGGCAAGTACCTTGTCATTAGTCAAGGTACTTGCCGCGTTCAAACAGTGGTGATATTCACCCGGAAACATATTAATAGCGTTCAATTGTTATCCTATGGGGACTGTAAAAAAATGCGTATCTATTTTTAGAATACATCACCTCTCTTTTATTTCGAGGGTTGAGAAACAGTGTTAAGCAAACAAAGGTAACATTGATTAGTTTCGCTATGTATGTATACACGCTTTATTCTGTTGAGCGTTGGTCGGTATATGCCACACTGCACACCAATTCCGACGGCACCAATTTAAACATTTGTTAGAGGACCGGGTTAATACTCATCAATCAATGGATCTTCAATTTTGGGGTCTTGGATGTTTATCTATATAGGTAATGTATTAGTTATAAAATATAGTATCGTTGTGTTAGTATCCCATAACACAAGTCTCGAACTTACTTTGGGGATAGCTCAATCTGTGTGATTTGTCGTTATATATTTATTTATTATCAGGTGCTATTCAAGGGGTAACCAAAATATGTTTCTCTTAGAGCAAGTCGAGATTTAAGTAGTTCCTAGTTGCGTTTGTTTCGAACAATAGAAATAAAGCTAAAAATCTTATAAATAAAAACAAATGAACCCCCACCAATAGATTCTTCGAATCGGTGTTATTAGAATTGGTGCACAGAAAGGAATAACTTCGTTGGTCGATACGCCCGTGTTAGATGTATTTACTACGTGACCGGGAGAAAATGGGCCAAGTTCCGTTGTTTTTGTTCAAGTTTTTACGTAGCCGCGTAGGTCGTTCGGCATATTAATTAATATTTATACTTGTATCTCTATTTTGTTCTACCAAGCTGTATTTATGATTGTTTTGTTGAAATAATTTGTTTAATTTGCATTATTAAACGTTTATTTTTGTTTAAATTAGCTGACTAGGAGACGTATAATGAATTTGAAATGTAGAATACATAAAAACAGAAGAAAATCCACATGTCACACATTTAAAAATACTATTTATCACTTCCCAGTCGCTCTTATTTGTAAGGTATATTGCAATCACTTATAATATAATAATACTTAATTAAGAATACCTAAGAGTTGCTAAATTATATATAAGTACAAAAAAAAACTTTATTTTTTGTGGAAATAAAAATAAACTTGACTTGGCTCTGAACAACCGTGCGTCGACAGCAGTGAAACTCGAGGGGTTGGGAAATTTCATTATACCGGTCAATTTTGACATCCTTTTCAGGGTTGACTGATGAAAGTGACTTGTCATATTTACTTATTGACACATTGCCTGATATCATTCACTGTAGTCCTTGTACATATACGTAGACATGTCGATTTTATTTTGTTGTACTTTTATTTGGTTTCGTTTGAACTTGGCGGAAGGTTCACGTTATATATATTTAAGTGAAGATAAATTATGATAATAGTAACAATTAAAATATTTATATAATATATTATTGTATTTAAGATATTTATTTATAGTTATTCTTATTATTGCAGAGGCCTACAATGAGGTAATTTTGAAAAGTCGTAGCATAAATAACATGTAAAAAAAGCTCCTTTCGTCTGTCGGACAAAGGAAATCGGACAACGTGGCCGGAGTGTTTCGTTTTCATAATTTCTTATTGAGTTTTTTTTACTTTCCCCTACTCAGGACTTCCAAAATCCATTGCAATATTACAGATATATTCATGAATAAATTATTATCAAGGAAATTTTGAAAATAAGTCACTGATGTCATAGGAACTTTAGCTCAATAGCAGTAGTTTGTAGCTTTTTGAGAAATTACTATATAATAAAAACTTTGACGTGAAAAAGTGCATGTGAAATTCTAATTTCTGAATAAATGATTTGATTTGATCTAAATGCGCGACTAGATCATCTGCAAATCTGCAATAAAACATTGTAACCCGATCGATGTTAGCTGTTTTCTTGTCTTGGCTGTGAATCTAGAAAAGTTTTCAGTCAGTAAAACGGTTAACTTTTTAATATATATATATTTTTGATAAGTCAGTACTTTATGTTTTTCTCAGTACATGTTACGAATTTATCGCTTAATCTGGTTTCCAGAATAAAAGATTCCACAGGGATGTAGGACGCAGAAATGTTTACGAGATAAAAGCATTAAATTCGGGCAAGTAATAAAAATCAGAATAAACATATCGAATTTCAAGTTTTGGGCCAACCGTCATTAAAGCTACGGTACAAGCACGATACCATCTCAAAAGACAAACTTCAATTTCAAACCTCAACGCTTAGGAATAAGGTGCATAATTGAATGTTATCTGTAACAGGTAAAGTCGGTACTTTTATAGTGTTCGATTAAACGGATGCCTGTTACATCCGTTCCCAGAAGGATTGAGAGTTGAGAAAAAAAAAAAAGAAAAATGTGACATACGGCCAGCGAGAATGTACAACATAAAAATTGATATATTGGTTTATTGGTGAAGTTAATTAATTGATGATTGATAACCTTTTAGATAAGTTAAGATAATTTTCCGGTTAGTTTGTTTTTTCAAATTTATATTTAAATTAATGACGAGTAAATAGTATGAGATCAGATTTAGTTCAGACAAGTCACTGTACATTTTATAAATAACAAAAAGACTAGGATCTGGCTGAAAAACAATTCAAAATAAAATTATGTTTCATTCGGAACAACTGGAAAAATATTGCATCAATCATCAATTCTTGTATTAATTTTGATTAATGTACTTATTTTCGTGCAATAAAGTTATTACAAACAAACAAACAAAACAATCTACATCAAAATAAAAAAAAGTGAAAGTCTTTACACATTAATCAATTTAATGTTAAGCTCAAGTAAAAAATGTACAAAAAAGTCTCTCTATAAAGTTGTTCCCTCAGAATATTACTTTAGAAATTAATTTAGTATTATTTAATTTTTAATTTTAACATATGATTTATGTTCTTTTCATTTATAATATATCATTGTTTCTAACATATGTAGATTTAGTTGTTTGTTTAGTAATAGAGTCTGTGGCAATACAAATAAATGTTTACTTTACTTTAGAATGACGATCTCGGTGGCGCAGTGGTAAAGTGCTTGCCTCTGAACCGAGAGGTCCCGGGTTCGATCCCCGGTCGGGTCATGATGGAAAATGATCTTTTTCTGATTGGCCCGGGTCTTGGATGTTTATCTATATATGTATTTGTTATAAAATATAATATCGTTGAGTTAGTATCCCATAACACAAGTCTCGAACTTACTTTGGGGCTAGCTCAATCTGTGTGATTTGTCCGTATATATTTATATTTATTTATTATTTAGAATTAGTTCCGAGGATGTTCCAAAAAAAAATGTTCGACAGCCACGTCGCGCGTGTGTCATTAAACAAATAACCATACCGAAAACTATGTTTGCGTTCCTTTAATAAGGAGATTGTACAAGAAGGCTAAACTTTAATTGGGTGAAATTGTGGGCCAGCACAAGCACGGCATATACCACAAAATTGCTTTTACGAAACAGTTTTGCTTCCTTCGTGTATGCTCAAAATTATATGGTTGAGTTCTGGACAGTATGGGAAACAAGAAAAGATAATTACTTCCCTCTAAGGCTAATTATTATTATTCCCCCTGTCGCATTCCCTTTTTTTATAATATATTATATGTAAATATAATTAGATTTTTACCTATGACAGCACGTTTTGTCTATGGCTTTGCCCGTAGTAAAACCTAGCTAATGTCCTCTATCCTTCCAATTATTTCCACACAAAAATGGCAATAGTTTTTCTAGTGATCTGATTCTTTTCTTTTTTTTTGATCAATGTTTGACTGTAAAAAAATAAATTAGAAAACAGTGTTTAATGATTTTTTAAACGATATTTATATACAAACATGCTGTAAAAAACCCAAGTCTCGCAGCTCAGTTTTTCTACCATAAAAAATTGTGAGATCCATGTTACCAAGTCGATTAATTTATGTAGTCCCTACTTAAGGGACCTTCTGTCTTAAGTTATTACGGAAGTTATTATCATATCAATTATAAAAATCTTTTAGGCTTTAAATAAATAGATCGACTTGGCAATCGCATGAAAACACAATGTATCTTACAAGTAACACATATTATATTAGATTGTTAAGTCTATGGCGCCCCACGCGATTGAAACTCTCGTCTCCAAAACGAATGTGTAATTTTTCCAAGCGGCTCATCGAATGACATAATGATTTCCTGGTTCAAATTGAATGAATTTTGAAATTTACAGTGTTTATACAATACCTGCTTAATTACTGAAAATGCAGGCTTCCTGTTTTATCCACAACGAAGTTATTGGGCCTCGAAATTGGCCTGAATTGCTTAGAGAAAAGGATGGTACGGCCGTGCCTTTTTTTGCTCGACTTGCGGGGGCACTGCCGTGCCCCCAGATACTATAGAGTCACGTTTAAAATAAAAAACAAAATAATATCTATTAGTTTTAACCCACGTTTTTACTGTCGAAAAACTAACATCCATCAATAAGCCGAAATTGTTAGTTCACACCAAATTACATAGGGCCATAACCGTATCGCATCGTCTAGAGGAAGTTTGGTAATTAAAACAAACTGGACAAGAGTGAGTTGCGCACACAATTATTTAGGGAGTTACCACCACATTATATAATATTTTAAATATAAGAATAAATGTGAAACGGTGTTTAGTTTTAGTTAAGGACACACCTTAAAAATAATTCGAAAATCGTTTAGTTTGCTAGATTGATATTGTGATCAACATTCATCTAGTCATTTCAGTAATCACTAAAATATGATTCGGGAAGAGCACAACAGTAAAATATATTTTTTTTGACGCCCCATATTTTGTAACGATTTCCTAGAATATTCCCAAAAATAAACGTTAGTTTTCACGTGTAAAATTTTCCTTGCCAATTTGTACTTACTTCATCCTCGTCCTATTTAAGAGCGCTGTTTTTGTCCGCGGAGTTTGTGTCCTTCTGTTACTTCGTTTACTGAAATTTCGTTCTTTTTTTTTACTATAAATTTAGAATACATGTACATGCGTATTTAGCTCACCTTCTTTGATTTGTCAACATACTCATTTCTAACCAGTTCTGAAAACCAGATCAAACTAGATTGAACCGCCGGCGACTTGTAAGAATTCTCTCATTTCCTGGCGCCAAATATCATACTAAATATAAAGCCGGTTTATGAACTTCAAATTCTAAGTTAAGTTAAAATGTTTAAAGTTCAAATTCGAATGTCACATGTTTCTAAATCTATTCCAGATTGAGTTTTCGTGGTATTAAAAGCATAGGAATTTAAACCTTAAGAAAACAATGAGTTGATTGTCTGCGTGCTAAGGATTTCCTTAAATGTCGATAGTACAGTTAAAGACAGTTGTGGAGTTAATATTTGAGAGCATAAATAGCTCTTAATTATACAGATAAAAGAATACAGTGTATATAATTTTATTTAGCAGAGAGTGAAAATACATTTGCTCCATTTCAATTGAAATTAAAACTACCTACTACAATTAAAATTAATTGGAAAGGATAGCTATAAATTGTATAAGTGAAATGAATTTTAAAGGAAGTCAAAATGCTTAAATTATTACCTGCCGGGCATAAGGCAGTTAATAATTGAAGCATTTTGAGTGTTAAACTTATATATACCAAAAATTTCCTCTTAAAAATTAATAGGTGATAACTACATGTAATTTTTTTAATTACTCGAGTTTCTTGAATCTGCTAGACTTTTAGCTCTGTCTAACCCGTAGAGAACCAAAACGTGACGCTGCTAATGTATTATTATACTTCCAGTCATATTATAAAGAGAAAAGATTTTTGTTTTTTTTTTTCGAATAAACTCTAAAACTACTCGAGGGATCTTGATGTTGTTTTTTTTACTATGTACATTATGTACTTTTATATATTATGAGAAAAAAAAATGTAAGAAACAAAATAATGTTAAGCCCTTCTGGCATGATAGGGACCAACACTGTTCAAATGAGTTTCTTTCGGCATTTCTTCTCAGCAGTGGTCGTTTCGAAATGCCAGTACTTTGTAGCTTGTGAGAAATGACTATTTAATATAAAAAGTACGTGAAATAGTGCCTGTGGAGGTCTAATCTCTGAATAAATGGTTTGAATTTGAACACAGAAATAGACGCAACGTTCAGGAGTGACATAGGATTTTTAATGTTTTATTCTTTCGAAGGGTCGGTAGGCTGATAGTTATTGATAAAGTTTCAAGCAATTTTTTTCATCAACTGTACTGAGTGAGTCACTCTGAAACTTTAAGCCCACGAGGGGGTATGTTAAAAATAACCATCGGACCAACACCCATCTTAACAAGTAGTCACGATCCGTCTGTCTGTCTGTATACAGTGAAGTGTAGTGAACGAAATAGTTAATAAAAATAAGGTTTAAATATTTTTATAGGTAAGTCTTCATTGACGAATATTTCAATTCTGCAATCATTTAAAAACAATTAATGTTTTTTTACCGAATTTTATTTAATGGATTTTATAACTAAACTAGAAGTCCGTCTCGGCTTTGTTCGGGTAAAATCGAAATAAATTATACACCAAAACCGTCCTTTATCTATTAAAAAACCCGATCCAAAATCCGTTGCGTAGTTTTGACCTGATGGTGCCAGGAACGACTCCAGACGTGGCATCTCCTCAACGGTTTACTTGGTTCGACTTGGTTTTAATACATCAAACGGAATAAGATCTATGACAATAATAAAAGCTTATTTTATGATTGTTGCCGAATAATTTCTTAAGAAAATAATTACAATTAACTTAAATTAACCTTCAAAATAAACTAAATTAAACAATATTCAAATTGTACAGCCCATCAAAGACTTTATTTGTCAATTTATTTCTGTATTTTAAAAAAGAATTCTGTCGAAAATATTAACAACCCTTCTCATTGTTACAGATAATCACGTGCCGGAAGGACGTGCAAGAACAAATCAAGCGGGAGCTGATAAATCATTTATATTATAACCTAAAAATAGATATGAAGCTCGAACAACGGGACTTAAAAATAGACGGAATGGTCGAAGCGAGGTGAACTTCCTAAAATGTGAATGCATTTTAAATACATCCGGATGTCCACAGACTAAAAATAGTTATAGAAGTGTCATAATGAATTTAAGAAGACTCAAAGTTACGAGTAGGGGTGTTTCGCCACTGTTTCTCTTGTTGCGGACTCGATGTGTGTTCACGTGTTTTTTTCTAGTGATGTGTCAAGTTTTCTGTGTGTGTGGTTATCGAGAACAGAAGTTTGCTATGGAGCCGCAGGATCAGGTATGTGTATTTTTTTTTATCTGTATGGAAAATATGTTTATAGGATTTAATAGTTCCGTAGCCGAATTTCAAATCTCGGATTTCTTTCAAGGTCAATAATTATGTTATATTGGTAAAACATAGTGAACGTCTCTTAATTTGTCTGAGAGTGAAAAATTTAAAAAAACATGTCCTATGAAAACTGTAATCAAAAATTGATATTTTCAACGAGATACCAAAGTTTAGTAGCTTTGTCTTTCATACATACACAATGGAAAACAAAGTGAATATTTTTTGTTTAAAACCTATGATTGCAACTACAGAACCCTTCTAGGCGACCTGCACTTGGCCTTTTCATTTATTTTGACCGGTATAACCTTAAGTGGCATCTTAGAAGATATAGAGAGTGTAAGCGGTGGTGAAGCTAAAAGCAAAAACTTGTTGTTAGGGTTCCGTAGCCAAATGGCAAAAACCATAGGCTACTTATTACCATAGGCTACTTATTACCATAGGCTACTTATTACCACAGGCGAAGTTCTTCACGCTTCATATCAAAAAGGAGATAGAATTGGCTACTTGACTGGGAAAAATATAATACATAAAGGTTTTAAAATAACCAAACATACATGGCGACTGAGATATATTGGATTTGGTGAAAATAATTTTATTTTTTTCTAATACAACAAATTAGAGTATCAAATTAAAGTGATAACACAAAGATAGTTAAGTCGGCTTTTATGTTTTAAAATTTTTTGCTAGCTTGTTATTAAAATTTATGAGAAAAAAGTATCTAATTTCAAAAGTTGGAAAGTAGCCATTTCTATTTATTGATTTGGTTATTTATTTTCCCCCGTAAAAGCTAATTCACTAATGCTAATTCTCACTTGTCTTCCAAAATTGAAATATATATTATAAAGAAGGATTTACATTCAACTACAGAGTTAATCCGAGCGTTAATGGACTAGCTAACAGAAAAAAAGATACTGGCAACTTCGCAGTTCAGTTCGCTACTCAACTTTATGAAAAGTATTTTTTTTCTTTTAAAAATGGAAATAGTCTGAAATGTGACTGGTTTTAAATGAAGTTTTTCTTTTAATCAGAAACGAGTTTTTACCTTTATAAGTCTTCAAACTTATTACTGAAAAGCTTGAAAAAAACAATTATATTTTGAAACGAGATGTACTTTCTTAGAAAACAATAATGGTAGTAAAAGGGGTAGTTACAGCAGTAGTTAAACGAGATCCATGCTTCCATTATTAATATTAGTATAAATGTAAATGAAACTGTGTTTGTTTGTTCTTCTAGTACGTCAAAGTGAAGCAATGAATTGATTTTTATTTGTGTGGAGGTCCCATAAAGTCCCCCCATAATAATAGCCCACATTCAGTTTTATTATACGTATAAACTAGCTGATGTCCGCGACTTCGTTCGCGTGGCCGAACAGTTTTTGGTAAGCAGTCAATATTATTCATGGCTCTCCATCAGGAGTTCCAAATGTTTGTTCAAAATAACGTATGCCCTATATATTGCCCAGGTTTAATAGCTATATAACAAAAAAAAATCATTCAAATCCGTCCAGTACTTTAGGAGATAAGCGTGATCATACATACATACAAAAGCAGAATTTTTTTTGCTTTCTATTATTATTTTTATTTATTTTTGTCCCTTTGTCCATTTCAGTCAAAAATACTAAATGTACAGACAACATATTTTTACTGTTTTATTATATGTATAGAATATGGCATTACACCGAGCGCTCACAAAAATAATAGTTTAAACAATAAACTTCACAAGTCCGTAAAATCGTTCATCTGTATTACAAGTTGAAAACTATAGCGGTTCCCAAGCTTCTATTTCTAAGTTGGCAACACTGTGATTGTTATCTCATAAGTAATTTTCGAAGTAATTTGAGTTGCCCAATTTCGTGTTCCGATGACACACTGCTTTTGTGTGCTAACTTAGTAGTTTTGTTACTTTACACTTACTCGCATACCTTCGGTTTTGATGAGGTATACGCATCTCAGCGCACCAATTAAAGTTACAGCATTTCGTATATCAGCTATTTTAAAGGCAACACTTTTTGAATTCATCTCTCCAATCGCAACTGACTGCGAAAATATTTACTGCGATTCCAATTAGTGCCGTTTGAATAAGGTTTTTTGAATTGACGTTTTCACGTGTGTTTTCATAGATTTACCGCCATGTACCTTGATGATATCTCAACGTAAAATATGGCCGTAGAAGTGAAGATTGCATTCCTGGAGTTTGAGTTTGCAACTCACGAACATGTAGTTGTAGGCATTTATAATTATAATTTCATCAATAAACAGAAAACAAAGTCGCTTCCTGCTGTGTTTCTATCTCTATGTTATGCTAGATCTTTAAAACTACGCAACGGATTTCGATGCGGGTTTTTTTAATATATAGATTATGATTAATGGTATGCTTTAGGTGTGTAATTTATTATTGTTTAATATGGCCGCTAGTTATCAATCAATAAATTAATTTTGGGCTCCAAGTTACAAATATCTTCAATTTTGAAAATTATAATGAGATGAAAACATTCTGGAATCGAGCCGGAATTGAACCCACGCCCGTTTATCCGGTTTAGTGCTCCTAACCACTGAGCTAGCGAGACCATGCCAGTTCGGCTGAATTACTTAATCTCTTTCTGTTTTTAACCCCTGACGTAAAAAGAGGGGTGTAATAAGTTTAACCGGTAATTGTGTCTGTCTGTCTGTGTACGTGGCACCATAGGTCATCAACGTCCGAACCGATAACGAAATGAATGTTGAAGTTCGGGGTTTTTTTAATTTGTCTAACAAATAAAATTGTACGGTCATTATTTTCATTAGAGAGTAGGTCTCTTTAATTTTTTAATACATTAGTAGTATAATGCTAGTCCTTTGTACTAGGAATTTGTTGGTACAATGTTAATTCGAAATACCAGCGAGTTTCCTCGAAGCTAACGGAACAATATCTCGAAATCCTAGAGCGTCTGGTTTCTCAGGTCTTTGAGCTGATTATAACTGAATGAGTATTTTGAAGTGAGCTCTTACTTTGAGACGCTAGTTGTATCTGGCTTTGAGGAATACTGTTTAATTTAGAATTTGACGTGGACAGGTGACTGTGAAGGTATAATTTCTGAATAAATTCTTGGTCTTTGAGAATCAGTCTTTCAAATTGTTGGGTTGATCAACCATGCTTTATCATCCTATTCTACCTACTAATATTATAAATACGAAAGTTTGTGTGTATCTTTGTTAGGTGCTCATTCACGCAAAATACCCCCCATAATTATTTTTCATTCACAACAACCTGAAACTTAGATACAATTTGTGTCTTAGATACAACCAACTGAAAATAGCGGCTTCTAGGATTCTGTATCTCAAAAGAAAAGTATCTCAATCAAAGTTGTAAAATATCTCAATCAGTTCCAAGCCGAAATAAATATATTTTGGCTTTGGTTCCATTTTTTGTCATTCGATTAAGAAATCCTAAAAAAAATATCGTTACAAAATATAAGATTTAAAAACATTATTTTTGTATAATTGCTCGCTTCTCCGGTTTCTTTCCCATCTGTAACGCTTTGGAGCCCAGGATCTGTTGTTTACCTACATGATTTTTAGTAACTAGAATATTTTAGACAACATATAAGATTTCTTAAAATCGTAAATTGCTAATTAGAGTATTTTTTCCGCAGACTGCAGTAGTGGGCTCAAGGGTAACATTACCCTGCCGAGTTGAGAATAAAGCTGGCCAGTTACAATGGACTAAGGACGACTTTGGGTTAGGGTTACACCGTGATTTGAGCGGATATGACCGGTACAAGATGATCGGGAGCGACGAAGAAGGTAAGTTATATTCGTTTGAGGTAAACAATATTCGTTTGAGCTAAGACGAGCTTATATTACACTATTTTTTGATACCTTTTCTCAAAGTATTTCACAAATTGAGCACTCGAAGCGTAAATGAAAATATTTAATTGTAAATGTCTATTTCTCAAGTTACTTTCAACCATATTACTCAAGGATTATGCCATAAATAATATCAAAAACAGGCTTAGGTAGGAGGAGTAATGCCACTTCTGATAAGTCAATCTTAAAATAAATTAATGTCATCACACATGACACACGCAGTGCGCTTGCCTCTGAACCGAGAGGTCCTGGGTTCGATCCCCGGTCGGGTCATGATGGAAAATGATCTTTTTTTGCCCGGGTCTTGGATGTTTATCTATTACATGTATTTGTTATAAATAGTATATATGCGATAGTAACTCAATGATTATATATAAAATATAGTATCGTTGAGTTAGTATCCCATAACACAAGTCTCGAACTTAATTTGGGGCTAGCTCAATCTGTGTAATTTGTCCCAATATATTTATTTTATTTATTTCCATAATCATCGACAGTAGAGCTTTTCTGAACTCATTTCTACTTTCAACTTAGTTATTTGTTGTTCCAAGAACGTGTTCACTTTCCCGGAGGCATTTCCGGTTTAAGGGAAATTTTTAGGGAACGCGAATCTAGGAATGTTCCCCAATCCTTTTCCTGGGATCGAAACATTGCCAGTTTTGAGGTAACTTTACCCGGAATAGATGGGGAAAGTTCCACAATAATGACTATACAAGAACGTCATATCACTCCCCCTCAATTAGTCTGGGAAAATAAATTCAGAAAAGTTGTGTGGCAACAGTACAACCAGAAGTCGTAAATTTAAATATATAGTTAAAGCGCCAGTCTAGGTTCTTTGACGTTAACTTTTTGTCACTGGCGCGCAGGTCAAAGTTAACGTTAAAGTTGACTGGTGCAACTCACCCTTAGTATATTTATGGTTTATACCATGTATAGTTAGAAAATTTTAACGTGAATTTGTAATTTACGGTTCAAGAGCCGAGTTGTGATCCCGAAGGGCCTCTCCCAAGATATTCTTATCACTATATTCAAAGTTAATTACATTGGCCGAGCCCCGGGTAATCTAATTAATTTCGCCATTATCTTCAGACGTGTCTTTTTTTTCGCTTTGAATTAATGCCACTTGAACTACTTCGTTTTATTGCTGTGTTTTTGTTTTTTTTTTAGTATTTTCTGGTAAATGTTCAGTGACGCCTTGTAAGTTATGGAGCAAGAAAAAGATAATAATCGAAAGTTAGAGTCATCAGTACATCAACCTAACCAAATTCATTGCAAACGACGCCTCTTAGCCTTCTTTATAATAATTAATAATTGATATATTTTAATAACAATTTTGGTATTCAATAGGAAAGAATCAGTCAATCTTAATAGAAAAGACTTAGCACAAAATTAACTGTATTCTCCTATGTTAGTTCTTTTTGAAGTAAAACTTACAACATTTAGTGCGACTTCAAAAAAATACTTGTTGGCAAATCCTGCACACTCCTTTTCACTCACACCTCACGAAAAATCGTCTAGTAGGTTGCGATTTTTCTCGCAATCGCGAAGTTCCTTCACTAAATAGGTGTGTAAACAAATATATTTATTACATAACGTATTTGTTGCAGGCGACTACTCCCTGGATATCAGAGACGTGACCTTGGATGATGACGCCAAATACCAGTGCCAAGTCAGCTCTGGATCCAAAGGTATAGTGTTAATTTACACTCCAAGTGATCTTTGTAATAGTGTCGAGTTGCAATGATTGTGGGTAAGTGGTTGAGCTGTTGACTATAGGATACATCGAAATTCATTTGTACCTACGAAATGTACAGTGAACGGTATATTACGTATATTTTGCACATGATTATGATAATCGTTATAATCAATATATTATCACGGTCTATCTCTCTTCATAGTCGTATTTCCTGATAGCTGAGGGTCGTGGTTATTACATGGAACGAAACACCCACAACAACTTTCTTGGAACTTGAATTATTTTTTCCATACAACTCAAACTAGGACTAAAAATCGAGACGCAAGCCGACAATGTTGTCCATTTTTGGACAACATTGTCGGCTTCGTGGATAATGCCGCCTTCAATAAAGCACAATGGACAGAAGTGAGTGGCCGCATACTTTGGACGCAGGTACACAGAGGACTGTCCGGGAAGTTCCATCTGCACAGCAATTCGGCGCACCTTCCTTGCGAAGTTCGGCACCTATTTATTTGAGTCCAGTATTTTCGCGGAAGATCAAAACCAGGAACTGGCAGGTTGACACTATTAATGGAGTTTGTTTGCTGATGCCTTCTCCATTTCATACACACGTTAACAATTAACCGGTGTGCAGGTTTCCTCGTGATATTTTCCTTCATCGAAGTGAGTAAGTCACTAGACATGAGAGTGGTATACAAACTCGAGTATGGCACGAGTAGGATTCGAACCTGGGATCTTTCGATACACAGGCAGACTTTTTAACCATTACACCACCACCGCTTCAATAACGTTCGTAATAAAATCACAAAATTATCGTACGGTCGTTTTTAAATCAATCCCAAATTTAGATTAAGTATATTCGGTTTCGTTCCAGAAGGCTCTTGTTCAACAAATACGTTTAATTTAATTTGTGTAATAATTTACTCATATCTAAAATTGCTAGTTGCATTGATTTTGAACCAGTATGTGTTTCAATTATGTTTTTTCGTCGATAAACTAACACGCTTTCAAAAAATATCGGTTTCGTTCGGATCGGTTATTACACTGTCTAAAAATAAATGAGCCTCAATACTGGTTTGCTTTTTAAACCAGCTCATAACATACTCACTGTTCAATAGATAAATAGAATACAACAATTTCCGAATTAGTTACGTTTAAAAAGAGGTCCGAATAAACACATTTATCATCAATACAATGTTTTATAATAATACTTACAATCATTCGTACAGTGCATACATTGCAAGTTAAATGCTTGAGAAAAATATAAATTTTAGATTTTTCATACTAACTCGACAATGGGAGAGCAATTTTTGAACACTGAGGTTGATACTGGGTAACTTGATGTGCTGTAGACTGTACAGGAAGTACTAAAATTTAGTTGTTAAGGAAACTTTCGTAAGAAAGATGTTGTTGCAAAGTTTAAAGACGTCTTTTCCGTAGAATGTGATACTTTTAAGACCATAATGTGACTTGTAGTGATTTCAATATTACACAGCACTAAATGACAATGTCAACATTACTTATTTAAACTATAATTTTATTATTGAAATTAAAATAAAAACTAAACCATGGCATAATTACGTTAAGTTTATTTGTTAGACAAAATAAACCTCCTAAATAACCTAACCTCCTCAAAAACCTAAATGAATGAATATTCAAAAGAGGTTTTTTGAATATTGATTAATTTCACCACAACTTTTGAATGGCTGAACCGATTTTGATTAAACATATCTAAGAACCACTAAATTAGCTATCAAATAAAAATATACCGTGTCTAAATTGGTTGAACTGTAGAGCTACGGTGTCACGTAAACAGACACATTTACCGGTCAAATTTTAACACTCCTTTTTTTTTCCGTCAGGGGTATTAATTAATATGAAAAATTATATACTTCATTATGACTTTGAACCAAAAATATTAAATAGACAACATTTTAATCAAATGTACCTAAATAAATTAAACCAAAATACAAATAAATAAACATATTAGGACAAATCACACAGATTCAGCTAGCCCCAAAGTAAGTTCGAGACTTGTGTTATGGGATACTAACTCAATGATACTGTATTTTATAACAAATACATATATAGATAAATATCCAAGACCCGGGCCAATCAGAAAGAGATCATTTTCCATCATGACCCGACCGGGGATCGAACCCGGGACCTCTCGGTTCAGTGGCAAGCACTTTACCACTGCGCCACCGAGGTCGTCAAATGTATCGTAGGTAGGTGTAAATTTTGTGACACCATGTACAAAATATTGTTTCTCTCGCCTCAATACTACTCGCAGATCGTTACACGGGTTTTTGCGAAATTCTGTTTGTTTATTAAATTAGAAATCTTTTTCCATTTCTGCCTTCGGACTTATACAATTTTTCATATCTCTTTGTACATTTTCCCCATTTCATTATTCAATTGAAATTTTTGTTCGGCATATTAATTTGTTTTTAATTTTGTCTTCACCCCTTTTTTCATTTCATCTTTTGTGCCTTTGTAATTTCGAAAGATCTAATTTGAGATTGTAAACAAAAAAAAAAAAAAGCTTTTCGTGTTACATTAAAGGGAAATTTATTGCTTTTTTAATTTTGTGTGTTCAATTCTTTATTACTTTATTATAATATATTTTGACACCGTCAAGGGTTTCTCGGATAGAATTTTCTTTTAATTATAAACATTTAATACAAAAACGTATGTATCAAATAATATCTAAGTACTTGAACACACGTATTAAGAAAAAATATGTTGCCATATTAAGAAGATTTCAAATTCCTATAGTTTGGTACAAGTTTACTATTTTTAACATTTAATTTGTATTTAATATGCTCGAAAAATTATTGTTTTTAATTTTATTATGAAACAATTGATTTATTATTTTTATTTTTAGTAATGAAAAGTACCAATATCACAATGTTTCTCATGGAAATATATCTTTATCGTTACATATTACAAAACAGTGTACTTCCGGAGGAAGGTTTAGGTGTGCAATTTCTTATGGTTTTACTAGAGCGAAACCGGGACGGGCCGCTAGTTTCAAGTATAAAATGAAGATCACTTATCATTAAGATCTTATATATCTGATCTAATTGCTCCAAATTAATTTGGAATCATCATTATTAAGTATTTATGCGAATTCTTAATAAGCCGTCGCAGAAATTTCAAGTATCTTGATCCTTTTCAACCCAAGTGGGGGCCATTCAGATGCAAACGAAAAGGTTCATGAAATTAATTTACATAGTCCTTTGTGAAGACGTTACTGTCTCCCCGTAACCTTTTGATAAATCAGTTTGGCTTTGAGCTGCGTCGTTTCTAGAATATTCTTATCTGTTTGCTAAGCTCCTGTGGCTAGTGAAGCGAACAGAACTCGAGCTGTCGAGTGTATATCGATGTTTTATGCTATCAAGTTATATATACCTACATTTTATTCGCAAAAACTATATTCGACGACCTCGGTGGCGCAGTGATAAGATTCTTGCCACTGAACCGAGAGGTCCCGGGTTCGATCCCCGGTCGGGTCATGATGGAAAATGATCTTTTTCTGATTGGCCCGGGTCTTGGATGTTTATCTATATATGTATTTATTATAAAATATAGTATCGTTGAGTAAGTATCCCATAACACAAGTCTCGAACTTACTTTGGGGCTAGCTCAATCTGTGTGATTTGTCCTAATATATTCTATTTATTTATTTATTTAATATAATAATTACAGTTATTTTGGATTTTTGAATTGGTGTAATAAGTAGATGACTGTATTTTATTTTGATGACTATTCGGAGGAGGCCCATAATATTAGAAGCATCAGTGAAAACATTACTGTGATAATGACAATGCTTTCAAAGATAGAAACAAACAAAACTCTGAACTGTTCAAACCGTGTCTCAAGTATAGTTGTGTAGATGACTCGGACTGCAAAACTTATCAGAGCTCGAGTTTCGAAAGCATCGATAACTCATTCCCATTACTACGGTGCCCTTTTCAGCCTTTGTTTTAGGATTAACATTTAATGTTATATTTCTTAAGTAATCGACATTATCTCCACTTCTTTGATCGTTACACTCAAGCCATTAAGCAAATTTGATACCGTTTCGAGATATAATTTACTTAACAGCTCAATTGTGAGAATTTTACTTGATGACTGAAGATTTAAGTTGAATCCTAAAACTTAAGGTAATATTTAAATGATAACACAAACTGGATTAATTCTAGGAATGTATATTAATAATCGTTTGATTAAAACTTTATTATTATAATTTAATTTAATCATATTTCGCAGTTAATTTATTCGTCTAGAATCTAGCCGATTATAAAAAGTTGCTAAAATATATCGATGCAATGTAGAGGTACTATTTATTATACGTATAGGGTATTAGGTATGCAATATATAATATCTTATAGTTCCTAAAAATATTACGTAGTTAGAGCAGGAGCTGATAATTACAAACTAACCGCCCGTTCCGGCTTCTCTTGGATAAATCCTTATTCTTTAGTAAATTGTAGCACCTAAACCTCCACCAGGAATCATATTTGTGAACACTATATAGAAATCAGTCAGGTCATTTTTGAGTTAATCGCGACACAGCCAGGCAGGCGCGACAGGGCGAATTCATTTTATAATATGTAAGGAAATCTTACATTGAAATACACAAATGAACAAAGAATTTGTGAAATAAAAAGGCAATAAAATAAAGAAACTAAATTAGAAAGCAATGATTTCCTTGGAACGAATCGAGAGACTCGTCTGTCATTTTATTTTAAACCTACATTTCAAAATGTGCAGAATTATTGTCCACGCCCGCGCCAATGTAATAACAGTTTTTACGAATACCAATGGAAAAAGAGAAATAAGCACTGACGAAAAAGCGAGAGAGTATTAAATTTTTTATGCTCTTCTAAAAGTGCAAACTCATGGAAAAAACTAACAATTGTCATGACGAACTTTTTGCTCGAAACAATAGATAGTTACAAAATTGTATCGCCAGTTGAGACAGTAGGTATTTAAGTTGGGGCTCAAGTTGTATGAAAACTTCGTGCTGAACCGACTTTGCCTTTATTCGTTTAAACTAAGTTGCGGGGAAATTCGGGAACGAAGTTTCATTACTTGACAAATATGATACTGTTTCGGAACTAATTTCAAAAGACAAAGACGCATATTTATCGTTGAATTAAATTTTAAATGTGACTTTTTAAAAGAAGAATAGTGAAGGAAAAGTGCTGCTCCATCACGCAAATAATTGACGTTGGTAGGAAGTCAACGGAACTGAAGTGGGATTAGGTCAGAAGAGTGACTACTTGAGTCCCGACTGATGGGAAAAGATCGCAAGGCAAGCCGAAGATGCGATGGTCCGAAGAACTGTCGGCCTTCGATAAGGAATGGCAACAGTAGAAGTGGTTGGAAGGAGGCTTTTGCCCAGCAGTGGGTCTCAGGTCCCACTGCTGGGCAAAAGCCACATAAAAAAAAGCGAATGAAGCTCAAACGAGTAATTTCTTAAAGGCCGTGTCAATTCCCGCATGGTTTAGAAGGGTTCGAGATCATCGATGATTATCATTATTCAAAGTCATACTGTACTGAACATAGTAATCAATTTAATTATCCTATTTTATTAATAAGTAAAGTACTGATACAATTTTAATTTTATAAATGTTTAACGAAAAAAAATCTTTATTTAAATGGATTTGTTATAATGCATGTCACACATGGTTTTTAACTTATTTTTGAAAATATTGAGCTGAAATCAGATTTCAGAGTGGGTGAATTTCAGGAGCGTTTGAACGCGGCGTGTAGGTTTCATTAGTGTCCGACATTTTTTTTGAATAAAGAATTTTGGTGTTATGGGATATGACTTGTGTTATGGGATCTCAACGGTACTATATTTTTATAACAAAAATACATATTATATAGATAAACATCCAAGACCCGGGCCAATCAGAGAAAGATCATTTTCCATCCTGACCCGACTAGGGATCGAAACCGGGACCTCTCGGTTCAGAGGCAAGAACTTTACCACTGTGCCACCGAGGTTGTCGGTTTGGAGTCAAAACCTGGAAGGAAATAAAAAAATAGTCATGTTTGAGACCATTCTATAGAGTCTATTCTGAGTTGGCGTGTGGAATTGAATAGAATCACTTCGCAATTGTTTAGCAAAAATGACTTTCCTATGTAGCGTTGATGTAAGGCAAGTGGCGAAAAAAATCACGGGAAAACTTTTTTAGAAATTAGAGGGGCTTGGTGACATCACAGCCCCAAATGAATCCGCGTACACGAGAAAATGAGTCAGAGGAGTTAAATATATTGATTATTTTTGTTTGACCTCGATTTGTGAATAAATAAATGGTCATGGCCATTTTCTGTCAATATAAGTTTTTTTTCATATGTACAGTTATGTATGTCAAGCTTATTCATAGCAAATTCGACGCAATTACCGCGGCATAAAGATCTATGTAGGGTAACTTGATGTGCGCTCGGCTTTATATTGCACTAAAGTATTTGTTGCAATTTAAATCTATACTATTATTATAAAGACGTAAGTGTTCGTGACTTTGTATGTCTCTCTAAATAATAATAAATCTGAGAAACTACCGAACCGATTTCAAAAATTATTTCACCATTAGAAAAGTACATTATTCAAGATTTATATAGGCTATATTTTATCTCAAAATTCCCACGGGAGCGAAGCCCCGGGAAACATCTAGTTTATATATATTTTTGCACATAATGTAATGATACAAAAAATGTATTATGACAAAGTAACTATGGATATTAACTATTATAATATAAATCACCGCTATCATCGGTGTACGTTTGGGAAGAAATATGCAAATTTGCGTTATGAAACAGTTATATAGTGCTATTTCACACTTGGGACTCGCTTCCGTAGCGGAGCGGACTGTATGCTGAACATAGTATATTACATCTAGGGAACAGTAAATCTATAGAATTGTCTTTGTATTGAACCTCTCAGGCTATGAATATTAAAGTAGGCGGCTAAAAGCGTACCTACTGTTGTAGTAAGGGTGTTCGTACACTAGATTTAAATGAAATTGTTTTAAAAGCTAATTTGTATAAAAGGCTTGTTCTTCATTTATTAGGATAGGACTAATCTATATAAAATCATAATAATAATGAGTTTGTATACCAATATAGTAGTTTTTATAGACCACCACTTGCTTCCGGTGAAGGAAAACATCGTGAGGAAACTTTCACACTGGTGGAGTGTAGTTCACTAGTGTGTATGCGACTACTACCTGCCACTAGATGGCGATAAGTAGTCGTAAAAGTCATGTCAGATGCCTTTAGGCGACTTGAATACAATTTGACACAAGTGTTAGCAATATCACACTTAATATGATGATGATGTTGATGATAATGATAATATAAATAATCTTAATAATAGAATAAGATAAATATTCTTTATAAAAGTTCAGACCCATAATGATCTATACCTGTCATTTAATTATAAGTACGTTGAGTTTTACGTGCTGCTGTGTGTTTTCCTGTTCTGTGTGTCTGCCCGTCTGTCCCTTGAAGGGCTGACTTGAAGGCAACTTCCGATTATGCCATCGAAGTGGCTCGGTTCTGGCAAGAAAATATTTGTCCAATTAATCGTTATATAAGAAGAAGAATAATCGATCTTCGCAGCTCAGTGTGCTAGTACCATTAAATTTGTTGAAACCCCAAGACCCAAATGTGAAATCTTAATGTGCTAACAAGCAAGTCACACAACACAAAGGACTGAATCGAGTTACATTAATAATTACTCGATTCTAAAGTGGACAATTCGGCTAATATTTTGAATATTAATTTGAATGGCGTATCGCAGCTTGTGGTTCCGCCCTAGAATAGGACCACTACATATCCGCCTTGGCAGTTTATAGGTAACAATAGCCTGACGTTATAAAACGTCACAGCCAAAATTGGCACACGGCTGCAATGCCGCGAAGACCTGGGTCCTCCTTTTAATTATGACGATTCGGCCTAATATGATTTTATGACCGGTCGTTTACCTGATTTGAACCTGATTTGAGAATGCCGTTGTTGCCTATCAGCTATCGAGACTTATCCGTCATCTGTTCGCATTTTAGGGCGGAAACCACATCCAAACCTTTCATATAATGATATAGGATAAATAGTACTAAAGCCTTTGTTTATTATTTTGTGAAACCAGAGACAAAACAATAAAATAAAGGGAATCACCATTTTCCCTACATATTTCAAAAACCTTTGGTCCTTTAGATAAAAACCTTTAATTTATTTATGGAACTAGAACGTACTATACAAGAATAAATAAACAGACAAAAAACCTTTTTTATCTCGTATGAAATTTCTTAGATAAGCGCGGTCCCATATAACTTTTACGGGAGAACGAACACTGTATACAGAAGTTATTGTGTCTCACAAAATAACGCAGCGAAACAAATAAAGAATTTGCCGAAACAGAGGACCGGACTTTGTATGAAAAATGTTTAAAGTATGCGAGCTGTATACGAAGTATACTAGCTGTCGCTCCCGGCTCCGCTCACGGCAGGAATAATCGTTGGTTTTTCATATAACCTTCCACCCCTTAACGACTTAGTTGACCGAACGAGCGAAGCGTTTTTTGTATGTATGTTTGTATGTGTGTACCTATTGTATGTACGTTTGTGACGCGATAACTTATTATATAATCGGTTAAGTCGTTTTTGAAATATTCACAATTTTCGTTGCCCCATGAACTTAAGAATTCTATTGGCAGATCCTACACACCTTTTAAATTATTCATCAAAAACAGACCAACCGTTCGAAAGTTTTCAGACACATACAAACAGATTATTTTTAGAGTTGCATAACCATAATTTTCCGAAAAAACACTAATAATGTAAGAAATATTGGAACGCAAACGCAACGAGGTGCCATTAGCAGAAAATTGGTCACTGTGTATGCTACGTTCACTGAAGACAATTTACCATTTCCTGTACTAGAGTGATTGACAATTAGATCACTGTTATTTGCATGTAAAATTGAAAATATAATATTTTTCTTTCCTGTATAAATTTGTGCCACTTATTATATAATATATTTATAGTTTCCTTTTACACTTTATAATCATACATACAAACACATTGCAAGTTATAAAACTTTCAAAAATATTTGTTGTATTTAATTGTAATGTCATAATTGTCTCATAAATACATAACATTTCCCAATTTAAATTAATGATTAATTTGGAAAACTAATTAAAAACTGAAATCTTTAATCAGAATCTATTTTACGTTATACTAATACTAATTAAACCTTTTGTAGGTGAACCAGCTATTAGGTCACGGTACGCTCGGCTGACCGTGCTAGTACCGCCCGAAGCGCCAAAAATCGTGCAAGGGAAATTCATCTCTACACAGGAGGACAGAACGATCAAATTGGAGTGCATATCCGCCGGGGGAAAACCGCCAGCTGAAGTAAGTTTTGTTTTCTATATGTTTTAGTAATTGAAGTGAGGTCCTTTGGGTCGATGCCACTTGATTGCTTTGGGCATTGTTTTCAGGTTTTATTTGTATGAAAATGTGTGTATTGTCGATAGAAATTGGTAATTAATGTAATGAGGATGGGAATTTGTGTCTCTCTAGAGTGTGACGTATATTTATCAATTTTATTCATAACAAAAATTAGTAAGCTCTTCTGGCATGATAGGGACAAATAGTGGTCGTTTTGAAATGCCAGTTGTTTTGGTAAATATTATTTAATCTAGAACATGACGTGAAAAAGCGCCTGCGCAGGTCTTATACTAATACTATAAACGTGAAAGTGAGTTTAGTTATTACCTCTTCACGCGTTATCTACTCAACTAATCTTCTTGAAATTTCGCATGGAGAAGGACATAGGACCTTTCATCCCGGAAAAACTATTGTTATAGTGGGATTTATTTGTGAAAAACGTGAATTCTATTATAGGTTGCGCTAAATGCTAATAAAATCAACTTTTGTCTATGTCTACGCGGCTTTTGAGTTATATTGTAAGCTTTATTTATATAACACAAAAGCACATTGTGAAAGAACACTAACTCAATTCGAGGTATTTACTGAATTTTCATTCGACTGAAAAGATAATAAAATCACACAGCAGCAGCAAGCTGACCATAGACATTGTATCCAAATAGATAACACTTCTTTAACTTCTTTAACACTTAATATACTTACTTACTTATAATACTTAATTACTTATAATTAAAAAAATCACTTCATCACTTCAAAACAATCATCGACTTTCAATATTCATTTCGCTACAACCTTTGAATGGCTGAATCGATTTTGATCAAACATATCTAAGAACCACCGCATAAAAATTAACTATCAAATACAAGAAACCGCTTCCAAATCGGTTCACCCGTTGATGTGCTACGGTGCCACGTACACACAGACAGACACACTTAGCGGTCAAACTTATAACTCGCCTCTTTTTGCGTCTGGGATTAAAAATAGGATGAAATTTAAATCATTATACAATATTTTTTTCGGGACGCAAATAGTGTATCTATCTGGACACATGTCCGCGGTAGCAACGTAACGAAATGGCGAACAAAAGCATCGAGGCATGAAATGAAATAGAATAGAATAGTCGCCATTCCATATGAATTTTTATAGCGATTTTGCTTTGTTGGATTTGCCGACAAAAAGTGCCACCTATACTTTTATTCGTACAAACTTTTAAGCTATGTGAACCACTCGCAATTCTATAATATGAGGTTGCGAATTCAATTCCAGATTGTACATATTTACAAATTATATTAGACTAGTGTTCCGTTCTGGCTTCGCTGGGGTTACACTGTAATCAATAATAGCTTATGTTATTTCTGAATGATTCGTCAAAATCATCAAAATAGGCTTAGTCGTTTATAACAACAAATATAAAATGCAAATATTTTCTCTTTATAATATTAGTATGGACTGGTATGGATAGTATACGCATATATTACTATGATCAATTACATATCTTAAAATACTTTATTATCATCATTGACAGTGAACAAAATATGATTCAGGTTTTTCCAACACACACATATATATATATATAGGAAAAACCTGTATATATATATATATATATATATATATATATATATATATATATATATATATATATATATATATATATATATATATACATTCCGCCATCATAACATCCAATATCTAATTTGAAGAATACATTTTCAAGAAAGGCGCTCGTGCAAAATAAATTTGAATAAAAAGAAAATCTTAAGAAAAACAAAACTGAAAAAACAAGCGCGAGACATAAATCATCCATTTAAATAAGGGCTTGATAAATTAATATCTTCGCAAGATAGCGAGGTGACAATTAAAAAATTATAAATGTTAATATTTTTGCCGCGCTGAAAAATATTGTTTGCAATTTTCGTAGATTGCCCTCGCAATGTAAGGGGAAGATGGATTAGAATATCTGATATATATTTTCCTTTTTTTTTTTGCCATGGGGTGACAGAGACAGTGTGATGATTTACATTCAGTTCTGTCGAATCTATACTTTCTATGGCAGAGTGATATTATTTAAACGTTGAAAAAGAAGTAGCCTATATTTGAACTACATGCATAGCAAATTTTATCAAAATCTGTCCAGCGTTTTAGCCGTGAAAAACGGAACAGAAAATGCTAACACTGCAAGTTAAATCAAATTTTGTTAAAATCCCATGATTACACTCGACTAGGTAATTTCTTTATTGCCCAACACACTTGTTCTACACTATTAACTAAACAATCATTGTTAGACTATGATAATAATTGAACTTATTAAGTAACCAAGGATGCTGCGGCCATTATTGATAAAATCCCTTCCCAGTTCTCACCATTGGAAGTAATAAAACAAACTCATTAAGATCAAAATCGCTAATAACGAGTATTAACCGGTTTACAGTAGTTCAATTACGCCAGTGTGCTTCGATAGATGATACAATCTAAACTGATATAGAAATGGCATGGGATGTCGTCAAATTTGATTATGGGAATGAACAAAATGTGAATTGGTTTTGGTAAATTATCGTAAACTTTCGGCCCGTCCTGGGTTCGCTCGGGTAAAATGACGACCTCGGTGGCGCAGTGGTAAAGTGCTTGCCTCTGAACCGAGAGGTTCCGGGTTCGATCCCCGGTCGGGTTATGATGGAAAATGATCTTTTTCTGATTAGCCCAGGTCTTGGATATTTATCTAAATATGTATATGTTACAAAATATAGTATCGTTGAGTTAGTATCCCACAACACAAGTCTCGAACTTACTTTAGGGCTAGCTCAATCTGTGTAATTTGTCCTAATATATTTATTTATTTATTTAAAAAACCATAACAAAAAGTCACATTTGTGCAAATTTCATTAAAACTAACTTGAAACTGCGCCGTCGTTTATATAAAATGCGTCATATTGCGCATACTTTGCGTTTTTCTGAGCAGGTTAAATTGAAGGTCAAAGTTGATCGGTCTATGCCCAATAATATGTAGATCTATCAACATCAACATAGTTGGGTCATAAACTTTGCCAATAAAATTGTTTACTATCAACAAATGAGTAGAGAAATCGGTTTTAATATCTGTCAACTTCAATTCATTCGGTTTTCAAATATCCCAAAGTTCAAAGTCGTTTCTACCACAGAATTCGAAATAATAAGACAAATAGAAGTACTATGTTGTAAGAGAAGCATTAAAGCATGCTTAGTGTTCTTTTAGAAAATCTACGGCATAACAACATAAATACTACATAAAATATTAAATTCCCATGCGAAAAACAATGCGACAGGGTTTTGCCAAACCAACAATGCTCTACGGATTCATTAGTAACCCAAGTGCCCAAACTAGATGGCAGCTTCTGATGAAGTAGTTCGGTTATGGCAAGGTAGTATGGGGACAAATCACACATATCAATCAATAAATCAAATCATTTATTTGTGAGAACAGGTACATATAGATAGTATAATGTTATTACATAGCTCACTGTTTTCCACCTGTCAGGCGTACGAAAAAATGGTACAAAAGATAAGTTTGTACTGTATGCGTCTATATTCACTACCACCCCACTACTATTATAAGTCATAGCGCTGCGAGCGAGCGCTCAATTGTTTACGAGACAGCGAGACGCACGGACGTTGGAGCATCAGTAATGTGGCTGTGATGTACAATTACGTGCGAGGATGGGGCACGTAATCTCGCTAGTATACCACAAAGTTAATTAGTGATTATTTATCATTTGATTACTTAGTTATTTATCTGAATAATCCAGTATTTGGACTATGCTTTTGCCTGAATTAAAAAGTTTAATATATTATTTTTGCTTTATGGCACTTCTGCCGTGTTTTTATACCTAATTCCATGCCTCTAACAGGCAATAGCCGACGCGGCGTCGACCCTTTTCAACCTGTTTATCTTTTGAATTTAGGAATGAATCACTGGAAGCATTACCTTAGATTTAAACAAATGTTTTGATAAAGCAACGACTGAGAAGTTTAATGAAAACCCGGCGATTTGTTAAGAGATTGTTATTTTTATAAATCTTTCTAAAGTGTTGGGTTTATTATATACTACGAAATGCGGGGTGCTAGTAGCTAGATAAATATTTTATTTCAAACTTACCGTAGTGGTTCTTGTCAGTTACTGATCGACTAATGATTTGTAGACCTTATTTTTGAAAATATTAATGAAATTTAAAAAATCTGGAATCGATATCTTTAAGAAAAGAGACCCATAGATAAAAGAAATATATATAGGTAGACCCTTTTTCTTTTTGTCAAAAAGTCGACAATGCTGGTGTCCAAGTGCTCTGCGGTGTTTACTTACCATCAGGCGACCTGCGTGCTCGATTGCCCACTATTTATTAATTAATTTTATTACACTAACAGCTAACAACGCTGTTGAGTGCGTATCTTGAAGTTTGGAAATTTTGTTTAATCTGGAGACTTACCATCCTCTCTTAACGCGATCCAATTTACGACCTAAACTGAACTGCATCGCAAATTCGTACCATCGACTTAATTTTTTGTATGAATGCGATTCATTTTAGGTTACTAAATGGAACAGAGTTGCATTGGAATCGTTCTGTAAAAGAAATATGTGATGGTAGGCCTGCTGTTCTTAGAACTGTTAACTGAAAGTGTAGTGACGGCATTCTCAATGAGTTTGCTCCAGTCCCGTACAGTCAACAGCACATCAACCTAACCAAATTCATTACAAACTTACAAACTCGTCGCTATTACCGCGTCATAGTTTCATGCAGAGTCACAGAAAAACATTTTTCAGTTTCCTCTTGGTTGATGTGCGACCTAACTAATATTATAAATGCGTAAGTTTGTTTGTTACCACTTCACGATTTATCTACTCAATCAAACATCTTGAAACATGTGCAAACATGTGGTTAAAAGTACCCTAATTCCTTCTCTATACAATAGTATAGAGAAGGAATTAGGGTTCTTTTCGTCCCGTAGTAATAAATATGCCCGTGGAAATACACGCGAGTGAAACCGCGCGCAATAGCAAGTTATGCAATAAATAGCCTAAGTAAGTTTATGATATCAATGAACTAATACCATTACTTTGTTATTGTTTAGATAACGTGGGTGGACAGTAACGGTGGTGTTTTGACTCAAGGCGTGTCATACAATGTCGAGCCTTGGTCGGACGGACAGAGATTTACAGCCACGTGAGTATTTATTTTTATTATTATACAACTAGCTCTTGCCCGCGGCTTCGCCCGCGTGAATTTATAGTGCGTGAAAGCCCAACAGACGTATTTCATACAAACTTTCACCCCCCATTTTAGTCATTTGAGGGTTGATTTTTGGAAAACAAGTAGCCTATGTTTAAACGGGGATCTTTAACTACATGCATACCAAATTTCATCAAAACTGGTCCTGCGGTTTAGCCGTGAAAGAACAACAGACAGACAGACAGATGGACATTTATAATAATAGTATGGATTATATAGGTCGCGTACTTCGTGTGGCGTATGGTCCCGCCCTAGAATAGGACCACTCCAAAACCTCCCTTGGGTGTCTTACGAGATCACTAAGGGACATTATATATGGCTTAACAGCGGCATAACAGCTGATATGCAACAAGAGCATTCCCAAAGAGAGTCAAGCTGACAGCCTCGTGTAGACTCTCTCTTACATGACGACCCTGCCGGCTAAAAGAAAACTAAATTATTTAGCCGAAATGTTGTTGCTTGTTGTACTAGCCCGATATTTGAAAGTAATTTTTGTCTATGACTGCAGAGTGCAGCTATTCTATATTGGATATAGGAAGAAACCTGGAATATCCTCAGATTGGAAAGAGATGGAGATACTCATTGGGATTCACTAAAACAGGATTTAGAATTTTACTAATCATAAGTAACGTTTTATTCTACTTTGTTCACAGGTCAGTGTTGAAGTTGGTGACGAGAAAAGACCATAACAATCAAACGTACACGTGTCAAGCACAAAACACAGCCGACAGGGCGTACAGAGCCGCCAGTATAATAATAGAGGTTAGTCTTCTCTTGTTATTCAAATGACATCAGTTACTTCGCAAAAAAGCAATGAATCTATTTCCAGCATACATAAAGAAGGCCTCGACATAAGGACAAACGGACTGACGGACAACAAAAACAAAATTAAAAACAAATCTCCTCTCTCTATTTATCTCCTACAATGTTTCTTTCATCCACCGGTAATAACCGGTTTCATTCCATGTCTGGTACCGGCTTGTTATCAATTATGCGAACCAAGGGAGGAGAAGTGGAGAGGAAAAAGTAAGAAAACGGTCCCTGGGTTCCGATGCCGTATAGCTAAGGAAGAACAGTAAAACGCTTAGTTGAGATAGAGATTATGTATGATTGTAATTTGAGTAATTAAGTACTAATGAAATTTTATTGAAGTTCATGGTATTGTTAGATAGAACGTCTCTCTTCATAGTCGTATTTCCTCTTATATATTTTAACTTGAAGTTAAATAAATAAATACAAGCCTCCTTGTCCCCATATTGATATCGAATATCGTATCGTTAACGAATACTCGATACCGAGAAGTGGAGAGCGATGTTGGGCCTCAAGCATTGTGTCAATAAATCCGAAAGTTATAAGGTATAAGAATAACTGTGTTTATTAATATACAAATACCTTCATAGCAGTTATTCTCGAACTGTTTATATATCAAAATTATGAATCGGACATGTTTTAATATTGTTTGTAGGCTTGGTAATCTTCGAAACAATAAATTAAAAAGCTAAATTATTCTGCCTTCAGTGATGTGTGGTATTTTTAACCCCCCGAAGCAAAAAGAGGGGTGTTATAAGTTTAAATTGTCTATGTATCTGTCTGTGGTATCGTAGATGCCAAACGGATGAACCGAATTTTTGTGTCATAGATAATACTGTCCCGAGTGTTATTAGCCATGTTTCATGAAAATCGGTTGAGCCGTTCAAAAGTTGTAGCGTAATGAATATGGAAAGTCGGGGTTTTTTTAAATTGGTCTAACAAATAAACTTGTTTTTCCCAATATTCATGAGAATTCTTGATTCTCCATTCAACTGTTTGAAACTGTTTTGGAGTAAAAAATACATAATGAAATTTGGTACACGATTAGAATATAACTTGGAATACGGTTTTCATCCTGAAATGCCTGCAGAAGCGAATTTTAAAACAAATAACGAACTCCGTTTTACAATTTAGTATATTGAAATGGCAGCTTAGATCGGCTTTTAAAATCTCCAACAGTGGGTCGTATAAATTCGATTAAATTTTACAAGCACTAACAGTTTCAGTGCCACTACGTTTCTACGGTACGTTACGACATAGACTCAAATTATGGTGAAGATACTAGAATGATTTACTATTTGTATGATCGTATTAAATTACCTATAACCAAATCTTTTCATTATAAGCTTTTATTTAATTTCACCTGTCCCGTCGTCTGTAATCAAATCTTGCAAATTAGATTTCTCCTACTTCCGTTTTCAATTTTCCATGTCGCTTCAGTTTCCATGACAGTGCATTATTATGATAAGCATGACCTGATGGTGCAGCCCGGGTCGGCTCCAAACAAGGGAGCTCCTCAACGATTTACAGCAGGGACATGGTATTTTTTTTCAAGCGTTAAATGCAATAACATCTCTCTGACGACAATAAAAGCTTGTGTCAAAATGTAATTTTTGTAAAAAAACTTGTTTATTCGACTTTTATGTAATTTCAAACATAGGTGGAGCTGAATTAAATTTAGACTATTTATTAATACTACGAATTATAGTACATTACTATTTACATAAATAGATTATGTGTTTCTATAAAGCATGTGCGAAAATCTAAATTAAAATTAACCTATCTACCCTTTGTTTTCGTCTACGCCCGTCAACAATGTTTGACACTATTAAAACACCCAGGTGCGGGTGTTAGTCGCTATGTAGCAGTAAAACAGTGAAACTAGATAGTTGCCGGAACCGCTGGATCGTTTGCCTAACAAAACAGAGCCATATGATATGGTTGTTCGTATTTCGAAAAAAAAACGACTTTGTAAAAATTATTACATTCTATTTCTTTTTTTTTGTGAATGGCCAGATCTATATTCGATTTTTAATTTTTTCAAAATTACATTTTCAAATAAGGACAGAATATTTTTTTTTTCTTTAGCAACAATATTCTTAAAACTATGTTAGTGACTTGTTTAATTGAACGTGGGTTCAGTGGTTGAAAGTTTCATAATATTTAAATAAATTTGTGTATTATAGCTATTTAGAATGTCGCTATCGATCGACATACTTAATAAAAACAACGATAAAATAGAAAAGTAATCGAAGAGATCCAATAATATTATTTGACAATTTATATGTACTTAATGATATTGCGTCGCTTCTGGACTGCATCAACATAGACCAGAGATACTCAAACTGTAGCTACTGATGTTACTAATAGATGAGTTATATTATTTTTTAACTAGAGAATCTAATTTTGTCAAAGATGTTTTATTGTTAGGGTTCTGTAAAATTGCTGCCTGTATTTTATAGGAAGCATTCTCCGTTGAGTGTTTAAAGAGTGTTGCAAATTTGATATTATATTGTAGTTATCTGTGTATAAAATAACATGTATATAAATGCATTCACATACTATATGAAATTGAATACTTAAAGTGATATTTAATCACCGATTTTCATTAAACTCGATACTCGGTGATTAAATATAACTTGTATTGATCGATTCCATTTAGTATTTTTTTTGTTTTCATTAAAGTGTAAATAAAACGCTTTTTGACTTCAACATTTGTGACGTCACTTGTGCCCAATGTCATATTAAGCCCTATATTTTTTTTTGAGACAAGGAAAGAAGTGCCTGATTCAACTTTCTTTACGATTGATTGATTGATACGGCAACTAGCCTATTGAAAAAGTTTGACAGCCACTGACGCATACTAATCCAATAAAGTACGTTACTGTCATTTTCTTGAAGTGTTATGGCGGTAGGAAGACATAAAAACAAACATAAATACACGCGATCAATGTACCGCGGCGTCGTAAACATTATGGTGCTTTGTGGACTGGTATTACTATAAGCCTAACCCGGCAACCGGGCGCTGCACAATGCGGTGCGACAATATGTGATTATGGCGACTACATATGTTTCTTATGTTTATATAATGGTTAAATCCAGAAATGCGGCTAAAGCTAGGTTTAATCGATATCATCCCGATTAGGCCTTAGGACTAGCTATAACCATGTGATGTGTCTATAAGCCTACCAGGGATGACAGGTTGTGCCGAAGATAAGTAGGCAACCTCTATGTGTAACCAACTGAGACCGGCTGCACTTAGGTCTAACCAGCTAAACCTACCTTCTTCTTACCTTCGTAAGCATAGCATTGTGCCGCACTGCCTTTTCTCGTTTGTCGCTCACTTAGGACATGAAGCTACTTTCATTAATATAGTGGGCTATAGTAGCACTGTGGTAAGGAAACTATACCAATATTAACAGTAATGGTGAAGCAGGTTATGAGCAGAATAATAAAATCGAAGTTGGTATTGCACAGCACTGTTTTACCGTTTCCCTTACTTGTGTTGAGACACCTAAATCAGAGATGGACTTACGCTATTAATAATTTATTTATTTGAATAACTAGCTGCGCTCCGGAGCTTCGCTTCCGTGGGACTTTCGGGATTTAAAGTACAGTATGTGTCCAGGTTATATTCTACCCGTGTACTAAATTTCATAACATAGTCCAGATGATTTTGCGTACACACACACATACTTACGATCCTCAAAAACTTTCGTATTTATAATATTGGTAGGATACGCCAACCATTACAGTTCTGGTTAAAAAATACTAAATAATTTATACATTTTATTGGGTTTAAGTTTCATAAAAAATATGGAATAAAAATTCTAAAAATGGTTCTGACCATATCATATCTGAACTGAATATCAAATAAATTTCCAATTCAAGTTTTGAATGATTATGTAAACTGATAAAACAATAAAAGTTAGCTTTAAATGATACATAATAACCATGATGATACTTGTTTTCCGTATATATTCGAGTGTCATAAAATAAAAACCCTTTTTACGGTGCCCAATTATTTTTTACGACACGATTCGGGTGAGACTGCCCTCATATTAAGATGGCCGACATTCGTACACATAATAAGACCGTATGGGTTTTTGGTCGTATACATTTCGGCCGTTTTTTGCCTTCAAATTGCCCACTGTGTGTTCATTATGCCTATAACTTTGGTATTGAAAGATAACTGTGCGTTGTAAAAGTTTATTATGTACATTTTGGCTTCGTTTTCGAAAATATTTGAGGTTTTATCTACGAAATAAACTTGCTTCAGCTTTTCCGAATATGTTCGATATAAGGGGACTTAAAAAAAAATAAAAACCTGTAAATAATCTCTTACATTCGTGATTGTGATGCCCTAAATCCCAAAATCTGTTTAAAATATAAAATTTTATATACCTACCTGTCCAAGTCCGAGACCGGCGTAAAAAATATTTTTTTTTTTTTTTTTTACATTGTGCTCTGATTTTACGACCACCGCCAACACCTGACGTCAACCTTCACAGAGAATGTTGCTGTTACCTATCTAGCTGTGAAGGTTTCATCTCTTACTCCTACGACATCTACGGCAGGATAGTGTCTCTAATCGAGGGCGGGATCCATTTGCTACAAGAAAAGATAGCTTTAAGATAATTATTGTCGTCAGAGAGATCTTGTTGTATTCAACGCGTGTCTAAAACCATTGAGAAGTTCCTTCATTAGGAGTCGATCCTAGGCACCCAGCACAATCAGGTCATGCTTATCATAATAAGGCATAGTCGTAGAAACTGAAGCGACAACTGTAGATGAAATTTAACTTGCAACATTTGATTACACAGACAGACACACATTCGGAACAGTTGAAACTAAATATAAAAGCTTGTAATGACAAAAGTTGACTGCCTAATCCTATTTAAACTTGCAATACTTCTATATTTATTTATTCGTGAATACATATTTGTACTCGTGTTTGCGAAAACCAATCAAACGACTTCGTTGAAATTTTATATTAAATCTCGTCTATTAGGGTATATTTGTTTATTCCATATTTTCATTGAAATATTTTAACAAACAAAAACCTGAATATTATAATTTTTCCTCTCATTTAATACGTTTATTTATGTTCTAAAAATGTAAGTACAGACGCCATGATGAAATTATAAAATGTAAACTCTTTTTAGGTACACTTTTATGTTCGGAAAAAAGTGTTAATTTTCTTATCATTAACTGATGAAGGAAAATGATATAATAATAAATATTATCTAGCATATGTTTTCTTCATTTTAATACTGTAAATAAGTACAAGTTGCGTTGCGTTACATTTAGCTTTGCTCCTGCGAAATGTTCGGGAAAAAAGGAAACTTGTCGCGAAAATGTCACAAGTATTGCGGTCTGTTCCTGCCTTAATCGTAGAATAGCACAATTGGATTTTCTATTCTAGTATTAAGGTAGGTACAGACGTGATGCGCAATTCGTTGCGTTGCATATATTTGATAAAAAAATCTCCCATTTCTCCGTCGTCCTCCGTTACGTCGACATACATCGATGCACACCAATGTCAAAACCAATATAAAACAATGGAACGGCAACGCGCTGTGTCGACGCAACAGAGAACGACGGAGCAATGGGGCTGGGCCTTTATATATTCAGTTTGTTGTATTTAAGATGTTTTTGTCCTCAGGTCAACTATGCACCGACAATAAATATGACAGTAAATGGCCACATCAAAGGGAAGACATATGTACCGGAGGGACATGACGCTCGTATTGGTAAGAATCTTGTGTTTCTTATGACATTTCTAACTTTAGTAAGTTCACGCGGGCGCCCACGTGAATTTCCCACGGGACCATTTAATTTTCCGAGATGAAATTTATGGTTGAATGGGCTAAGTGTGTGTAAAGGTTCGTTGACAAATTTTCGTTTTGATGACTGTTCAAAGGCCAAAGGGCCTTCATTAGAAACACCAGTGAAAAAATTACTGTGATAATGACAATACTATCAAAGATATGACAAGAATAAAATCACACGATTTTGGACATGTAAATATATCTATTTTACCTAGATTATACATTTTTTTTTCAATTCTCTAACCTTGTCAACTGCCGATTGTATTACTAATATTGGCTGTGTTTTTGATAGCATGCTTCGCGGATGCAAACCCATCCAATATGACATACAAATGGTATATAAACAACCAGGGATATGCTGGAAATACTACTGAGTTGGTGAGTAAATAATTTTTGAAGTTAAAACTTCTTTAGCGGCGTTGTGCACTTTTTGCGATGGGTAAAAAATGTTAAACTCGCGTCAGGACACGAGACCTGATCGAAAATTCGAAGACGTCAAAAATGCACAACGTTAATATTCAAGTTTTCACTTCTGCCGGCACTACAGGAGTGCAATCCGTATTTTTCTATGTGAACTCTATAAAATATATAAATAGTTTATCCATAGCACAGGAGTAAAGAATTTGAACCGAGGCAGCTTTCTAAGGACCGTCCTAAATTGTAAATCTATTTTAGTAGGATTGGCAAAGAAGATTTAAAGAGAATAAACTTTATTTACTAGATTTGCACCTCCGAATATAACTACACTTTTTTGAGTATCTATTTACACTTTATTCCACAGAAACAATTTAAAATTCTTAAATTTTTACTGAGCAGAATCGCGAAACGTGTCCCAAAAAGTATTAAAATATGTGTAGGTGAATTTTAATGTATCATATCCTTACAGGTCATTCCGAATGTGACAAGGAATCATCACGAAACATCAGTCACATGTAAAGTCCAGAATGCCATCGGACCTTCGGAAGACACCCTCACTTTACATGTTACATGTAAGTATATTGATGTAATAAATTAATAGTTTTAAAAACAATAGAAAACACGCTTTTATAAGTAGTTCTCCGAGTGTTTCGAACTCTGCGGTCGCGCGTCGTTGTAAAATTTTCAATTTTTAACAAAGACTAGAATCTGTTTTACTATCTGACTTTAAAATAATTAATCTGTACCTGTGGTCAATGTAAATTTTATAAATGATTGATTTTGGATCATAATGCGCGGCGCGGCCGCAGCGGTCGAAACACTCGGTGATTCAAAGAGCACTTAAAACCCATAAATAAATTATGGATCGTTCAAGTTGTGTCTATTTCTGGGCTAAAGTGTAAACTATGTGCTTTTAATTATAACATTCGATTGTAAAAGCGTGCGGCGCTGGAACAGGAAAGATTTTTTGCACAACTCGCTGAGAATTCATCAGAATTTCATCATTTTCGTAAATTCTCATGACGCTACGATCCTTGGAAGATGGTTAAATTAGTTACCATAAATTCCATTACATAGTTTCTTACATACTTCCAGGCTTCGACCTAATAAAATATGTCAAAAATAGGGTAAGGTCGTATGTTGCTTGGAAAAATTGCAAGCAGCGATGAGACCGCCTTTTGCGCAATTTATTGAAATCGTTATAATAATAATATTTGTATTTATATACAAAATGTAACACCGGAAACAAGTGGTGACCTGTATCTATATATGAGTCAGATTGGTATACAAATTGGCACATAGGATAGTAACTTCAGTCTTTCGATCTCTGACGTGGACAATGAGAACTGATGAGAGAGAAATTAAACATTTTAGTTTAAAACCATTTTGTTAATCTTTCTTATATAACTATTTGTTATTCCTGAATAAATAAAATAAAACATATGGTGATTTTTTTCTCTTAATATTAACAGATAATAAATTTCCAGATGCACCAACGTTTCGGAACCCCCCTAAGGACGTAGAAGCCGAGATAGGGACGCCCATTACATTGAGCTGTGACGTCGACAGCTTCCCTGAGCCAGAAGTGGAGTGGTACCATATTGAGGAGGATCAAAATATTGTAAGTCATTTTATGAAGTGAAAACTTCTTTAGCGGCGTTATGCGCTAATTGTGATGGGTAAAATTTGTTAAACTCGCGTCAGGACACGTGACTCGATTGAAAATTCGTAAGACGTCAAAAATGCATAACGTTAATATTCTGCCGGCTCTCCCGAACACCCGGAGCAACCCTTTTTTTATCAATGTAAATGTAAAACTGCTTTTATATTTACGCGCTTAGAAAATAAAAAACATTTTTATTTCATGTACTTAGCTGACTTTTCAACGACCTTACTGATTTGATAGATATCTGATAGATTACTTTTTAGTTTTCACTCTAATGCTAAATAAAAAACTAAAATACAATGTATCTACCCATAATTGTAAACCTTTAACTAATCGAAACTTAGAGTGGGTTACACCCAGTCAAATTTAACGTTAACTTTAACCTACGAAGAAAACGTAAAGTACGCCATTTTGTCTCAACGTCAACGGTGCACGGGTTAAAAAAGTCAACGTCAGAATTGACTGGCATTCATCCTAAGAAAGTAAACTAAAATCTTATCTTAATCGTAATCTTCCCTCAGCAGCGTCCGCTGATAATTTTTACATTGGGGTTTTCAATAAAAGAGTGTATCGCTTTCTCAAAAAGTCGGCAACGCAGCGGTGGCCCGTATTGAGTTGCATTTACTAATACGTACGCATTGTCAACAAGCTGCATGCTCGTTTGCCCACTGTACTATAAAAGGAAGCTTAAAATAAATTACAATTCAACCTATTTCTAGCTAGGTACACATAATTCACAGATTTAGCAACCACACACAACAATAGAGTTGAAATCCCGAGTTGAAATACATAACTCATATTACTTACACGCAACTGAAATATTAATGTTGTCATACCTAAGATGAAAATTAAATGGAAGATTCGCTACTTCTATGCTTGTACTTAATAAAATCATTTATATATGACTAGATGATTTTAGTAACACATACTTGTGTACTTACATTGTTATAATACTAAAACAATGATACACAAATTTATATTTTAAAAAATGGTAAGCCTTTCTGACATGATAGGGACCGTTTGAACAATGTTTGAATTAGTTTATGTTGACCATTTCTTCTCAGCAGTGGTCGTTCCGAAATACTAGTAGTTTGTAGCTTTGGTAAATATAATTTAATTTAGAATAGGACGTGATAAAGTGCCTGTGAAGGCCAAATTTCTGAATAAATGATTTGGTTTTTATTTTAACACATTGAAACATTTCCGATCAGCTTTGCGATTCCGTAAAACTCAAAAGTCACATCACATCACTCACACTTAGCAAATCATTTTCACTTCTCCTTCATACTACAGTTAAAAAAAATAATCATGTCGTTTCTTCCAGTATCACATCTTTGTATCGCCCTTACCCGTTGTGAGATTTTATCATTGTCTCTTGTGTAATTATATTAAGCTTGGATGTTCACCAACTTGCCGTAATTTTGATGGAACAGAAATATCCCGACATCGTCCTTATTTAGAAGGTTATTTAATTATAATTGTTATTTATTTCAATACGATTTATTAATAAATGTTTACTTTTACGATAAAATTACAGATACAGACTATGTTTTATCCCTTACTCGGTAGGCAGGGTCACGAATTGAGAAACGTGATGACAAGCAACAAAAAATATTATATACTAGATGTTGCCCGGGACTTCGCATAGTTTCAGAGATTACCCGCCTCAAACATATAAACTCACAAATGCTTATCTCTTTATAATAATAGTGTAGATAAGAAGTGTAAAAATTGTTTTGTGTAAATGCTGTCTTCAAATGTACTTAAAACTACATCTAGTTGCCGATCTTTACAGTTACCTATTCTGTTGCTCTCAATAAATCCACAATAGCTCTTAAAATACTCAAAATAATATGTAATTTCCTTATTGCACGAATATAAATTAAGATCACCTACCACTATTATTTCACTAAACGTACTACAAAAGTTTTCAATAATATTAAACATCAACATATATTCTTGATCACTACTACTAGGGGGGATATAGATAACACAGCACAGAAATAAAAAACGACTTTTTAAATATACCGCTGCACACACCATGTCGAATACTCGCGCATTGATGTTTACATCTCTCGGGACCGGTATATGACGTAACTCGTAGCGCGGTGTGGCCACGAGAAACGCGCCGCCTAGTTTGCGTCCGTCTGAACGATCGCAACGAAGTATAGTGTATCCTCTTGGTACAATTTCAGCATCGTCTATTCCTTCATAACAACTTGTTTCAGTGATGGCAATGAGGTCCGCGTCAATGTTCAACAAATTTGTTTTAAATTTGTTTAATTTAGTACGTAAACCTCTCACGTTCTGGTAAAAAATTTCTATAGTACTATGTGTTTTTTGACTTAGGGTTTGGTTTTCGAAACCACACCCACTCGCAAAATTCAATGTTGACGGCCCAATTTTCCGGTTGACATAGCTGAACATATTGACTCTCGGGAACTCCTATTATGAACGATGCATAGTCCCTCTCAGTTTTGTGTTTGATTCTATCAATCTTTACTTGTACATCCTTCCCACATACATTTTTAACGTGCTTTTCTAACGATTCTATTGTTGTATCCAATCTTAATCTCCACACATGAAGATATTTTTTCCGCTCAGTACCTTGGATATCAGCCACACTGGTGCTTCCTCCTTTTTTGACGTCACTGTTAGGATACCTACTCCTTTTTTTGCTTACGACTGTCCAATTTTCCTCACTCCTGTTTCCATTTTCCTTACCATCTATTTCCTTTACTTTGTCCGGTATCACAGTTAAATCAACCTCTTCCGCTGTCGTAGGTCCGACCACAGTTGGTTTTGTGGCCACACACACTTGTGTGGATTTTTGTTTTGCTACCTCTGCAAATAATGGTTTATTATTCGATTTGGAGATTATGTTTCCAGTCACGGGGGTTGCTGTGGCTCTTTTATGCTGGAGTAGGCCTTCCAAGTGTGAATTTTTTTCAGTTAAGTCCTTAAGTTTACATTCTAGTTCATCGACCTTAGTAACTTTTTCTAAGACTACCTTCATCATTTGCTTCAGATGTAACAATTCTGTTTCTGTATTAGCCAGTTTATCCTTTAGTATCTCAAACTCGCTTGCTTGCTCGACACGTCGCGCTTGTGATTCCGAGCGAAACTCCCTTAGTTCCTCCAGCAATTTATTATCAATGTCCATCAGAGAAATGTCATTCTTGTTGAGACGGCTTCCGCGTTCATTGTTGACAAAGTTTCCCGGTGTGAATGTTTTGTTCATCAGGATGTTGCCTCTAATTGGAGTATCCGAGTTGCCCCGCTTCGGGATTACGCTTACGCATTCCGGACAAATCCAGGTATCTTTGTAAGCCGTAGACATTTCTTCAAACTTGTCGGTTGATATGCTCAGGCACTTCAGATGGTATAACTTCTTACAGGCATCTTGCGAGCATTCCATAAAGGAGATATCATATATCGCCGTATCACAGGCTTTACACTTGTTATTCATTTTTACTTGTTAAAATAGAATAAAAATAGAATAAAAATTTTGGCTCCGCTGCCGAGACACGCGACCGTCGCGCGCGGCCGTTTTTTAATAATGTTTTTTAATGTCTCTGTGTGAGACATGTGAGGTACCCATGCAGACGATCATTGTACCCAAGTCTTCCTCTGTGGAGTAAGTGGAGCTCTTATGCTTAACGGCAATGAATGAATGAATTAAAGAATTAATAATTTATTTGAACAACTCAACGTACACAAGCTTATTAATACATAAGTAACGATACTACAACAAAGCAGGTGTGCCCCGCTGCAATTCAAAAAGGTCATAGCTCAACGAACGAGATGAGAACATGAGCAACGAACATGAACAAAACACTGGTTTTCTGCTATAACCAGGCAATGGAAGGAAACAGAATAACACTCAGACGAAAGATACTAATTCGCATTTTTGTTTCAGCGTATCGGGAAAACCATGAACCTGTCTCTGATAGCCGATACACACACATCGGGTCGTTACCTGTGTAAAGCATTTGTCGAAGGATATTCAGCTGTACAGGCTGAGGCATCTGTGTTTATTAAAGGTAAGAAACGCCATGGGCATTGAACATCTTAGAGGCGTAGCGGACGCGATCGATGATCTGATGACTAGGATTGCCGGCGACCGTGTTAATTGGAGATGAAATAAACGCCATTTTGTTTTGTTGACAAATTAAAAAACACCCGACTTAATATTCATTTCGCTACAATATTCATTTCGAACCGATTTTAATCAAACATATCTAAGAACTACCGCATAAAAAATTGCTATTAAATAAAAAAAAAACCGCATCCAAATCGTTTCGGTTCACTCATGATGAGCTGCGGTGCCACATACAGAGACAGACAGACACACTTAGCGGTCAAATTTATAATAGCCCTCTTTTTGCATAGGGGCTTAAAAAATTGGATAAGTACGCACTGGATAAGTAAGCACATAATCATGAATATATTTTAATTACTTTACCTCTAGTGGCAACATCACTGCTAAACGGAACTTGTTAAGCTGAGAAAAACGCTGTGGGTTGCATAATAATTATTATTATTACAACTATGTATAAGTATAGTATATACATATAGTATAAGTATAATTACTTATACGAAATAAAATAAATAAATGAAATAAGAAAATGGATCCTGGGTTTCGACACTCAACAAGAAAATTTCTCAGAGAAAGTGTGGCGCGGAGGATGCGACCTCCATCAGTGGTCTGGAAGTTTTAGGCTCGATTCCTGACGAATCGTACGATTTTAATGAGCAAATATTTTTACTTGTTTCCACGAAATTTTCTCGTGTGCACATAATATTTGTAGCTATCAGACAACATATATTTGTAGCTATCAGACACAGAACACAAGCTTAGTTCTGAGTGTTTGTTGTTCAGTACTGTAATTATTTTTTTATGCGCGATGTATATGCAAATTTGTACGAGCCAAGCAAAGATAGCTTTCAATTTATTTTCTGAAACATTCGGTACCCTAAATCTACGTCGATATTATAACGACGCAAAGTTGACTATGTGAAAACATATTAATCAAACGAATTAATCGTTCAGTATCATCAATAATGTTGTTTGGCCAGTCTCATACTTGTACAGCCTACGAAAAGCAAACAATTAAAGTGCTAGCTACTTTGCCGTGTAGGTATATCAATGGATCTTCAGTCGTTTAGTATCACGAGTGATTCGGACGTATTCAAATAATATTATCATTTAATAGAAGAGATCGAACGTAAGATCATCAGTCGGCTTTTTTAATTTTTCTTCTTCACTTCACTTTTCGGCAGCATTAGTTATAAGAGCATTCACTATATTTTCTTCTATTTCGTGGTGACAGCATTTGACAATACCAATAGCTCAAAGCTTCGTTTGTCCTGAGTGCTCAAAACACCTGCTCTTGGGCTGACCTTATGGCAACCATATGAAGCCAATTAGATGGCTTATTTTCAAAGACATTATCATTATTAATACTAGCGACCCGGCCCCGTCTTCACACAGGTGTAATATTATGCATGTTATACACAAACCTTCCTCTCGAATCGCTATCTATTAAAAAAAACAAAATTCGTTGCGTTATTTTAAAGATCTAATCATACAGGGATAGATAGCGGTAAGCGACTTTGTTAAATACTATGTATTGATAATACAGCGCATTCTATTGTGATCCCACTTCGAACCTTTGCTACTTTTGTACTCACCTATAGGGGTAAATCCTAATGGGGATATTTGAAGGACTACTTAAAAATATCTACTTGTATCTATCGTATCATGACAATTAGTAGCTAGTATTAGGAAAGATCCCATCATCAATAAACTACGTAAGTAAAAAACAAAATCGCTTCTCGCTGTCTGTTCTATGTATGCTTAAAAACTACGAAACGGATTTTATTGCTGTGTTTTTAATAGATAGAGTGATTCCAGAGGAAGGTTTATATATATTATATAACATGCATAATATTGTACCCGAGTGAAGCCGAGCCGGATCGCTAATCTTCATTAAATTTAAGAACGAGTTTCTTGTCGATTGCGTATTGTCCATTCTACTCTGTTTCTTGCCATATATTTTACCTCTCTATTCTAATGGTCCCACAGGCTTTAATTCAATACCTCGGAGTGTCCCATCGCGGTCCGATTCTTTTGTGATACGAAACGACAACATGCCTATTTCAATAAGCATAATATGTCGATACCCCGCCGTTCAATCAATAACTTCAAGGGCGCAAGAAGATATATTTTCTTGTATTTTTGTTAGCAACTAGGTATATTTATTATTTGATTTATTTATTATTTATTTGCAAGTAAATTTCTACTTTTTAGACTTGAGAGAATATGTTATTATTTATGTATTTTAGTTGATTAAGTTAGAAGCTTTATTTCTTGGAAGGTTTTTTATTAAAGTTTCACGATACTTTTTCTATTATTCAAGTAATATTGTCATTACTTTGATAACAAATATTTTTTGTCAGTCTCTTTAATATTTGGAAATTAAAGTCAGTCAGAGTCTTCAAGTAATAAAAAGTATTAAGTTTTTGGGACGCGCAACAATTTTCAGTCTATTCCGGGTAAGCCGAGAGAGTTCGTCTTTGTTCACAAATATATTTTTAATAGTTGTGTCCGCAACTTCGTTTGCTTGCGATTCGAAACAAATAGGTATACTCACGACTACGTTTGAGCAATTGGAATTATTTCGTAGCGTTTCAATTTTAATGTAGAATTCAAAGAAAAACAATGAATATTTTAAAAAAATCAAGGTTAAGAATGATGTTACAAATAATGTTATCATACTCATATATTTTTGTACAATAAAAATGCCGCGATTGGAAGTAACATGACAAACCAATATTATCCCTTTATTATTCTTCTAGGTCCTCCGAAGATCATCTCCAATAACACACAATTCGGTACACAAGGCGACACGGTCAACATAGAATGTGCAGCATTCTCTATACCTCGCATAGACAATATTATATGGACTTTCGAAGGAAAAGAAATCGACAGTATACATGATCAGGTAACTTTTTTTGTGGAAAATGACACATAATATTATCTGTGGACCTTTTTCTTCTTTTCAAGTTATTTTATTTTTAAATATTGTTTTTATTAGTCCTCTTTTAATAATATTCACACTTTATTGTACATAGTTATTATACTATTATAAAAAAAATGTAAGAAACAATAATGGTAAGCCCTTCTGGGATGATTGGGACAAACGATGTTCAAATGAGTTTCTTTCGGCATTCCTTCTCGACAGTGGTCGTTCCTAAATGCTAGTAGGTATTTTGTAGCCTTTTGATTTTATTACTAGTTACTAGTGGTCTAATTTCTGAATAAATAATTTGATTTTGATTTTTGACAGAAACCTGGCTTTTGTATTTCTATTTCTATTTGTATTTTTTTTAAATAAAATAAATAAAAACAACGAGCAAACGGGTAACCTGATGGTGAGTTAGCACCGCTGCCAAACAAATGCAATACTAGAGGCATCACAGGTTTTAGTGTCTACTAATTAATTAATTAATCGTAACAGTTCACGGTTGAACATATGCTTCAAAGCCTGGTTTACACAAGCGTAATTTCATCGCATGAGTGAGTTTGATTAGGTTTGATTGCATCAGTCCATTTTGACGTTAACTTTACCCTCGGCAGAAAATCACAAATTACGCCATTTTATCTAAACGATGGCGGTGCACAGGTTAATGAACACTTGTTCATTAGCCTAGTCAAAGTTGAGTGGTGCAACCCACCCTTAGACGACAGTATTATTAGTCTTAGTAGTCGACAGTCTGATAGGCTTAGGAATTATCGGTCAAGAGACTGGGACTAGTCATATTTTATGAGCCTCAAAAACTCGACTTTTCCCTCCCCAATGCAGTGTTTGCTCAAAGCAAACACTAATCATGATTAAATCCAAAGGTGGACCTTTTCACGTCAAATTGTATAGTATAAAAAATGTCTCAATAAGCTACTGGAGAAGTTTAAAATTAAAGTACTTACTTAATTAGGTAAAAATAATATTTAAGAACATAAGTACATAAACAGTTGCTAAAATATTATTTACTATTGTATTGGCCACAAATGTAAAAAAATGGTTCTTGTTTTAAATCGTCAGTGTCAAAAAGAAAGAAGTTAAAATTTTTCTTTACGATATCCCGCCTATTTTTGATAGTGTTATCATAGAATTAATAGGTTAGCTAAGTTGTTACCATTCCTATATACGTTATTTTTGAAAATACAATGTATATTATTCCACCAACCGCAAGTAACGGAGTTTTATTTAACAGTAAAGAAACTAATTAATCGACATAACAATTTATTCTGTAATGCAGTTCACTGGTGAAATACCAGATGGTTTAACATCCAAGTCTGTGGATTATCAACTACAAAATACTACAGTAACCAAATTACTCAATCACGCAGGACTATGCTTTCCTTGAGGACCTGCAAGCTGGTGGAGTGATCAATTCCACATTGATCATCCGAGAGAGTCAATCCGGACACTTTGGAAGGTACAAGTGTAATGTGTCTAATGATTTCGGAAGTGATGCAATGGAGATCGTACTAAAACCTAATAGTGAGTATCTACATCTATCTATCTATATGCGAAAGTTTGTGAGGATGTATGTGTATATTTCTAACTCTTTCACGCGAAATCTACTGGACGGATTGTTGTGAAATTTGGTACACGGGTAGAATATAACCTGTAATAAAACATAGCTTACTTTTATCCCGGAATTTCCACGGGAGCGAAGCTTCGGGGCGCAGCTATTATTATATAATCCCACTAATATTATAAAGGCGAAAAATTGTGAGCATGTTTATCACTGCCTCACGCTGAAACTGCTGGGCCAATTTTTAAGAAATTTGGTATTGTGGTAGGATCTTGGATTAACATACATAAGGTACTTTTATCCCGAAAGTACAGTACGATTCTCGTAGGATTTGATCAGAAAGTCTTTGAGAGTAGTACTTTTGACAAATACGAAAAAGGTTGACACACAACGTTCATGTGATATATTAAGAGTTACTGACATATTTGTTAATTCATATTTATCAATATTTATGGCTCTTACAGAAATAAAATTATTATATGTTGTCCTTTTAAAAATTCACGGAATTAAGTTCGGTCCTTTGAGAGTCTGCGTAGGGATATGAATCCTATTATTATTATTATTATAACTGTTTATGAATACCTCAAAATAAAGTTATGTTTGTAATGTGGCGGTGAATATGTGTAAGCGTATTTTTAATAAGTTATTAGAAAAATATAATATAGGGTTCTGTAAATAAACAAACGATTTCAGATCAAAAGGCAGCCATCAAACGAGAAATATATTCGACGGCGACGGTTGAACCAATAATGATTATATGTTTGAAATTGAAGCATTCCCACATATATTAGCTTCGTAAACATAATATCGTCCTATATACTGAATGATATTAGTATACATTTTCAGAAAAATCTAAAATGTTAAATATTTGATCTTTAAGTGGTTTATTTTTATAGATTTATTAAAATGAACAAGTAGAAAGCGAAACCTGCGTTACTACGTTACTTAAAGGCTGAGGAAGATACGTGTATCGATTCAGAAAAGATTTCAACTTTTTTTCTAAACGTATAAAATCCTTTTACAGAAAAAACGCCTAAAATATAGTAACATATCGTGTCAAAAGACCGCCTTATCGCAACGGGAAATTCTTGCAACTTTTCACATATAAATGTTTAGTATTAAAGTTTTTACATGCTAAATTTGAGTGCTTGTAAAAATAAAGTCACAAATACTATATTCTACGAAGTACAAACTAGTATTTTTAACAATTTATAATTCGTTTAAGTTTCAGTACTTATTTGAACCTATTACGAAAAATAATGTGCAAGAATAAATTTCACTGAAGTGAACATCTAGCCCTTTAGGGACATTATTTCTATTTAAGGTTCATTAAACTCACATGACATAGTCACAAGCATAAAAGATAAGCTTAAAATAAATATGACGTAGGTACGTTAGTAGTCTGGTCACTTAAATCTACTTTGTGTGAACACGGCATGAAAACACAAATTATACATACACGTCCACTAAAGTCGAATGGCACAAGTGATGAGAAAATTACAATAAATATCAATAAAATGTAACGGTATAAACTCGGGGTAAATATGTATAATCATAGATTTGTCTCTATAGTGAGTATTGAGTCGAAACGCAGTGAGACGCAGCGAACCAATAACATTGCAGTGTGGTTGTTGTCGCATCACAATGGCTTATTGTGATTGGTTAGTTGCGTCTCACTGCGAATCGACTCGATAGTGAGAAGTGAACACATATCGCCTTCTGATAAATAAAGTGTCACGGTTAAAATGTAAAATAGGTTTAATCAGAGTTTATTAACTTTTATGTGGGTATCGTAACTTTTAAACTGGCCAGTTAATTTCTGCCCTAGATTTTGGTGCTGGAGAATATTTTTACAAAATTCCACCCTCCATAAACATTGGGGATATGACCATTATTCTGAATGGTGTCGATCCCCATTACGTCCCAAACGACCGCGTATTATACCAATGTATCGCCATTTTAACTTTATGCCTCGCTCATAAGTGTGCGTCTATCATTCGCTTCACTGAGATTTTAAGTATAATAAGCTGAGATTTTAAGCTGAATAAGCTAACTTTTGACGTTAAAATTATGATACTGCAGATCAATTTGTTTGATTCCATTATTTTTGGCCCTACTAGATCAAGATGTGTTTATAATTATTATATAAAGAGTTCAACAAATCATCTGATTGAATCTAATCTAGAAGCGAAATAAAATCATTAAATAAACCAGCTGTTTCTCCTCCCACGCAGATTGTAAAAGGTCTTTAAATTGGAGATTATGTACATAGGCAATGGCCTAGCGACTAGACACAATATCAATATCGCCAATAAATCCAACGTACAGCTAAACGTAGCCTTCGAGTTTCACAACTCTTGGTTCTGTCTACCCCGCAAGGAGTGGAGATTGATATACGCTGTAAAATAAATACGTTGCGATAAAAATAAACAGTTACATCTTGTAAACGAATTAAAATTTTTCAGAAACCTTTCCACTCCTACTGATTCTATTCGGAGTGACATCTGGCATGATAATGGTGGCAGCGCTGATCATGCTGGTGATACTCTGCCAGAGGAAGCAGAGGAAGAACAAGCAGACCCAAGTGGCGGAGAAACCTGACGTAACGGTCACTGCTGAAGAACTGTTTAAAGATAATGATAGGAATTCTAATATAAGCGATTTTAAGCTGGAATTGAGGCAAGCAAATGGGAGCTGTGAAGTGGTGAGTATTTCACTTTTATAAAAACTGATTTTTGATCATCACAACCTATGTACGCTATCAAGTTGCCGACTTTTGCCGCAGCATTATTCTTATAATACAATCATGCAAAACACCTGATCCTGCTGTGTGGTGGCTGAAATAGAGGAGCTTACCCGTGCAGACGAAAATTGAACTAATTGATCGTTCTGTCTATTTGAGCAATATACAAGCTCATTATCAACTCAATTGGAAATTGAAGCAGTCGAATAAAGCTATCACAAATTATGGAATTTGGAATTTGCGTAGGTACACTAAACTAAAGAAAGAACTTCATAAATGGCGCGTATTTATGAAGCAAATAATTATCTTTCCACTTATTCTTAGTAGAATGATATCGTCACAATAAAATGAAGGCGTGAAATAATTCTTAAAAAAAATATATATAAAGTTCTTTTGCATATATATAAAGTAAAATATATATAAAGTTCGGCTTGGTAACGATTTATCGAAATCGTACTGTTTAAAGAACCTCTCCTTGTATATTTCTTGTTTAATTCTTGGCTGTGCGCCCAAATTTTGCGAAAAAATTAATATTGAATATTCGGCTGTAATTTTGAGACCAGTCACTTTTCTGATGTCAATCAACTTTGCTATGTATAAAAACAAATAGGGTTGTCAATGCTTTATTTTATATCCCTTTGTCGCCTCATACGACATCCAGGAGGATATGATATGTTGCTGGTATTTGAGGACGAGAAGCACACGGCCTTTGTTTATATACTGAATGTGTAAACTTGAAATTTTAAAGATAGGCTGCAAAATATTTAGTTTCTACAGTCAGCGGTTTCGATATACTACTAATCAGTATTCAATTCTTCTTCTTCTTCTTCTAATAGTAGAAAACTAATAATAATAGTATTTAAAATGAGAAAGTTTATAAACGAGCAATGTTATTGTGTACATTTTGTCCAGAAATTCCTTGAACAAAAGATTGCATTTGATTTTTCAAGTGTGCGAAAGATAGCAAACATCATCTTAAATTCAGTACCAAACAAAACCTTGGACCTAACGTAATTAACCCTCCCACTTGTTCCAGGACTACTCAAACACGGGTTCAGACAGTACTTTATGTTCGAATGCCAAGCTAGGCTCTATCCCCACCGTCGCACCGCTTGCCGTCAACCAGAACTACCCGTACAGATATAGCAACGATTATAGTGATCCCGCCTATGCTGATTGTTATAAGGTAAATATATACCGCCTTTTTTTGTATACCACCAATAGGTAAACAGGCGGCTCACCGATGGTAAGAGGTCACCACAGCCCATGGACACCAGCAATACCTGACACGCGCTTTACTGACTTTTTGGCCTAGGGTCTTTTATCCTGTAATTCACACTGCTTCTTTTGTCATGTATTCGGTTATTGAATATTTAGTTTCATTTTGTCCGCATTTGAGCTCAGTTTCATTATTCTGGCTGATAAAATGTAGTATCCTATAGATTCTAGTGTCGAAATTTCTAATAACTTCTAATGACTTGTATTCAAATATATTATTCTGCCCATTGTCTAATTACGTCCAGCCCTGAAACCTAAACCTATTACATTTGCCAAAAAAAAAAAATTAAAAAATATAATTACGTAGTATTTGTAAATGGTGCGGTAAAGTATACCACTTCTTACATAGTACCTAGTAGTTTAAACTTTCCTAAATGCATATTGATTGTAATTTAGAAAATCAAAGACTTTTCAATCTGTAATCAGATTAGGACTTATTCTTCTCAACGCACAACGCTGCTTTGTCGTATTTAGTGGTGTCGTATCGTGGAATTTTTTTGAAGTGATTTTCCGCCAAATTTTCTTGCTATATTCTAAACCTGATAAAATTATGAACAGTTATCTAATTAACAGAAAGTAAAGTACTGGAGATGTGACTAATCGGGACTAATTAGCTGACCATCTGGTCAACAATGAGACTAAATTAAATTTGACACAGTTTAGTTAGAAATCTGATCTCAAAGATATGCTTCAGTGGTGTTTAATGGTCTTTTAATTATTCCAAACGGAGCATCTTGTAAAAATATTATGACACTATCCTTTTTGAATGAATAAATCTTACATCACCCAAGTTTTTGGTTAAAAGTTTTGCAATGTTGAACTGTGAATTTGTCCGAACTAAAATAGAATCATACATTTTCTTTTTGAATGATCCTTTGAGTGGACTCAGAATCAGGAGTTAAGTCAATAGTTTGTGCCCGCAGTACCAATGTTTATTTAGATGACATTTTATTATGTAAAATGGATGGATTGGGTCCATATTTTGCTTCGATTTGATTTAAAATTTGACCATAGCAAAAGACTGATTGAAAAAACTGACTTTCTAATGATTCTTGTCCCGGTTTTTTTTATAAATCATGTACTAGTTTGTATTTTTGTCTTTAGTAACTAATAAATAGGAGTACTGGGGTTAATAGGCTTTCTTAAATATATGAAAGCCTTATCTTATTTATCTCTTCAAACTTAAGCACAAGAAATTTTTCCTTTATGTTTATTAATAGCGTAAAACTTTTGAACATTTTTGTAAGAACTCCCAAAGAGTTTCTCAGAATTCTCGAGTTCAAAGGGTATTTTTTCCCATTTGCAACTTTTTAACTTTCTGGCTTTGCTATTGGTTATTCTATTTTCTGAGTGAAATCATACAAATATACATTTGTTAAGGTTGTATAATTAGTGAATTTGTTACTTTCAAAAGAAATGGAAATGCTTCTTTGTTTTTGCATCTTACATTTCTATTTTTAAAATAAAAGGGGTTGTTTATTTAGTCTATTATAATTTTTTTTTCAATTTTATTCTCAAAGGGCTAAAAATGTATTTTACTAGTCACCTAATTACTTTTTACTTTAATAACTTGATTTTTTATTCACAGGTAAATGGATTTGGCAACGGATATCAAACTTATGTTCACTATGCCCACGACTATACTCCTGGCTCTTTGAGAGTCACCTCACCTACCATCGTTGGTGATAAACTGACCCCTAACAGGTAACAATAGCACAAACACTATATTGTCTTTGAATGTTTGTAGGTAAATTTTACTTTCGTGACATTTATCATGATAATAATATGCGGTCATTATCTAGCCAACAATGCCTCTGTTCTCAATTACTTTTATTTTCATTTGTTTTTAGCCTGCTTAAAATGCAGATTTTCCCAGACACATATGACTTTTTAGCATGTTTTGTTTCCTTACTCTGCTGTATACTGCCATAAAATTATGTTAAAACGGTTACGTCTATAAATATCTTTGTTCAGATTATTTAACTCTTGTATTATACCAAAATATATTTCTTGTATTGTGTGCTAAAATTAAAACGTTATTATTAAATTAGGTCTGTAAATGGAAGTCTACCGAGAAGCATAGATACGCCGTCAACAGTGCAATTCAATCCAAATAGCGGGTCCCAGAATAACTCCCTGCAGCGAACCACTAAGAGACAAGACAGCTCGAATGCTTTAAATAGTTTAGGATTACCAAATCCTGAAGGTAAGTTTGTACAAATAAAAGAGAATGTTTTAATTTTCTTTGTATTATAAAATAAACTTTAATATTATTATTAAAAATCACTATTGATATGCATTATTTGCATTGTCGAATGCATGGAGCATTTCTAAAAAATATTTTGTTATATCAACGGTCAATTTGTAAAATTAAAAATTGCCTAAAGTTGTGTTTCACAAAAATATTGTAGTTCCCTTTACTTGGCTCTTTGAAGTTTCTTTGTTTTTTATTTTTGTAATTACGATGTTAAAGTCAATATTTAAATGTGGTCATATTTATAGATATAATTTAATCTCGTAGCAACCGATTTAACTAGCATTGTTAAAAAAATGGTCATTTGTTTTAACAATACTAGTTGAATTCTTTCAAACTTCTATGACCAGACGAAATAATTTCAATGAAATTTCGGAGTATAACTTAAGTGTTTTTATTTTAGCAGTGAATAGAATACCCAATGGAGGTATCATTCACGGTGTGGACGTGAGATACGCCGCAACATATGGCAACCCTCATCTGAGAACTGGAGGGGGACTAGGATTTAACACAGTAAATACAGCCAAACCTGCGTCTACCCCTGCCCCGCCGCCGTATTCGTCAGTTAGAAGCTCTGTAGTGTTGCCTTCAGGTAAATATTTTTCTTATTATTCCGCGGTCCTTTCAATGTTTCATGTTGTTTCTTGTTTCTTGACATTTAAAATTCTTACTGTGTTCGTTTTATTGACGTATTCTGTATTTAGTTTTTACACTTCTGCAATGTCTGTCATTCTAGACTTAACTGTCCGCATACTTCAAATAAATTATTTAAAACAATTTCTTAAATTTGGTATAACCTTTAAATAATTCAATAAAAAAAAAAACACAATTTAAATTCTTAAATTGCAGTTTAAATTGTTGTACATAATTAAATATATATTATAACTCCTGAAGGTAACTCATCGCATTCAATAACGTCACCTACAAGTCTTGCATCCCCTCAATGTACGACAAGTCCAATCACTACATCTACTATGTCTACGGATAGCACACAACCTGCGGTAAGTATATCATATCCCTTTTTTCATGAGTGTTATTGATAACGTTACTATGTTATCTGAAAATCTGTCTGAAAATTGTTTTACATTATTTGGAAGGAAGGGGTTATATCTTACACATAAACTTGTAACACACAGTCGTAAATACCAATCTCATAAGTAAATAAAACTGACATTGAAAAAGGAAATTTCATTTGGAAGACATTAAAGCTAGTGATTATTTTATTTTGTTGTAAGATGAGAGTTTGATTATTTTATACCACGATTCCATGTTAATGAAAAGTCTCCTATCAAATATTTTGCCTAAACATAGCTTTCTCTTTGAAACAGATCGGTGTTGCCACATCGTCGGGAACCCCCCAATCTCCCAGTGCCCACTACATATTAGCACCCTCAACTAGAACTATTAGTAACGCCACAGTGACTAAGAAAGGTGAGTTAACATTTTTAAGTATGGTTAGACGTTTCGCACCAAGTAGAATTGTTTAATTATTTTGTTACAAGGTTCTTTCAAACTAACAATCTGCGTCATCATCATCATGGGGTGCCATCAACATCAAAGTTACTCCGAGATGCTTCCTTTATAAATGTCACCAGATTTTTGATTTAATTTTAATATAGATCGCTTATGTGAAATGACTCGTTCTACTTCTTCATTTTTATTTCTTTATTATCATATTATATTAATGCCAGTTGCATTAATATGCAATTTTGTAATATAATAAATGTGTGTGCTCCAGATAAAATAGATATTATTTAAGATTATTGTGATAATTCATAGGCTATAATCATGCCGATGGATCATTACCTATACGAATATTTAAAGTTGGTTGGAAAGTTCATTTCAAAAAATAACAAAATTATAAAAATAAACTCAACCATATAAAAAATTTAAATTTTGACAACTTTTATTAAGAAGTCATCACCATATAGGTAGCTGTCGGACAAACATAACTTGTCTATCTAGTCTTTAAAAACCTACAAGTTATTAAGTAAATGTTTTAACACTATAAAACCGAAATTTAACAGTTCATTTCTGTTTTTCTAGGTAATGGTTATCAGACCCCGTTGGCGACACACGTATAACCAAAGTTTTGAAAAAATAGTGTAATATAATAAGATTTTTGAGTGATTCCAGCGTAATGTTCTTTTTTTTAAATTGGACAGTGTACTCATTAAGTGACAAAAATAAAAGTGTTGTGAACTTTTATAATGTTGATATTTCTTATGTGTTTCTATGTGCTTAATGTATTACATTATAATTATATGTATTTGCGTTGTAAATATTTCAATTAATTTTATTTGTGTACTGCCTGGAACTAGATTGTGCACATAATATCCTATTAATAATTGTTATGTTATTTTTTTCCTAATGCGGTATGCAATGTGCATTGAGTCAATTCATATAAATAAATTATCGTCAATTTAAAAATATGTAGATCAAGTAATTATCTATTGATTGCAGAATACCTTTTTTTTCAAATAAATGTAAATCTTTTGTTTTGACGTGACAACGTCTTAAATTAGGTTGCGGCTGGGAGTCACTTATGAAAAAGTGTAACGCCCGGTAACGTTACGATGAGTCACCGAACGAGAGAGAGGCCCGCCGAATGCCTTGCGTCTCTCTCCCACTCAACTATGATCGGTCTGCCGCGCGCGTAAAAAGACTTTACAGGCAACCATTTTTTTTTTTTAAATTGATGTTGCTGCATGTTTCATAGGTATTCAGAATTAGGGTAAAATAAAAATAGGTCATTTACCATTAAACGAAAGCCAAGGTTGCTGGTTGCGTGTGTGGTAAATTTACATAAGTCCAGTTCAAAGAAAACTGACTGATTACACTTTATTATATTTCATACAATATTTTTTCTTGGAAAACGTAAGTTAATAATGTACAAGGAAATTGAATGCTTTCGTTTACAGTCTTATTGTGGCATATGTTGATTTAAAAAAGCGCTGAAATGAACGTATTGATAGACAATCAAATTAAAACTAAATGTTTTATGATAAAATAGTACATATTAATTATCTAATTTATCCTCCTTTTATCGATTTTTGATACCTTTCAAATTTTAGTAATCACCTAAGCATTAAGTCTAGAAGTCTAGATTCTAGATTGTTTGTAGTATTAAATATATAAACAAAAAATATTATAAGAAAAACAACTACCTGCGTTTTTTTATCATGTAAAAAATATACAAATTATCATGTTATTTACATTTCTTACTTACATTATATCTGATTCAGTTTTTGTAACAATTAATATAATGATAAATTATCTTGTTTCGAAAATTTAATAATAATTAAATAAATAACAGATTTTAAAGTAGATCGTAAACTAAGCTTTAATTTATGTGAGCGAAAATTGTGCCATCTCAAATCTCATACATATCTAAAAATATTTTAATTAAAATATTGTGTACACTTTAATCAGAACGGTTCTTCCACGTTTATTTTTTATTATCTAAGATTTTATATTACTTTCCCAATATTAATTTTGTTATTAATAAACTGTACAAATAAATATATAGGTATATAAAGTTTTAATATTCGAACATTCACTGGTATTTTTTTTAAATAATCATAAACATGCACATTTTCCATTACCTTACGATGGCTTTTTTTGTGAATAAATGAAGCCGTGTTTTTTGTCGTGATTTTAGTAAAGTAATGTATCTATGTATTTTTATTCCAGTCCAATTTAAGTGAATCATTTTTTTCCTTACTTACCTTAGAGTGGGTTGCACCAATCAACTTTGACACTAATATGCCATTTTGTCTAAACTTCAGCGGCACTTAGGTTAAAGTCAGCGTCAAAGCTAACTGGTGCAACTCAGCCTTAATGTTTAGTCTCAATTTTCAGTGAAGTATTTTTATAGATAATTTTCTACGTCAGGCTCAATAAATGTGTTTAAAAAGTTTCATTCAAAAATATCGATCTAAGACTGATTAGACTAACCTACACGCTATTTTATTTTAAAAAAATACAGATCTTTTTCATTATTATATTTCATATACTTTATGTAGATTATTTTATACAAGTACAGAATTGGTATAGAACTTTTTTAATCATAGATATAAAAAATGATTATAGAATGTTCTAGAAATAAATATTAATTTTACCTAACTGAAATCATGTTGATAGGTAGGTCTAGCACGAATTAATGCATACAATTGGAAAAAAAAAAGATTTTTAAGTAAAAATACCTATATAAACAATATAATGTAGATAAATCTAAGTTTTGTTCTTTTCTACTGAGTAGTATTTAAGAATAGTTATGAGACATGACAACCTTTTTACTGGATTTATTGAATATGGTTTAGTAGTAAAATTTTGAATATAAATGTACTATGTCAATTCTATACTATTTTCGTTAATAAAATTCTATTCACCAGCAGTCTAGATATAAATTTAGCAAATTAGTCACTTTTCATCCGTCTTTCGAAGTAAGAAAATGGCTTGAATTTTATAACGATATTTATAGAAATCGTAAGACGTTTACGGAATTGCTTTTAAAATTAACTTTGAAATGTATCAAACATCCATTTCTGTTCAAATGGTTTGACTTTTAGTCAATTATCAAAGTGATAATTTTAAATATAAAATTGAAATAAAATTCAAGTTTATATAAATAACTTCATTTTAGCTATAATAATGGTTTCTGTATTTCAAAAAGCAACAGCGGAACAACTTTTTTTTTTCTTAAAAGTAAATTGTCAGTTCGAACTGGCAATTTATTATTTCTTTTAAGAAAAAAATAATGCTCTCGAAAATCTGCTTTTCGAAAAAAGAACCACTTTTACATTTGTGACATTATAGGGATGGGAAATGCCCGAGATGAAGTGGGCAGATTAAAATATGTCCAGAAGCCTAAAATATCATCTTTATATGTGAATGTTTGCGGATATCCATATCCGCACAATGCGTGTGCAAAGAAAAAAAAATGTCGATTATTCCTCTTAATGTAAAATTACGATATTATAGACTGGATGTAGCCTAGAACAGAAGACAAATAAATGATTATGTACAGTTATACATATACGTTTTAATGATATACCTATCTAATAGATATAAATTTTCTGGAGAAAATTGTATTTCGAGCCCACTCTCTCGGTACAAATTCGCATCAAAATTAAGTCACTAGAACAACTACCTAGGCTACGTCTAGTATCATATCAAAAACTATGCTAGAAATAATTATTTTTTCTGTGATACATAGATTAAAAATGTTTTTTGTAAATACGCTATGATATTATGTGAGTGAAATTGTTAAGGATTTAATATGTTGTAAGGCTTTCGACTTTGTGACTTTAGGATAGAAGTTGTTTTGAGTTTTGACGTTGGAGGTTGTAACTCGATCTTGTAAATTAGTAAATTGTAAAAAATACTTTTCTATAATAAAACGAAACTTTGGCCTATGTAAAATTTCTTTTATTGCACGAAATTTGTATGTACCCTTGATTTATTTCATTAATAAATAAATAAAATCTTTATTCAAGTATCTTAATAGCTATGTTACAATAGTACATGTGTAACAAAAAATATAAAAATAAATGTTGCCTGAGCTAGAGTGAAAATCACCCTACGTTTCAGGAGTTTAAAAGCCAAAGCATGAGTAATAAACAATTATTAAAAGCAATAAAAATAAAATCATTAATAAAATAAAAAGGAAATTTAGAGAAATGCAGGTATGCTTAAGATATAACTGTTAATAATTCCTCTGCATCTTCATACGACATATTCTGGAGGGCTTCTTGGAGAACTTTCTTAGTCACACTAAGAGTCCAGTGAAAAAAGTCTAGTTGTTTGTTATGTCTATTATACAGGAGAGGGCCGAGGGATACGAAAAAACAAGAGGAGAAGGCTTTGTAAGTAAGTTTTTGGAGCAAGCAATATCTTTCCGTCTTTTGTTAGTAATTTCAGTGCTATATGGTAATGCGGCCTACTGTTTTATGACTATGCTCAATATAAATAATTGCTTAACTATTAGTACCTTACAAGATTTATACAGAAGCTCAGTGGAGAAACAGAAGGGCGGAAAGTTGAGACCTTTAGGACGGCTCGTTGTGCTCTCTCAATGGTTAGTAGCAATGATTTAGCAATACCTCCCCATGACGTAAGTAAGTTAATAACGATTGGCAAAAAGTAAAGTAAACTTATCTAATTATTTTGAAGCCTGATATATATCGCAGTTTTCCGAAAACAAATATTAACTTACGTATTCTGCCATTTAAAATCTCAATTTGATTCATTAAAATTATCATATTTCGAAAATATCTTTGATTTTTCTGTCTGTTGCATCAGTTGCATAATTCAATATTGACGCAGAAATGTAATGTATCTAGCGGCGGCGGCGCATAGGTTAAATTTAGAGAAAAATAACACTACAAATTCATAAATGACATTTTAGAGTTTTTGTATTGTGAAATCTTGCAACTTAATAAACAATGATTTCTCATGAAAATCTAGAGCTAGAAGAGCAAGAATATGTATTATTTTTATTATATAATTTTTATTTCGATACCTATTTGCTAGGCAATGTTACAGAAACATCACCATACCTAAAGAAAGCGAGACCAAACAAATAAACTCTAAACATAGCATCAATTTCAACGGTGTGTTAATTCGCAAAACGTCTAAATGGGAGCGCGCGGGATTCTCACCTAACTGAAATTATTTCAACTACGCCAGTGGAATTTTTACGACACACAGGATAAGGCAATTCTGATTCATCTCTTATACGGGCATGCGCGTAAAATGTTTATTGTGCCTATTAACGTGGAGCCGCGGGAATGGCGGAAAAAAGATTTTTCAGGAAAATGTGGTAAGATTTTCTACTTAAATGTTTTGTTATTTTGTATGTTCGTCTTACAATGATATTTGCATCTTGTACCGTAGATATTGTATAAGACGATTAAGGGATAGAAAGCCTTAGTAACGTATTACTAAGGCTTTCTATCCCTTAATTTTTGAAGACTAACTGACATGAACCGTACCTAGTTCATATCAGTTAGTCTTCAAAAAATTTTAACTTTATTTTTCTATCTGCCCCCGAACTGAGGCGTTACTTAGAAGTAGTTAGTATTCTTAGAAGAATATAACTCTTTCAAATAGAAATGTTTTCTGAATTTCAATAACTCTTGGTCGATATTTTCTCAAGTCTCAGATAATGTCATAATATTAAAGATATCAAAATAGATTCATTTTAATGGCAATTTAAGCATACAAGATATTTTTGGCAAAAAAAAAAAGATAACTTATCATATCTCACAATTAGTCACTTTTTCGCACCTTTTTCAACTCTTGAGTAATTTTTTTTTAACGCGAGAGGTAAGCAAACGCGGAAGCGGTGGTGGTGTATTGGTTAAGACGCCCTATCCTACTCGTGCCATATGAGTTCATAATTATGCCAATCGGACTCAAATATAGTAATTTTCATAGACCACCACTTGCTTCCGGTGAAGAGAAACATCGTGAGGAAACCTGCAGACTGATGAACAGTTTAGTTCACTAATGTGTATGCGACTACCTGCCAATAGATGGCGGTAACATGTCAGACGCCTTTAGGCGACTTGAATAAAATCTGACACCAACGTTAGCAATAACACAGTCGATATGATGATGTTGAGTCCATTTACCTAAATGAGCAACCCGACGAGATTCCCTTATGTTTCACCCACTTTTTGACCTAAGGTTTTTTGCCCCAGTACCTACTTTGTTTTCACACTGCTTCTTTCACCCTTATCAAACTGGAACACAACAATGCAAGCATAACTGTACGGCGGCAGAAACAGATGAGAGTGACTCATGCAGACACCTTACCAAGTCTGCTAGATAGAAACCATGGTCTTAATTTATATATTTTTGAATATCCATACTCGTTAAAACGTGTAGGTACCTAGATAGGTTTAACTAATTTTATTAGCAATTTGTAAGTATATATAAACGAAACCATACGTTCGGGTTGAATCTCGTAACTCAAGTTTGAAGCAGATATCTACAAACGATTGAGCTGAAATTTTGTACACACGTTTAGTTTGAATGATTATGCATTGCTATGATAAGCATGACCTGATGCTGCATCCAGTAACGGCGCACTAAGAGGGAACTACTCAACGGTCTACTGCACGGACACGATTTTTTTTGTCGCGAAATTTGAATTTAATGCGATAATATCTCTACAAGAATAATTAAATCTTGTTTTAACAATGTTATTTCTGTAAAGAAAACATTGCAAATAAAATTTTCTTTTTTTTTTCTTTGGTCATTTTTTTTTTAAATCGTGTATTTTGTGGCCCCAGCTTTACGTAGGGGGATCAGCTTGGTGTTCGTATTAGATGTTTATCTGTGGAGCTTCAGGTATTGTGCCGCGAAAACAATTATTTTCAACCCACATACACAAAATAAGGTTATCAATTTTGTTCCTAAAAACACTGGATTAAGGAATCGGAATATAGGCAGCTTTCTAACCAATTTTAGTAGGATTGGCAAAGGAGATTGAAATTAAAATGAATAAAATAATTATTATATTTACCTCCCAATCTATTTACATTTTATTCCACCTAAAACAATTTTATGTGGGTTCAATAAAATGATAAACTTCTCGACAATATCAATTCTTTTTATTTTTCTCCACTTAACACGTCTTTACAATTTCGTCTTACATCGCGCCATCTTTTTTAAAATTTTCCTCTGTCCCTCTCACACCCATGCAAAATCTGTGAGCTATCTTTACTTGCTATCTCACCTACTTATCGCTCACGTCTCGAGACAGTGTGTAGGAAAGAGATGGAAGAAGGTTGGTATGGAAGGATGGAGGAAAGTTTTCGTCCCTTTTCCATACCAATCTTCTTCCATCTCTTTCATAAACACTATCTCACATAAACGCTATCTCATTCTTACAGTGTTGCAAACGCACATTTATATTCTTCAATTTTACTCAGAAGGAGCGCGAAACATTGTGACAACCGTTGCGTAGCTCATGTCCACGGCCGAGCGCGCATAAATCGGTTAACTAGTGGCGACGCGTACGCAACAAACGGTTAGTAGACGCGCACACACGTGCTGCATGTTTGTAGTAGTGTACCTACGAAAACGTAATTTTATAAAGCCTAGCCTCTGTTGTAATTCCTTACTCTTGTTAAAATTATGAAGGATGTGTGCTGGATGTGCTTTGATAGATCTTCATTTTTCTTTCTTTGAGCTTGTTATTGCTAACATTGGAGTATTCGTTACGTCGGAGAGTCTTCTTAGGTCGCCTAAATGTAGACAAAAGTAGGTACGTACTAGCTATCAATAAATATAACAATAGCTTTTTGCTGTGTGAAAAAAAGTTTTCAAGAATACTTAAAAAGAAAATCTTCAATGTCAACTCGACTTTCACATCAAGACTTACTCGAGTAAGTGGAAAAAGCGCTTATAATAATGCGTTTTACTCTTGCTTTATGAATTTTTTATGAATTAAGCCGATTGCATTAAGATGAAATAGGTTTTAAGTAAACTCAGAATAAGTGCGACGCCTTTTATTGGAGCGTTTGTCGGAAATCTCTTTTATTCTGTTTTACGTTGACTTTTTTTTTGAGAAGGCAATGGCAAACCTCTCTATTAATAGTGCCAAGAAAGTCGTTGTGTGTGTTTCATTCTATGTAACAATCACGACCCTCAGGCATGAGGAATATCTACGCCTATGAAAAGAAATATTTTTTTATATTATAACTTAAGGGTCAGGTTGCACCTGTCAACTTTGATGTTAACTTTCGAAATGTTCGCTATTTTATTTAATCAGAGGCGGTGCGCGGATTAAAGTTAAGATTTTAAGGGTTCATTTTTATGTTTTAATGGTTAAACTTTGTACGATTTTTTTCCTTGACGTATCTTGAAGCGTCTTGTAAAATTTAAGTAGGTATAATCTAGATTTGCTTCGAGAAAAGGATGGTACGGCTGTGCCTTTTTTTTTGCTTGACTTGCTTTTGGGCACTGCTGTGCCCCCGAATCCCTGTTAAATATAAAGTATAATTTAAATTAAAGTATGTTTTGTCACGATCGCTCTATATAAAATTTGACATTGACAGAACGAGACAAAACGTTCTTTAACTTAAAGTAGGTACGCTATATCTAATAAGATATTTACCCATTCATAATAATGACTGGGTAAATATCATGGAATTAGTAGGTACCCGTATTAGGTTTTGACAAAAAAAAACTCAACTTGTAAAAAAAAAATAATGCCAGCCTCACAGACTTTGAAATGTTTCTACTTCCAGTTTAGAAGGCTATATCGAAAATCCAATGTCTACGATTGAACTTACGCTCACTATTCTGGTAAGCGCTCCATTCCTATTCTATAAGGCCCAATATCCCATATAAATTCATGCTTAAAGGTACTTGTACTTCTCCGAAAGGCTTGCCAATCTCTAAATGTCATTATGCAAACTGCAAAGGCCGGGCCGCCGAAGACAATTTAAGGAACAATGTGAGAGTTACGCCTAAAACGGGCCAATGGGGGTAAACGCTCACTAGTATACTATACACGGTAGTATGTACGCAACATACTGCTTTCGTAATATTCCGGATGAAGACTTTATCAGACTCAAATGTGTTGGAACTTTTTCTATTCCAAACATTGGGTTTGGAGTATTTACTCCGCGGTTTTGCTCGTGCAGGAATATCCAAATACTTTCAAGTTGTTATCGAAAAGTAAAAAAACATTATAGGCTAACTACACTTAATAAATGCTCTTTTACTTAGAAACTGGTTTAAGAAACTGTTACCTTTGTAACAAACAATTTCATTCCATGTTATCTATTGATAGAATATCAAATAACATTGCACAATAGTCGAGCATCGCAACAACTAGACGCTTCACAATGTTATTAAAATTCCATGTAATACCAACTTCTCCAAATTGCATCTTCGAAATGCAACGGTTGCTTCCAACCCTCTTTTAAATGCCTAGCTAAAAGTATATAAAATATTTTTATTAACAAAAGAGATTGATAAAAATTTTATGGTGGCGTTAGTGTTCCGCTAATAGCGCATTAAATAGATAATATATTAGCATGGGTTATTAAGTAAAATTTTAACAAAAGATGATGTTATTTTAAGACGCAAGCTTCTCACGTGGTACCGAAGTTTGTACTAAAAGACATACATTTCGGCATACAACCAATAAATCTTATAACTTTGTGGAACTTTGCACATTTATCTCAATTCTGCACGTAATGTCGTCTGTGTGTTCAGCTTTCAGGTGGGATGCTATCGTGATGAATAACTTTGTATGGAATTATGTTTATTATCTATATTTCTGATTGGATTTTACATTTGAATCATTTAACGTAACCGACATTTTACATTAATAGAATTTAAAATCCTTATACTACAAACGCAAATACCGAAAATTATATAATCAATCACTTAAAAGTTTACGAAAACTACGTGAGTCAGACGTACAAACTCATTTGGATAGAGTAGGATTTGAATCTGAGACCTTTCGATTATAGGCGCACGGTATTAACCTCTGGTACCGCTTCAGTAACTCATTTTGAGTAACGTAAAACGCATACGAGCTATGCATATAGGTACCTATATTTTTTTTCCACTTTTACGTGTACAGTAAAACCTTTTTATGTACCTATATACGCGGTCCTCATAAACATGCTACGTGATGTTTTTGACAACAGAATCTGACTATGAATGGAGAGTTTGCATTTTTATTTTCGGAAAAAAAATTCTGTTTTCTCCCCACTACAATGAAAGGCTTATGAAATTTTGTATGAAGATTTATAAGAACTAAGCATGCTGCGCTCATTCTACTAGGTATTGATCTATTGTATTCTCTCTTCCTGTACTTACAATCTCGGCTGTGTGGCCATGAAGCCATCGGTATGCGATTATCAAGGTACAAGTTGTTTATTTTTTAGACAAATTAAAAAAAACACTCCGATTTTCAATATTCATTTCGCTACAACTTTTGAACGGCGACACAAAAAAAAACTAAACGAAAATCGATTCATCCGTTTGGGAGCTACGATGCAGACAGATATATACAGATAGTACACAGACAGAGACATTAAACTTATAACACCCCTCTTTTTGCGTAGGGGTTAAAAAGTGTAAAATTATTCAATAAACTCCCTGCAGAGGCTATTAATCTGTCAATGAAAAAAATTAAAACTTATGTTAAGAAAAATTGAATGGATAAAGCGTATTACACAATTATCGCCTATTTGATATTTGATAAAAACGCATGGATCCTCCCGACAACTTTGCCACACATGATCTCCTAATTTTTATTTTACTGTTTTTTATATTATTTTTTATTTATAATTTTTATTATCATATATTGTGAATTTTATTTGTAAAACATTCAAGTGTCTGAATTATACTTCTATTTCGACGAATAAGATTTGTAATTATGAAGTCATGGGAATCGAGTGTGTCATGCTCACTCAAATGGTCAATCTAGTAATGGCGTAGTGGGCCGGGTCGTGAGGTTCCCTCTATTATGGGTGAGCTACGCGATGGCTGACCTGGTGGAGGGGAAACAGGGGAAAATATGCCCAACGTAGGTTTTTCTTTGCTATATTATATTAGCGACCCGACTCGGCTTCGCACCGGCGCAACCTTCCTCTTTAATTAGATTTTTTAAATAGAGTAATCACTCACATCTCACATTATTTAAAAAATCCGCATCAAAATCCGTTGTGTAATTTTAGGGACAGACATCGAGAAGCGACTTTGTTTTAAACTATGTAGTGATTAAAGTACCTAAATTTTATCAAACGAATTGGATATGTTATAATAATAATGATCATTTTTAAACCACTGATTGGGCAATAAGTGGAGTGAAAGAAAAACAATACGTAATACATTCGTTTACTGTAATTGAGCAAAGTTTTGATTCTTTCATTACAGATTCGATTTCACAGTTCATCAAATCTGAACAATTTCTTGACGCGAATAAACCGATCAACGAGAACTTTGCCATGGAGGTGACATCAGTTGAAAATCCTGACACTTCTCAACAGTTAATAAGCACGGACTTAAAATTTTCAAACGATAATATAGGAAAATATAAGAGCTTGTCCCAAAAATGTAATTTTTATAAACACTTATCCGAATGATTATTGTACTGGTTTCGCGAAACGCTGCGTTAGTCTATCTCATTCGTTAACTTTGCGTGCAAAAGGGATGAGCGAACCGCCGCCGCAGTCATTATTCTGTCACGCAGCGGATTTTACTTTTTCATATTTGGATACACGTTAATTTGACTGTAAAAATAATAATTTCATCAACATCTCATCCTATGTTTTCATTCAACGATGTCACGTCAGTTATAAAAACAGCAATTCGACTACAGTTTTTCCGCTAACCCGAACAATCCAAAAATGCAGTAGTAAAATGCTTTACGGCAGTTTAAAAAACACCATTCGCTTTTACGAGCTGGCCCCTAAAGAATTTTATTGATATTATCTTAGGGCGAAACCGTTTTAAAATCTCATTTTTTATTTCTCCCTTTTTCATCTTCGCGTAGTCCCCGTTTCATTCGGTGCTATGACGCCGCGACAAATATAAACCTTAAAATTTTCTAGATTCAGGAATTTTACATCCTTGATAAGACGTGACGACTACTTTGACTTGCCACTAGATGGCAGTAGGTAGTCGTAAAATTCATGTTCTAAAAATGCTGACATGGCCTTCGCTTTAATTCCGATAATAGCTTGTTCAGCTGTCAAAGCGAAAAGCAATGAATTGGCACTTTAAACGGAAAGTTGACGAATATTAAAAATCTGACAAAAGGTTCTTGACGGAACGCATTACTTTTGTCTTCGAAAAATGCACAAAAACTGCGTTAAAAATTTTAAAAATGACCGTGCAATTTGAATTTCCTATTTGGTCCGTGCTTGCTTTTGAGTCCAAGAGCTAGTGGGCTTAATTAGCCGTGTTTTTGAACTGCACCCTTATGAAAATAGGACAAATTTGTTACGAATTGTTTACAAATTAATTAATTTGGAAACATTTAAATAGAAACTAAAACAAAACTGGAAATATACTATAAAATGTTGGTGCTCTTATGCGGTCTGTAGAAATCAATCGAATTTGTATTATCCGAACTATCTCAATCCTAACTTCCTATTCTAACTAATATAAGTTCTAATCATAACGAATTGAGTATGTGACCCCTTGCAGAGAAGTTATAAAAATTAAATTTATTTTGTGTCTCATTAAGTGTCCGTGGTACGGTTAAAACGGCTGTGTCTTTGCCATCCGTGATTTAATATTTTATCTTAGCCATGTTTAACAGTAAATTAAATGTTTTACCTCGAATTTCAATACCAACTTATGATAATGTTTAAATAAAAAATATATCCGAAGTACAAATTCATTATTCTAATTTTGTATAAATTCTCGTATATATATATTTACGAGTATCAACCACATCTTGAACTGTTGTATCTTCTACTTTTTTCAACGGCAGCGAATTATATTGTTGGCAAATGTTGTGCTCGCTGCTAACTGGTGTTTATGTATCGCATTAAACTGCAAGTACAATTTACTTACTATAATATTATATATATGTAAACACTGTAAGCGTTCCTAATATTAGATAAGTAAATAAATAAAAACATTTAAGAAATGAGAGTGTTATAACTTGTCAAATACATTACATAACCTGCCCAGTATCTAATCAAATGAGAAGCGTAAATTGCAGCGAGCTCCGTGCCTACCCAGTTAGCACGTTTTAATGAAGTGCATTCACCAGATGGCGCTAGTTGCTACGAATTTCAATTACTTCACGACTTCACCACTTCATTAGGTAGTTTCTGTCTTAACTTGTTTCTTCTTTGGCATAAATAACCCAAACCTGGTAAAAAAGATATCCATTTCCATTATTCTGTCTTATGAACGACTTTCTGGTTGATTCCTCCGCAACAGATCATAGAAGTAAAGAGCCTTTTCCTACATTATCTCAATTGTTTCACATGTTCTTCGGCAACCTTTAGTTGTCAGACCGTTGTCACGCATATCATCCTTGATGACATCAAGCACTTCGTTTCCTCTTTGCGAAAGCGGCATAGACAAATAGCTCCAGAAATATATTTTTTAATTTGCGTTATAAAAGAACTTGATAAGTGGCGCTAGAGTGTATCGATATACTGAAGCTGTAATGGTTAAGATGCCTGTGGATCGAAAGGTTTCAGGTTCTGACTCATTATATAGTAGTTTTCATAGACCACAACTTGCTTCCGCTGAAAGAAAACATCGTGAGGAAACCTGTACACTAGTGGACAGTTTAGTTCACTAGTGTGTATGCAACTATGTCAGATTCCTTTAGGCGACTTGAATGAAATCACACACATGCATTTTAACACCAGTGTTATCTTAACGCACTCGATATGACGATGATGACCGATATGCTTTACAAGTTTTTTGTCCAATAGATATCTACTTACTAAATACTTATTTTTTTATGAAGCCACAAGAAGTTATAGTTACAGACTTAGAAAATGTTAGAAGTATAATAAAGTAGGTAAATAATAAATTTCGCCGTCTAATATTCACAACACTGGTCGATCAACATTTTGCTTTTGAAGAACTTTGCGTGAATCTTTTATAACAAAATCGTAAAAATATCAAATATATTCTATTGAGCGAAACAGCGTATGAGTAGAATACTAAAGTTCTGTTTGAAAAAACTTGTAGGGACAGCAAAACTATGTGAATTACTAAAGTTATTATTATATCTAAAGTCACTATCCTTTTTTTCACATTGATGATTATTTATCACTCTTGATCAAATGACATTTTGTCCGAACATGTATTTTTACCGTGTTTGCCTGCAAATAAATGTATTTAATTTCATTTAATTTTTAACAATATTTTGTTTAACTTATGTATGTATATATTTTTATATCATTCTTCGGCTAAATATTGCAACTCAAATTTTGTAACATAATACTTATCAACTAAAATTAAATGAGCTTAAAACTTTTGTTTAAAAAGTTTGGATGAAAACGCATTTTCATAAAGTGTATGACCCGATGATGCAACCATAATCGTCTTCAGACGAGGGAGGGAAAATGATGTAATGTCACTCAAGGTGACGGTAAAAAATAATTGCTGGGAATTTTGTTCAGCATACCACTGAGAGACAACCGATCGATTGATATGTTTTGTATTTCACGAAGTCATGTACTACTTTTGTCTACGTATTTTGTTTCGACAGAAAAACTTCGATATTTGAACGTGATTAAGACAACAAAAATAATAAAACATATAATGTTGTTGCTAACCCTACAACTCTCAGTTGTATGAAGACGCACCGTGTAAGAAATCTTTTCGACTTTGCAACAAAAGAATTTTATCTTTACCAAAGTTTTTTCCAATACTTCGTCTTCATTAGATATCTAACGCGTTTTTTTATATCTTTCACCTATATATAATAGAAATTTGGGTCATTTATGCAAACATCACATTTTTTATTTTAGTGTAATGACACTAAAATAAAAAATGTGATTTTATTGAAGTCACATAAAGATACCACATCTTGTAACATAAAAACATCATTATTTTTTACTAGTGGCCCATCCCGGTTTCGCTTTCCATGTGCTTCAGGTCTTCTAGCGTGCATAAGTCTGGGCAATCCAGAAGAAAAGACATAGTCTGATTTGGGTCTCTATTACGACCTCGGTGGCGCAGTGGTAAAGTTCTTGCCACTGAACCGAGAGGTCCCGGGTTCGATCCCCGGTCGGGTCATGATGGAAAATGATCTTTTTCTGATTGGCCCGGGTCTTGGATATTTATCTATATACATATATGTCTATGTTATAAAATATAGTATCGTTGAGTGAGTATCCCATAACACAAGTCTCGAACTAATTTTGGGGCCAGCTCAATCTGTGTGATTTGTCCTAATATATTTATATTTATTTATTTCATTAATTGCGTACCTATGTAATTACGTTACTCTAGTAATTGTTATATATGTTAATTAATAAAATAAAAAAAAAACAAATACGCTGGTGTACGCGTATACAGATCCTTTACGATCTTACGCGCACACCAGAATAAAAAGGTGAAGTCGCGGGCAAAAGCTAGTAGTCTAAAATTATGTACGTAACTAAATGTATTCAGTGTACTAATGCAAAGGCTATATTCACACTAGTGTAAGCGAATAAAACACGTCTTCAAGCACAATTTATTAGCACTACAAGGAAATATATATTCTCTTTAGTCTTATCATGTCAGCTTTAGATTCTTGCGTTAAAATATTACTGTAGAACATGTTTGACCTATTAAACTTTTGAATATCTATTATTATTTTCTAAAATCATTCCAAATCAAAAATTCAAAAAATAAACCATCTTCACGGGCATTTTTTAACATCATATTCTAATTAATTATTGTTTAACAACGCTAGAAAATTTCGGAGCAACCACTGCTGAGAAGAAATGCCGAAAGAAACTCATATAAACAGTGTTGGTCCCTATCAGACTAGAAGGGCTTGCCATTTTTATGTATGACTATTTTTCGTTCACGAGTTGACGCATAGGTCAGCCATTGCGAATAACCACAATAGATGGAACCTCACGACACGGCCCAGAACGCCTTTTGCTAATATTAATACCGATCTTCTTCATAGTCGTATTCCTCATGGCTGAGGGTCGTGGTCATTACATGGAATGAAACACACACAACAACTTTCTTGGCTATAATGGAGTGGTTTGCCATTGCCTTCTTCATTTCACACACACGTTAATAATAATCAACCTATGTGCAAGTTTCCTCACGATGTTTTCCTTCATCGGAAGCAAGTGGTGGTCTATGAAAACTATTATACTTAAGTCAGATTGGTATACAAACTCATGTGGCACGAGTAGGATTCGAATCGAACCTGGGACCTTTCGATCCACAGACGGGCGTCTTAACCATTACACCACCACCGCATAATAGTGATAACCTATATTAATTATATGCTATCCTACCTTATATTTTAAAGCTTCACTATTTCATTGGGACCTGTAATGTTAGTGTAATACATAATGTTTCAAAATTAATAAAAATATTCAAAAATGTAGTAGGTATCCAGATTGTTTGTTGTTATATCTTCCATTAACAACAGCAAAATCTTCAAAAAATTCAGAACTATTTTCAAACAGATTCCGCTTCGCTATTATAAAGCCATAATATTTTATGGTTTTTACCATATAATATTTTATACTATATATATATACTATAATATTTTATAATACAACCTGCATAATAAAAATCTATAAGTACATATAAAAGAACAAGCGTTATTTACTAATCAACGCCCAGCCTAAACCATACAAGCTATAAACGCGAAATTTGGGCAGTAGCTTTAGGTTATTACGTAGTGCTCAGATAAGAAAGGAATTTTCAAAATTCGACCCCTAAAGGGGTAAAAATTGGGGGTAAAGTTTGTATGAAAAATAACGAAAATCTTTATTGATCTACTTAAAAATTGCCATAAATGCTATGCAACCAAAATAATGAAACCTGTATTTCAGGATTTCTTAAAATTTTACCTTTAGGGTAATAAAATGAGTGAAAAAAATAACGAATACCTAATCCCATTTAAAATTTCGTCAGCTAAAGATATGAGTAGACAGCTCAACGGTAAACACCATTGTATTCACGTTGTTACTGTTGATGGTTCGAATCCTGAACTTCAATTATTTTGAATTAAATCTGATTATATATGTAGGGTTATTTTTTACTCGAGCATACCCTGGACGGACTGCTAGTCCTATAATAAAAAAGCGCTGATTCTTTATCTGTAAATTTATACCCGTGCAAAGCCAAGGCAAAGAGTTTGTGTGATATAAATTCAATTGTCTGCCATTTATTGGGCGACCTTAGAGCGTGAAATATCTTAGAACGGTTAATCGAATGGAAAAATCTAGTCGGGTAGAGAAAGGGACGGCCGATGTTTTTTCTGCGGTCGTTTTTAGGTCATAGATATAAAACGTATTGGTTTTGTAGAGGAAAAGTTCTATACACGATTTTTGTGTACCAGGAATATATTATCCTCTCCATATTCTCCTGTGGATGGTGACTAAGGCATGCAGAGTTTTTGCAGCTGACAAGCAACAATAAAATTCTTAAAGAGTGTAGGTAGGCGGCCGGTCCTACACAGCAGAATCTCCAAAATTGTAATGGTTATTTTTGACTTCGGGTTTTATAGCTTCATAACTCCAATGCAACACGCGGTCATTAGCAAAAATAATAGAAGTTTAAAATTCTATCCTATCCTACTAATATTATAAATGCGAAAGTTTGTGAGTATGTGTGTATGTTTGTTACTCTTCCACGCAAAATCTATTGGACCGATTGTTGTGCACTTTGGTACACGGGTAGAATATAACCTGGAATAACACATAGGGTACTTTTGATCCCGAAATTCCCACGGGAGCGAAGACCAGAAGACCCGGGGCGCAGCCGCTATTATATATGTGTGCAAGACTAAACTGTCCACATCCTAAAAATTTTAAATGTGTTAGGTACTTTTTATATGTTGCAAAATGTGAGTATAAAATTGTTTGTCTGTCTACTACTTAACTACTCAATGTTCCTCAGTCAAAGGTCATTTTTGAGAGGTACTGAAGGAATATATTTTTGTCCATCGGTCGGTCATACATTATGTATGGGCTAAAACAGGACTATTGTGTTTTTATGTATTGACGTTTCTTGCGATAAAAAGCTGTTGAAAATATTGACCATATGAAGGACTCATTTAAATTTACTGAATATCTAAAGAAAAAAAAAGCCAAAGTAAAGTAAGATTAAGGCTATAAAGTATTCTATTTTTCATTTTATTATCAACTAGCGACCCGTCCCGGCTTCGCACGTGTAAGAACATAATAAAATATACACACCTAAACCGATACAGATACGATACGATATAGATACTTACCTACTTGTACTTACCACAAAAATACACCCAAATTAGACTATACTCAACGGTTCACACTAAACACGAAACTAAAACAAACATATGTAATTTTTTTTTCTATATTAAACTTTATTTTCATAGTCAAAGTAAAATAAAAACAACACACCAATTTACTAACCTATGAAAATAGGCACAAATCTGTGCTGGGCTGGGAATCGAACCCAGTACTTCTAAATAGCAGACGGACGTGGCGACGACTACCCGCGGCGCCTTTTTTATATACTACCAAACAGGCAAACAGCGGCAAGTGGTCACCACAGCCAATGGAGTAAACGCCTGCAACAAAACGGGTGTCACTTTGCGTTGCCGATTTCGATGAAAAAATACCAAAATTCAATGATACAGCTTCAATTCAATTCAACTATCACCTCCCGAATTCAAGTTAACGACTCAACTTAAACTTTAAGTTGGGAGTTAGTTCCCCTTAAGCCGTCTAGTTCCATAATAGGAAATGTTTGAGGATCAGCTTAGTATAAATTCGATATCAAATTGATTCCAAGTTTCAATGACCTGTTAGCGGACTTGTTTGAACTAATTCCTCGTCCGCATGGACGTTATTTCAAGGCGCGTTTATAATGCGTTTGAATAGAACTGTAATGAAAGACACAACGTAAATGTATTTGCATATATTATATTTTATAGACTCGATGAATTATGTTAGTAAAGACCAATAAGACGTAAATAAGTATATAATGTAAATAAGTATATAAGTACACAACGTAAATAAGTATATAAAGATAAACCTAGTTATCCACCTAACATACTACCATATGAGTTTGTATACCAATCTGACTTATAGTAGTAGTTTTCATAGACCACCACTTGCTTCCGGTGAAGGAAAACATCGTGAGGAAACCTGCACACTTTGTATGCGACTACCTGCCACTAGATACTGTAAGTAGTCGTAAAATTCATGTCAGATGCCTTTATTCGATTGGAATACAATCTAACACCAGTGTTAGCAATAACACACTCGATATAATGATAACTATCGTATAAGTAAGTAAAGCATGTAATAAGTAGTTGTTCTTTTGTATATTGTTGGCAAATATATAGATATTTGATATGAGATAAAGAGTCATATTTATCTGCCCCCTACTAAATTTATTCATACCTAACATAGCCATGTTACTACTATGTACCTTTGAGTACATTTGAGTATCCGTGTATCTGTTCACACAGAGATAGTAGGTGGTTTTTATCATTGAAAAATGCAATATTATTAAAAATTTGAAGTGAAAAAATATCTGTGAAGATTTAATTTCTGTACCTATATGCTTCAACTTTTACTGGGCAACGATTTTTTGTCGCGAATATTTGTCACTGCATATTAAGCGCTATGCTTTTTACTGTAGGTAAAAAAACGTTTATGTCAAAAGCTATAAAAATGCGCCCACGATGACGACAGGAGTTTTTTAGACGACCATACGAACGAGGGGTTACGTACTGAAGTGGTTTCTTCGAACTGAAGTGGTTTCTTTGATGCATACATACTAATATTATAAATTTAATATTAAAATCTGTTTCTTTGTACATACTTATTTTATGTCAAAATGCAGCATTGTATTGAGGTAATATTGGTGCGCAGATACTCCAACTATCTGCGCACCAATATCACCTCAATACAATACTGGAAAGTGGCATAGGAATTTACAACCAGCCGCTTGCCTGTCGTCAACCCTCCTTAAGAATGTTATTGCCTTAGTAGCTGCCAAGGCTAAGCCGTCCCTTTATTGCCTAGTACAACATCTATGAAAGGATTTGGTGTGGTTTTATGTTTATTAGTAAAGTAGATTATATTTCAGCGTCCGCTAAACATGTCGGGCACTGACTAATGAAACGCTAGACGCCGCGTTCAAACGCTCGTGAAATTCACCCGGGTGAATTTCATATTTTTTAAAATAAAGAACCATTTTTTTAAATTAAACATTTATAAAATTACCATTGTACAGTTTATAGCACATCAAGATACCCAAATTCATAGCAAACTCGGCGAACTCTATTACCACGCCTTAAAGGTTCATGCCGGGTAACTTGATGTGCTGTTGACTGTACTTATTTATAAAATAGGACAATGAAATTGATTACTGTGTATGATACAATTTCATAAACCCTAATGACAGCCCGCGGCGGAGTTCAAACCACTCGTAAAATTCACCCATAGACACTTACAGTTTTATTATATATGTCTATTCTCTCAGTGGTATAGTTTTAGACCCACCATAGCTGCAATAGTCCTATTCTAGGGCGGAATCACGTGTAATAACAAAAGTAATAATCAAAATAAATTTGGCATTTGTTCCCTCTCGACACACGCGGTAGATTGCGTGTTCGGCTTGATGTGATAATTTACCGGAATAATTATGTAATAATACCATTTATTTCGGGAATCGTTGACCTTTGCGTCATTTAGGGTGAGTTGCAACGTCAAATTTGACGTTGATTTTAATCGGCGCGGTTTTTTTGCGCACGTTAAAGTTCTTTCTTTTATAGTGTGTAATAATTACATATTTAACCTATGTTCAACCTGACATTCTACAAATTGGTGAAAGAATTTTTGAAATCAGTAGTATGAGTAGTTCCGATACAGATAACAGACCGACAAGCAAACATCCGGACAGGTGAAACTAAATCGTGCAGTTACAATTCCTTACGTATATGCAAGTGAGTTTGTTTGTTACCTTCACACCTTATATACGTGAAATAAAATATGTCTTAACTCATTATAGTCTTACATAGTACCTATACGTTTGTTTACTTTTTGTTGCATTTTAATTGGACGAATTTTTTGGAAGTATTTGTATTTCAAATTCACTAAAGTAATTTTTCCATCTTTAATCTTTTTCAACATTAATTAAACCCTTCAACTCTGTGACCTATTTTACAAGTGACAAATGAAAAGCATTTCTATGTTAATTCAATATGTAAACATCGTTGCAATAATGAATTCATTACGTGTTACATATACACAGTTATATGTACAGTCAACAGCACATCGAGTTACCCTTCATGAACCTCAATACCGTGGTAATAACGGAGAATTCGCAATGAATTTGAGTAGGCTTTTGTGCTGTTGACTGTACTGCAAGCAAAGAGCTCCGGTTGATTAAGTAAACAAATGGAATTCTTATGATTGCACGATTTTAAAAATCATAAAAATTCTCGACAATAAAAACGTTTTTTAAAGCGATTTCCATGACACAAAATTATGAAATAACAAAGTAAAGCATGTGCTATCTATTTCTTAAATTGAAGTCGGTACCAAATGCAGGAGTAAGTGGTTATGTATTTAATTAGTAAGGCATTTTATATAAAGACTAGCTATTTGCGCGCACTTCGCCCGCTAAAATGCCGTCGGGAACAGTTTTTTCTACGTATTAAAATTTGCCTTGGCTCGACGATGGATGATGTTTTCCTTTACCGTTAGCAAATGTTGGTCAATTAAAACTACTAAACATATGTCAGATTGGTATACAAACTCATGTGGCGCGAGTACGACTCGAAACACGGACCTTTCGATCCACAGACGTCGGATTTGGACACCGCCGCTGGATTTAATAAACAAAAAAAGCTATTTAGCAAACTCCATTCGGTTATATAAACCGGGCGTTGCCCGTTTTTCATTGGGCCGTAGCATAAATTTTTCAGTCGGAAAGGCAGTGACTTGAATGTAGGAAAAAACAGTGTGCTCTTTTAGTCGAGTGCTAAACGGGTATATTTTCGAGGTTTTAGTTTTGTTGCTACGTTTTCAATTGAACGTTCCTGTATCTATACGGTTGTTTAGTTTTTGTTGCGTTTTAATTGGACGATATTTTTTGGAAGTATTTTGTTATCTTTGATATTGTCTTTGATATTAGCTGCATTCTGTTACTTGTATGAAGTAATTTCCAATTTTCAATAAAGATTTTTTATTATTATATCGAGTAGACTCGATGTAAGGCTTGAGACAGACTGGCGGCTGACGGCAAAATGTCGGCCGAATCTTCAGAATATTTGGGCTTGTTTTTACGCTAAATAAAGCCGGGAAAACGAGTTATGAATGATTTAATTATTCTAGACATGATTTAAATATTCTATACATGCGTTATTTCTATTTTTCTATACTATTAGGGAGCTTTAAATTAAACTGGGAGTTTGTCTCAATTATAATATATCTATAATCTTGGATATTCTATTCGTAACACAGAATCCTTACTTATTTTAAAACAAAGTCTTCTGCCGCGTCTGTCTGTCTGTTCGCGGTAAACTCAACAATTACTGCACGGATTTTCGCACGGTTTTCACCAGTACATGTGTGTGGTTCTTAAGGAAGGTTTAGGTGTATAATTTATTATGTTTTAACCCGAGCGAAGCCGGGACGGGCCGCTAGTCAAATAATAAATCGAATTAACAAAAGCAATAGAAAATCATGTCGAGTTAAAGACTCGACATGACAATTCCCAGGAATGCCGCGGCGCGTGCTGTCGGCCAATCACAGCACGGCATTAGTCCTGTCACCACCCCGTAGAAATGGCACATCTAATTTATTGTGTTATTGCGATTTTCCCGTCTAACAATACAGTAAAGAAATATACAAAAAAAATATGACGACCTCGGTGGCGCAGTGGTAAAGTGCTTGCCTATGAACCGAGTGGTCCCGGGTTCGATCCTTGGTCGAGTCATGATGGAAAATAATCTTTTTCTGATTGGCCCGGGTCTTGGATGTTTATCTATATAATGTATATGTTATAAAATATAGTATCGTTGAGTTAGTATGCCATAACACAAATTTAGAACTTACTTTGGGGCTAGCCCAATCTGTGTGATTTGTCCTAATATATTTATGTATTTATTTATGTACCTCTTACAAAATAGTACATTTTTTTATTCGTTTTTATGTACTTATCCTTATCCATCGTTCACACATCCTTGGTAGAAGAGCAGGTAAATAAATACAGGGCTGTTTGTATAGTTGTGGAGCTGAGAAATATGAAGACAGATTTCAATGGTTACTTAAAATACCGGTCACAAGTTATATATATCAAGATTTTCTTCAGTTCTCAAACTGTGGCGACGTATGTGCCAATTTAGAATAGAATAGTCTTATTACTCTATATAAGTTGGAGCGGTAGTGGCCCGTCTGTGGATCGAAAGGTACCAGGTTCGAATCCTACTCGACCACCATTTGCTTCCAGTGAAGGAAAATATCGTGAGGAAACCTACACACCGGTTATTTATTAACTTGTGTGGGAAATGGAAAATCACTCTAATAATAATGCCAAGAAATTTGTTTTCATTCCACGTAATGAGCACGATCCTCAGCCATGAGGAATACGACTATCAACGTTATCATAACCGCTGATGCAGAAGCTGATGAAGACAAGATAAGTCCATATTTTCTCGTGGATGTCGTAAGAGGGTGACTAATGGAGACGTAGCCTTTGTAGCTTGATATGGCAATCATTTCCAAACAGATTTGACGTCAGATAGGCGGCTTGTCTGACGTCAAACATTACAAACCAAACTTTTTACATTGATCTCGAGCTTTGAGGCATCACAGCTGAGAATGAAACCACGAAGATAAGAGGGAAAACACCTGAAGAAGAGTCATAATGGTCTAACTAAACTATTGAAAATTGACAAATGACACATTAACATACGTTTTTGTACATCTTATGTATAGGTATCATTACGCTTTGTCTGTACAGTTAAATTTCTCTAATAATTTTGAGTCCTTACCAAAAATTATTAGGCCACGCGAAGAAAGTCGCGGGCATCAGCTAGTGAAGTATAATATGTTTACCTTTGATATTGCTTCACACATGTTTCTGATACGCGTATCAGTTACTACTAATCGAAGAGTCTAATTGGAGCCTTCTGGCACACAACAATTAGTTTTTAACCACCGACGCAAAAAGAGGGTTGTTATAAGTTTAACCGCTAAGTGTATCTATCTGTCTGTGTATGAGGCACCGTAGTTCATCAACGGGTGAACCTGTTTAGATGTGGTTTATGAAAATTTGATAGCTAATTTTTATGCGGTGGTTAGATATGTTTGACCAAAATCGGTTCAGCCGTTCAAAAGTTGTAGCGAAATGAATATTGAAAGTCGGGGGTTTTTTAATTTGTCTAACAAATAAACTTGTTTATTTTATTTTATGTCTTACGCTGACCCCGGGCGGGACCATAAAACAGCTGGAGTTCGTGTGAAAGAGAAAGTAAAATTTCGGTTCCGGTAGAACCTTATTTATTATAGAAATTGAATATTATTTTCCGAGTGGTTACCACAGACTCAGATTTTATTAGATAAAGATCGAAATTGCGTGTGTATTTTCTTTGATTTGTAGATTTTGTAAAACACTGCGAATCTTGAAAAAATACATCATTTGTGCATTTGAGCGGTTATGATAACTTCCCTTCGACTAAATAAAGAACATTTTTGTTATCAACTCTATTACAACTTTTATAAAGGCTTATTTTCACATTCATGACGAAAAATTCATTCATCATTCATTCTCAGTGTGTTTAGAAAATAATTTGGTATTTCACTTTGTTAATATAACATTTGAGTGTCGTAAATGGCTATACATGTAAGTAACTAATAGAAATCAATATGAATTAATTTTTGAACGACAATACATATTAGGCCCCTTAATCTCAGGTAGGGTTGGAATAGGAATAGGCAAAGGCAGACAGTTATATAATAATATAATTAATAAATAAAATACAGACCCTTCAAGGGTCTATAAATAATTTAAGATATTTTATTATATATATATTTTATTATTACAGCGTACGTGTGGTACGTTCCGATATCGTTATGGTAATGAATGAGTCAAAATGTGATTTCAAAATATCAAGTGGAACAATAATTTAAAATTTTGAATTTAGACTGAAAGAAATAAAAATCATGCCAGCGCGCACGCGATATGACTAAAGAGGTATTGCATGTGTCTTTCGCGCAAGCCATGGAGCCATATCCCATTACTCAGTCGTGCTCCGCTGCGACTACGCAGCACGTCGCGGCTCCGTTTTTTACTGTACGTTTTGATACTGATATGCGTTGACATACGTCGAATTTCCATACAACTTCTGCGTTGTTCCGACAAATATCAACTTGACATTTTAGTTTGTACTAGCTTTTGTCCGCGGCTTCGCCCGCGTGAATTTCATAGTAAAATCTCGGTTATTCTTTAAGAAAAATTATGAAAAGTATTATTATATAAGTTTACCAATTTTCAGCTTTTTATTTTGAAATTTGTACTAAGTTCTATACAATCTTTTACTTCCCCTTTAGAAAGGGTTGAGGGTTAATTTTCAGAAAAATTTGAAACACGTATTCAATAAATTGTTGTAAACAACCAAAATCTAAATTTTCAAGTCACTAATTTCAACGGTGTAGAACTTTCATATAAAAGTTTTTCACCCCTTTCACAACACATCAATATTATGTCACATCAATAATAATAATAAGCAAGCTGAACTCTGGCTTCGTGCGGCTTCTCCAATAATGTAACCTCAAACGCAATAAAAGAGCTACCTAAATTCCAAAGAGTTTATATGAAATTATCTAACACTTTAATACTATAGTGATGTTTCTATTCTACCATCCAACCGCAATCAGATCTTAATTCAATTGTGGGATGATGTTACGAGTAATAACTCTGTTCTCATGTGTACAGTACGGCTTAAGGAAAGTACGGGCTCAAGATACTGTTTATTTACTAGCGGTCTGCCCCGGCTTCATATGGATACAATATTATGCATGTTATAATACACTAGTTGTTCGCCGCGAACACCTCGCGAACACAATCAATTTTTGATGAGTTTTTACAAAATTGTGAATATTTCAAAAACAACTTAACCGATTTTGATGACCCACGAACTTAAAGATTTTCTTGACAGATCATACATACCTTTTAAATTACATCAAAATCAGACCAACACGGTTCGAAAGTTATCGCATTACAAACATACCTACAGATAATACAATACTATTATAAAACTAGTTGCGTGGATTTGAAACCCGCATCAATATTCGTTGCGTACTTAGTTTTAAATATCTAAGTATACATACGGACAGACAGCGGGAAGTAACTTTATTTTATACTATGTAGTGATAGTGATGTGAAGATTGTACAATACGTTATATTACTGTTGCTAACAACAGTAATATTAATAGATCGAAATCTATTTTATTGTTATTATGTGTCATTGAAAATAGGCGAGTGAATATAACTATATCCTTCCGTGGGTTAGCTGCCAAAGCTATGTAGGTATTAGACCTTTAGTCACCTTGTACGATATCTACGTGTGTTGAGTTGTCGTAATTCAAGAGCAGAATCACACTCTTCAATTACTCCAGTTTCAATTAATGAATGCAATCTTTTAACCTTATTTTCTCCAATTAAGTACAACTAATAAAAACAAAAGGAAAAATAATCCTCACAACTAACTGTATATTCGTAAAAATGTTACAGTGATGTTTTAAAATTATTTCAAAACTGCAATTTTCCCGTGCTTATAAACACGTAAGTCCAAACGAGGGCAAACAAACACGGCACTGAAATAAAATTTGAAAAGTGTAGTAACGGGAAATTCTTTTTAAATAAATGTCATATACGACGTTGAAAACTCGAGTTTTTGTCGCAAATAAAATTTAGTTTTGATATAGGTACTTGTAGTGCAACTTTGAATGATAAATGGATTTTTTATGAATTAAATACAGGATGTCAGTATAAATCCATAAAACCGACGTGTTTTGAACCTACTAGGTATATTGAAAAAAAAAACCGTATATTCTTGCAAGCGCGTTACGTACTCTTCCGATGTCGTCGCTCATGAGATTGCTCCAGATGGTTTATCTATTAGACACATGATTATTACTCAATTTCTATACAATATGTATTTTGCAATGAATAAATTACTATTTACAAGGATAACACTATTTCATCTAACACGCTGTGTTCATGATATTTTGTTGTAAGTTGTAAACGTCAAGCTTGGTCAATACTCGTTGACAGTCAACTAGACTCAATGTCAATTATGTATGTTATAGATAGAAACAATGAGCTCTTGTGTCTACTCATTACAAGTATGTTAAATAGTAACAGTGTAGGCGTGAGTGATCTAAATGAAAGTATAATCAGGTGGATCATCTTTAACTATTTACATTCTAAGTTTCATCAAAATTAGCCCCGCAGTTTAGCCATAAAAGCATTTGTATTTTTTTTTGTACTAACAAGCAATATTGTAACTATCTCTGTCCAGTACTTTCGTCCTATCCATTTAATGGACAATACAAAAAGCCGAGCCGCATCTAATGCGTAATATCTAAAGTAATTACTCCGGTAGCCATGTTTTTGTAAACATTATAGGTATTTTTACTCATAATCACTTTTTTTTCGTTCTTTCTCATAATCTGGCATTTTTGTCTTGACTTTGAACAAAATCTATACTTTTGTCTTTACGTGTGCCGGTCTGCGTTCAGGGCAGTGACGTCGCGAAGCCCGAGCTCATGGTATGAAAGAAGAAGGCAACCTGTCTGACGTCAATCCTACTTGGCAATGTTATCTCATGGATATCCTACGAGGTAATTAAGGGACAGCCTTGGAAGCTGCCTGTCAGCTTCCAAGGCTGTCGAGAGGAGTGAAAATTATTTATGAGTCCGATTGGTATACAAACTCATTTGGCACGAGTAGGATTCGAACCTGGAAACTTTTTGTTACAGAATGTCGTCTTAACTACTGAATCACCACCGCTTCAAGTAGGGATATCCCTAGCTCAGTTGTGAACAGCACATCAAGATACCCTACATGAATCTTTATGACGCGGTAATAGGGGCGAGTTTGCAATAACTTTGCGTAGGTTGATGAGCAGTTGACTGTTCGTTGTGACTCCTTTTGATTTGACACTGATGCGTTGACGTTAAACGTCGAAACTTCAAATAATTTCTGTGTTATTCTGTCGACGGACGTCTAAACGACAGCGACGCGACTGAGTAATAGGGAATATCTCTGGATCAAGTTATACTATATGGACCTCTATGCAATGGTAACAGCGGTTAATTTCCTTTGAATCTGAGTAAGTTGAAAAGTTTATTACCATACCTAATATTTTTCGACACATTTAATATCCCCCATCAACTTTGGACATCAAAATATTCTCATTTAAGCCATTTTTTTTAATTAGCATAGGAACCAATTCGGGTCAATGCAATCAAGGTGTTTTTATTTTGCGCCCGAGCCAAAATTGGTGAGCGTAAAAAATATAAAAGTTTTGAATTGAAGCCAGACCAACGTTAGATTAACTGCTGGCTACCAGCCAGTAAGTGTTCCGATTTATACTCTGTGGATGTGTGACTTAGTACGCTACATCCTACTTATACTATAAATGCGAAAGTTTGCGAGGATGTATGTGTGTATGTTTGTTTCTCTTTCACCCAAAATCTACTAGTGTAGCTGTTACGATGCCTCTTCAGTTCTGTCATCGGGAGTTAAAAATAACAACGAAAGAATAAAAAAAATATGTATTTTTTAATATAAGCTTTTATAGTTGTCAAAGAGATTTTGTTGCATTCAATACGTGACAAAAAATCCGTATAGTAAACCATCGAGGAATTCCCTCGTCGGGGGCCGTTACTATCATGCATCGTTCAATAATGCATTGTTATCCAAATTAAACGTGTGTCCAAAATTTCAGCTCAACCGGTTGAAAATATCTGCTTCAAAATTGAGTTGCAAGATTCCACCCGAACATACATACCTATGTATGTTCAGGTGGAATCTTAAGTTTGTACTGTAGTTCTGTAAGTCTGTACGTTAAATCACCTGTAAGTTATCTGTAAGACATCTGTAAGTTAAATAAAAGCTTGTAACAAATTCGCTTCAGAATGCAAGGAACAAAGCGATAGGCTGTCTGTCGCTCTGTATCTCTGTATCTTTAAAACTGCAGAACTGATTATGATGAGGGTTTTTTGATAGATAGTGTGATTCCTATGGTAGGTTTAGGTAGTGTAAGTTTACTGTATAATTCATTATGGTTTAACCCGAGCGAAGCCGGGGCGGGTTGCTAGTCACAAATATTTGCAGTTCTGGCTGTATCACGCCCGTTTCTGTGTTTGTCTTCATCGGACCACTGGGTGTGGGTGTTTTATTTATTGTTTAGTTACTACATTTATACAATTTAAAATTTTACATGTAATTTTGATTTACACATTTGCTACCAACAACGTAAAATTACCTTAATTTGTATCTCATAAAAAGGGTCACTGTTTCCAATTTCTAAGTACCTTTAGATCGACAAAATAGTACTTAAATGGATAAAATAAAGGGTTCGATAATATATTTTGCTTAATTGCTTACTTAGGCAGGAAAGTGTTTTAGCAATATTGTCTATAATCCTTAGCTTAAAACTTAGCGAGAACGAGAGTGGATATAGTTGTTAGATAAGGACAGAGCTATAGGGTTATTTATACTTTGGGACTTTCTAGCGACCCGAAGGTAAACTTTCGATCTAACATCACTCTGGAGTCAATGTTTTTAGATGTAAATTTATTTTTCAGAGGCATATTTTTTTAGTTTTAATTATTTTATTTTTTCTTGTTCTGTTTTTTGTGATTGTCATGATTAAATGTGTAACTTATTAATAGCATGTAATTTAGTTTAAATCTAAAACTCGATTTTCATATCTTTGAAAACTATAATTGCCACATTTTTATCGCACATAAGTGAGTCTAAGCCATTTTTAACGATAAAAGTAACTCTGATATATTTTATTAATATCAAATTAAATGAATTCAAAAAGCAAAGTTAAAATTATCATTTCAATACTAGTAAAAAATTTCGTCGTAATTTCAAGAATGCATTATAAAATTTGTCATTTAAACTTTTTAATGTCACTAATCGTAATAAAAATTAGGGACAAAGACTTTTTACCTCACATTGTAGTCATTACTAGTGTGAAAATATGTTACATCAAGCCAAACCTGCAGTTTTTTAGCCACAAAACAGTTAACCAGTCACAACATCAAATATGCATGAAGCCGCTGAATCTAAAACGTCGTAAGGCTCACTTGATTTCTCTGGGGAACCCCAAACTGTGTTTTGACCGACACGATACATTTTTAATAGGGGTGAAAAGTTGGATGGCGCTTTTAAACGACGTGCTGCTGGTATAGTGGTTTTTATTTCCGTAAAAAAGATACCTTAGGTTCGAATCCGAGAGAAAAAAATGTTTTTCACTTCTCATGCACATCGTCTCATTGCCACGAATGTGCGAGTTCCTCACGCGGTCGAGCCGTGTGAGCCCACACATCCCGTGGAGTATTGTCATTTCATTATCGCGCAACTCTTTCTTGTGTTGCGCATGAACTGTCCTCGAATTCGATGCAATACAAAAAGGCGGGTCTTACAAATTCAATTTCAAAACTCTTTGGTTAACCTAGGATGATATACCTCTCTCTCGACGATCTCCCTGTCCTCTGCGGCCGAAGGGTGGCTGCCTCTGTATCGGGCGCAATGTGTGGGTGTCACCTGCCTATCACCTCTTGCGCCCGTACAGAGGCAGACTTTGGTGCCCTGTGGCACCCAAGATTTTGTGTGTGTGTGTCCTATGTGTGTTGTGACCGTTGGTCCTGAAGGGACCGGTGATGCCCGCTCCCCCCGTCAGCGACATGCCTAGCGACCCCGTGACGTCCCCCATAACGGCAGCGTGGAAACGCCTCAGGGGTTTAGTGGGTAGGCTGGGCCGACTTGCGGCCCAGGACTCCCACACTCAGTGCGTAACAAGCATTACCCTGGGTAAAAAAAAAAAGGATGATATACCTCACTTGATGGATACAAACTGAGACTACCATCTTTCAGTCTTACCAGGATTTCTGGGTCACAATTAACACATGTAAGCTTCTACTAGTTACCAAACTACAAGTTACCAAGATAAAAAAATCTAAAAAAATATGCGAAACACGACTAGCATTTTTTTGCATCTAATATACTTGGTACATATTTCAAATGACATTTTATACAGCGACATTTACTTACCTATATAGCTCCGAGCTCAAATTTAAAAGCAAGATGACACCGGCTAGTCCACTTTGCATGTAAATATGTTGGAAGTGTCACTGCCTAAAGTGCCTTGTATATTTTTCTTTAAATATTCCCTGAGACTTTCCCTGCATACAGTTGAGCAATATTTAAAATAGACTCGAGGCATCCGAGATGGCTCGTTTCACCACTTGTATGTAAAATGATCTGATTTTTATAAGAGTGGTTCTCAGAGCGTTTTGTAACGCTTGTTTTTGCAAAAATATTTTGATAGATCGTAAAGATCGTAAAAACCTACAAAAAAAAACAAAAGATTCTTCATCTTTTGGTTTTTTTTTGTGGGTTTGAAGGCAGTTTATAGATAATCTATGGTCGTGCCTGTTGACAACGTCAACTGTCATGAACTTAGTAAATCTGTCATTCTCATACCTCAAATGGTTATCTTCAACCGCTGCGGCCGCGTTGATTTATTTAAAATATAAAAGATTTTTAATAGATATTGATATACTGATATAGTCACTATAGAATATTGTAAGGTAGGTCCCTTAATTCATATCAAAAGTTTATTGTATTGTAGCAAACGAGAGAGAGAGAGATCTCTGTTTGTATCTCTTTTTTACACATAGCTCAGATTAGGGTTACAAATGTAAATAACAGACTTCATGTACTTACGTATAAATTTTAATATTACTTCAATTTCATTAGTTTGATATATCCTGAATTTGCAGTTCCTTGCAACATATGTTTGATCGCAAATTTGAAATTCCTCTTCACAGAAACCCTTGCGGGCAGTTAGCAGGATGACTGCAGTAGCTCTATTGCGAAGATGACGTCCAACTTATAAGATACTAGCGGACGCCCACGTGTTCGTCCGCGCGGAGTAAAAGTTAGAGATCGCTCTCTAATGATATATATATGAATTCCAACTATCTTCACACAAAAAATTACATTAATGCTCTGTATTAATATGAAAAAAGGACAAACAGACACACTTTATTTATAACTCGTACGAATTAACTGTGCACTCCACTGGAATGTGCCCTTTCCCGCGAGGTGGCTCGTACGGGTTGTATTTCAGTATGGACTAGCGGAAGTGACATAGAAGTTGGTAAATAGAACCAGTTAAGTGTGACACCGCTAATCTTGCAGCGTCCATGGTTTGCGGCGGTGACCACTTCATCAGGTGGGCCCCATGCATGTTTGCTTGTTCAGTAGTTAAAAAAAATAAATGATATTCGGTCCACATAATTAATAAAAAAATATGTCCCAAAGACGGACAAGTAACTTCAATAAATTAATATTTGTTACGGGGCCTACTCTTACCTATTTGTGCCGCACAGTTTTTTCTGTTTGTCCTAATGGTTAACTGGGAGATTAGCGTTAAGTTTGCTATTTATTTATGTATGTTTTTATTTTGAATAATCAAGTTCAATTATAATAAACAGCTTTTATCTTGTAAAAATAGTATTACCGATTATTTTTGTCATTATCTCATGAATTGGACCAGCATGTGCTGTAGGATTACGATGTAACCGAAGCCACTCTGAATTTATGTATGATATGGTCGTGTAGTTATAGACTCGATATTCGTGTAAATTTACATATTTTCTTGTCCTATGATGATGTCGAGCATATTGTCATCGGTTCAACACTTTGTCTAACTTGATATATAATTCGTTTATTTCTTTAACGTCACATTTAAGGGCCGACCCCATTGTTCCATCGTGCTTCGTCGAAACACCATAATATTTCTTCGACGTGCGTAAGTCGAAACACCATAATATTTCTTCGTTGACCGACGACGGACGAAACCGAGAATGACTGAGCAATGCTGCCAGGGCTTTCGTTGTCAAAATCACAAAAAAAAATTATTTACCCATATCAAATATGGTACCTACTGTACCTATTAAAAACATAAAGCGTTTCTCTGAATTAAGATAAGTTAGTTTAGTGGGTAACCCACTAACTTTATACTTTAGTCCTTACAGTTTTAGAACAAAGTAGACTCTGGTTCCGACGCTCGACGACTGAGGAAGAAACCCGGAATACGCGCAGATGAGAGAAAGACGGTATAATATGACATATAGACGGACAAACAGATAGCTGAAGTATAAGGGTTGAATTATTGCCATTCATTCTACGGATCCCTAGAATTCGTTGTCTACTGATATAGACAATCCGAAGTCAGAAACTTTTATTTCGTTTGTCTAGAACTCTCTGCTTTGACTGTCTTGATTCGCGATCGCAAAGGACGGAAAATTGAATATGACATTTTTTTCTTTTTTTTTATATCATCTACAATAAATAAGACATACTTTGCTACTAGGTCTTCAGAATCGGAGTCAATTAGTGCTCTGTTGCTGTGCTAAAGCTAATTTTCGAACAACCTTTGGAATTTAGTTTATCAAAAATCACCAAATTCTAGTTGATTTAGTTCGCGGACTGTGCGACGTCAATTAATAGAATACATATATTTACATTCGAAATTCTTTCGGTCGTTTGAAAATAAGATCCAGTTAGCACAGCATAGAACAGTTCTTTTAAAAAGATTTGTTTACGTAAACTTTTCGCATAAATTGGAGCGGTACTCAACTAGTAAACAATTCAATTAAACAATCTGCCTTTCGACAATATATTAAAAATACTACTTTATAATTAAAAAAAATATATATAAGCTTTTATTTTTGTCAAAGAGATCTTATTGCATTCAATGCGTGACAAAAAGTCATGTCATATGGCGATGGCAGTGGAGTGTTCCCTCGTTGGAAGTCGATCCTGGGAGTACTATTGCGCTTATCGCAGTAACGCGTTGTCATTAAAACTAAACGAGTGTACAAAAGTTCATCTCAATCGGAAGATTGAAGATATGCTTCAAAAGTGAGTTACAAGAGTTCATCCGAACATAATTATTCTTACATACATTGCAAGTGAAGTAAAAGCGTGTAAAAATCAAAACAGCTTCCTATTTACAACTCTTGTGACGTAATAATTTGTAGTATTATAAAAATGGAACCAAATGTGCATACATTGGATGAAGAAAATGTTATCCCATCAAAAACATTGTGTAAAAACTAGCCAAGTTTCGATAAAGCTCTTTATTTCTGTATAAAAATTAATTACATTTCTAGTTAAAGCCTATAAAGATAGAACATTTGTATTTTTTGTTTGTAATGGATAAACAGAAAAACTACTTGACCGATTTTGATGACATTTGGCACAGAGATAGGTGAAACCTTCAAGATTGACATAGGCTACTTTTTATTATGGTTTTACTCGAGCGAAGCCGGGGCCAGCCGCTAGATATAAACAAAATAGATCAATTAAAGTGACATATGATATACCTCTATATCTACGATTTCATCCCATCAAATACTCAGCTTAGGGCATTGTGTTGCTCGTTTACTTGATACATAATAATCTATAGTGCCTTCTATAGATGATATTATTATATATATGTATATATCTATAGATGATCTATATGCATCAAAGGCCAGTCTTATTGACATTTCAATTGATCGATGAATAATGCTGTGCTGAGGTGCGTAAGACAGATGCAAATCACAGTTAATTATCAGCTCAACTGCACCGGCACCGTTGCAACCAATGATAAAGCTTGTCTAATTGTGTCTACATTAGGGTATTCCGGACATTGACCGCTAGACACATTTTGATTAAACCGAAAAAATTGGTAGGAAACAAATGTCTATCCCGTTTCCTTGCTATGGCAGAAGAGGTTTACCCAAAAAGTGACTTGAAGATGTTAAGGAAGATATGCGTGGATAAGATAAAGAAAGAAAAGTGATTCTTCATATTCTGGAATAAAATTTTAATCTTACACTGACAATTTTAATCTCGAAATTCGTGATTCGTAAAAGATGCGAGTAAAAAGCAGTTATAAAAAAATATGTGAACTAAATTAGCTATGGAGAGTGAAAAATGGAAGCAATTCTAGTGACAAGAGCCTCGCTCTTATATTACACTAGCGGCCCGCCCTGGCTTCGCTCGGGTAAAAGCCTAATATATAACTAAACACTCCTCAGGAACTGCATTATCTATTGGTGAATACCGTATGAAAATCCGTGCTGTAATTGTCGTGCAGACAGACAAACGCTGCAGAGGACTTTGTTTTATAATATATAGGGGTGATGATGAATCAAAAATTGTAATTCAGTTTACTAAGTCAATAAGATCATAACACTCCTTTCCGCATCGGAGGTTAAAAGAAAACGAAACCAAATCAATTAGGCTTAGGGGATCTATCTCGACAAACCTTTTCTTATCCCTAAATCAACAATCCCAATTGAGCTTCCCAATGATGGCTATTGGAAAATACGACAAACATCAAAATTGTCGTATTTGGAACGAAGAGACCATTTCCAATTTCCATAATAGCTGCTTCTACTTCATTACGTTGTGGACTAAAGCAAAAACTTAAGCGTGTTAGGGTAGGTTGCACCATCAACTTTGACGGTAAGTTTAATGTGTTCAGTGTGAATGGAATGCAAAGTATGAAAGTACGCAATTTTCTAAACATCAACGACGAGTCAATGTCAAATTTAACGATGCAACTCTTCTATTAATAAGTAAACCAATAAATAAATTATTGGTTTAGTTATTTTTAAATATCGGCCAAACCATAGTAGTCAAAGTAATAGCTTAGTTGCTATCAATTCAAATTAGTTTTCCATGTGACGCCACAAATGTTGGAGTCAAAAATCGTTGATGACAAATTTTATCCATACTAATATTATAAAGAAAAAACATTTGTATTTTTTTGTTTGTAATGGATAAACTCAAAAACTACTTGACCAATTTTGATGACATTTGGCACAGAGATTAAACCTAAAGAAAATCTATATTAAAATATATATTCAAATATTAACTATAATTTAAACCTTCAAGATTGACATAAGCTACTTTTTATTATGGTTTTACCCGAGCGAAGCCGGGACCAGCCACTAGAAATAAATAAAATAGATCAATTAAAGTGACATTTGAAGTGGTGTTTCATTATGAGAAAGAATTTATTCATTTATACAATGACTACTACCCTATTCAAGAATAGGGCCTTAATTACCATTGTAAAAGTACATTATCCAATTTTGCTATTTCTCTCAAAATTCCCACGGGAGCGAAGCCCCAGGCAACAACATCTGTACTATTATTATAAAGTAGTAAGTATTCGTGAGTTTGTGACTTTGTGAATTTGTATGTTTGAGGCGGGTAATCTCCGAAACTACCGAACCGATTTCAAAAATTCTTTCACCAATGTAAAGGTACATTATCCAAGATTGCTATAGACTATGTTTCTCTCAAAATTGTCTTAAAAGTGCCGGGCAACATCTAGTGTTATTGTACACTAGATGTTGCCCGGAGCTTTTGCTACATAATTGTCAAGCTTTTGCAACATAATTGTCGAGCTTTTGCTACATAATTGTCGAGCTTTTGCTACATAATTGTCAAGAATGTATCGCTTTTCACTTGGGACACAATCCATTCCACTCCTCGCTCTTATTTACGAAAGAGTGAAAGCTGTTGGATTCTGACGGGTAAGATCAAAGACGTAATCTAAAAAGTTTTTGTAATTATTATTGTACGCTTCTTATATACATTTTCTCTTTGTGGAGTTTTCTTAACTAAAGAATTTTTAAGAAAATAAAGTTTATTTTTCTCTAGCGGTTCGTACCGTCTTCGCTCGGATAAAAACAATCCCAACTAATATTATAAATGCGAAAATTTGATTGTTTGTACTTGACCGATTATTATGAAATTTGATACACGGGTAGAAAATAACCTGGAATAACACATACGGAACTTTTTATCCCGTAATTACCACGGGAATGAAGCCCGGGGCACAGCTAATAAATTATGTATTTAAATTTTTCTCATGAATCACACTATCTAATTACTGGTGAAAACCGCATGAAAATCTGTGCAGTAGTTTTTGAGTTTATCGCAGACAGATAGACGCGGCGACTTTGGATTTTTAAGTGTCAACTTTTTTTGAAAACAGTAAAATGCTATACAAACTCGCATAATAATAATAATTATAGAAAATGAAACGTTATGTTGAAGTTATTCATGCGTGCTTTCGGAACTATTGGTATTACTATAGCTAAGATATTGATACATATTTATACTTTAAGGCACCGGTGGATAGAAAAGATCGGTCTGGCGTTGCTACATTGTTGCCACAGAACATAAAGGCCGGCCGCAGTGTTGCCAACATCAGAATGATTGCGGCCACTCCCCGCTCCACAGATCGCGCTAGCAGTCTTAACCGAGGTATTAGCTTTTTTTTCTTTTTGAAATTTGTTATACAAATTTGGATGTAGTCACTAACGTTAATACGTGCCAACGTATAAAAATATAATTTCCCGCTCGATTTCAGAATTTTTACATCTCATTATTATTTTCAAAAATAAGTTAAAAAGCTTGTGTGACATGTATTACAAATCAATTTAAGATTCAAAGTAGCAGGGAAAGCGCCATTAGGTCAAAATATTTAGTGAAAATGACATATCCGAATTCTAGACCTCAATTCGACTCCTGCGACACGATCTTCCGCGTGACGCGATTGCACATCACTATTAATTTCACTGCTACATTTGTACATAAAATCTATAGAACAGCTGCTCTGGCTCTACACAAAGGCGTAACTGCAATATTAGCGCTCTATTGGTACATATTTATACTCTACTAGATGTTGCCCGGGGCTTCGCTCCCGTGGGAATTTTGACATAAAATATAGCCTATAGCAATCTTGATTTCTAATGATGAAAGAATTTTTTAAATGTGTTCGGTAGTTTCGGAGATTACCCGCCTCAAACATACAAACTAACAAACGCACATATCACTGTAACGAGTTTCGTAAAAATGAAATAATTCCTTTAAATTATTATTCAAGAATACAATTCATTGAAGAGCCCCGTTCCCGTTTCAAATTGAAGTCGGAACATTTTTATATGACACACAATTATCTGAATTGATTTTAAAATATGTAGAATGATTCGGAGAGAAGTGCGCGCAATGAAATGGTCGAGCAAATTTCCAATGGCCAACCGTTACGTTGTGATTCAGCCGTGATTTCCGAAAATTAGGCTCATTAGTGATTGCCATAGTTGTGTTATATTTCACATATAGTACGCAAACATTATCCTAACTAGTCTTAAATAATATTTGAATTGCTACAGTAAGTTTGTATCGCTTCAAGTTCTATCTACTCAACCAATCCTTTTGCATACATGTAGTTTGAAGTATGGAGAAGGACATAGTGTACCTTTCATCCCGGAAAAATATACGCGAGCGAAGCCGCGGGAAAAAGCGACGTACGTACGTAGCCAAACGTAATAAGTTATAGAAAACATAACAAAGACTTCATGTAAACATTTTGACGAAGTTTCTTGCGAATTTTACTATTATATATTTTGACGAAGCTTGTGGCGGATACTTTTCTGTATACGATTTAATAATTTTGATAATTAAATTAAAAATAAAATAAAAAAGGTCTGTAACACAAAGACGGACAAGTAACTTAAAGAAAACCAATTATTAAGTGGTAAAATTTCAAAAATTATGTTATGTAATTATTTAGTTTTATATTAAGCATGATAATAAATGGAATTCTTAAAAAAAAGTATTAACATAATAAGTCCCTACTAATACATTTGTAAAAATGTAATGTGAAGTTTGTGAGGATGTATGAGGTGTGGATGTTTGTTACTCTTTCACGCACAATCGAATATATAATATAACGGATTGTTATGAAATTTGGTACACGGGTAGAATACAACCTAGAATAACACATACTTACTGGAAATCCCAAAATTCCCTCGGGAACGAAGCCCCGAGACGCAGCTAGTAAGTTATAATAGACTAGATGTTGCCCGGGGCTTCGCTCCCCTGGGAATTTTTAGATAAAATATAGCCTATAGCAATCTTGAATAATGTACCTTTCTAATGGTGAAAGAATTTTTGAAATCGGTTCCCGGTAATCGGATTACCCGCCTCAAACATACAAACTCAGAAACTCACAAACGCTTACGTCTTTATAGTAATAGTATAGATAACAAATTTAGCAAAAACCAATGCCACAGCACATGTAAGGAAAGGAAACTGGACACTCTAAATTATGATGTAAAAAAATCGAATTTACGTGGTGACGCTATACCGCGCCATCAATTTGTGCGTTATAATCTGTAGCCAAAATTGCAAACTAGCATTTCACCACACAGATTGAACCATCTTCCATCTCTTTCGCGCGCTGCCTCAATTAGAACAGGCCCTACAAACGCAATAAAGAGAATTATTAAAGTTGGCGGAGACAGAAATACTGGAAACGACCTATTTTTTGTGTAAGTTCACAAAACTGATGGCACCAGCAATAGCTGTAACAAGCGTAATAAGTTTTTTTTTAGAAAAATGTCATGACACAAACTTTTATTGTTTTCAGAGAGATCATACCGTATAATTAATGCGTGACAAAAATATCATGGTCCATGCAGTAAATCGTTAATGAGTTCCCACATCTGGAGCTGTTCCTGGGTGCACCATCAGGTCATGCTTATCATAACAATGCATTGTCATCTAAACTAAACGTGAGTACAGAATTTCAGCTCAATCGATTGAAAATATCTGCTTCAAAATTGAGTGAAATTCGCTACAACTTTTGAACGGCTGAACCGATTTTGATCAAACATATTTAAGAACCACCGCATACAAATTAGCTATCAAATAATAAAAACCCCATTCAAATCGGTTAACCCGTTCATAAGCTACGGTGTCACGTACACAGACAGACACACTTAGCGATCAAACTTATAATACCCCTCTTTTTGCGTCGAGGGTTAAAAATAAAAGCTTGTAATGATCACTTCCATAGCTTCTACATCATTACGAACAGAAGGTCGTGGCAACCCTTTATAGTTGGGGTATAACATTACCAATTTATTAAACATGCTAATTGGATATCAATTGTTCGATAAACGTTTTCTAGAAGTATATCGCAATCTTTTGATGATTTGGTTGTTATACGACCACCACCTGCAGAGACCACCCACCGAAAATTGGTTTGAATGAGATATAGTAAGTTTCTTTTTATACGTCATAAATCGTAAACCTTCAAATTTCAATGAACGCAAATATATAAAAATCGATCAACAAGAACTTTTATGTTATGTTACTTGCTGCTACGGAACCCTTCATGGGCGAGTCCGACTTTTTCATTCCTAAACTAGCACAGGAGCAGTTTCTTTTTTCGGGATAAAAGTAGTACCCTAACTCCTTAATCATACTTCAAACTACATGTATGCAAAATTTCAAAAAGATAGGTTGAGTGGATAGAGAGCTGTGAACAAGCTTGCTTTCACATTTATAATATTAGTTGGGATTAGCATTGGCCCCTGTCGGAACAAAGGGCAGACACAAATTTCTTTCATTTAGATCTGACCGAAACTGCACGTTTAAATTCGCTCCAAAATAGCATATGTGACTGAATTTTAGATTTTAAATCAATAGTGTTAGCTGGTTTTAAATAAAGCTCGCAATGATTTTTCTTTAAGGTTTTATTGCCGTCTGAAAGGTTTTGTTTCATTCATTTATTGTATTGTGACGAAAAAAATTATGTCCGGGCAGGGTGATGTTGAGGAGCACCCTCGTTGGAAGCCGACCCTGAGTGCATCATCTGGTCTTAAAATAATAAATTCTCTTCTGAAATAATAATTCCTCATGGAAACTGTAGCGATGTAGAAAATTCCAACAATATAGGACAAGCGGAAGTTGTAGAAAGACATTTCAGAAATCGTAGTAACTTTTTTTATCATTTTCATTATACTCATTTAACAAACATGGTCACATTTAGCTCGCATTTTGCAATTATAAACAATGGAATAATCGGATGGAAACGAATCGATTGTCCATTTGCCTCAAATATCGTGATAACTGATAATTGTTCAGGCTACTATTATTTTGGACATTAATCTGATTCCGCCAATAAATACAATGCTGGTGATTTGTGAGCGATTCAGATAATTCTGGCCCTGGATATTGAAATAAAAACGTCAATTAGCATTTTCATGTAAAATATAGCATGTACTAGCTGTTGCCCGTGACTCCGCCAGCGGCAAAAAGTAGTCTATGATACTCTTCAACTCTCCAAATATTTCCACAGCAAAAATCATCTCAATCTGTTGCTCCGTTTTGGCGAGAAAGACGGACAAATAAACACAAAAACACACTTTCACATTTATAATATTAATGTGAATAGTTAACTTCTTTCGATTTTGAAGCTTCATGGAGTAGGAATAACGGAATAAAAGGTAAAAAGTAATTACCTCTTCCTGCCTACGTAGACACGTAGCCTTCGCATGCATGCATTAAATTCAAAAATAAAGGGTAATAATACACACCCAATACGTATGCAGCACAGGATGGTAATGCACTACACACATCTACAACAAGATGAAATAATTATTGCAAATGCCTATTCCATGTACATTACACGAACGCACACGTATCCATTTTGTATCGGCTTTATAAAAATTGTGGAAATATACACTGTGCCAAAACTCTGAAATAAATATGTTATAATCCGCACTTATTTCTATCCAAAATACTTTTGAAATAAAATTTGCCGTAAAATTTTTACAGTTACATTTAACGAGCGACCACAAAGTATATATATATAGTTATATTGAATTAAGTTTATGTATTTTATAAGATACTCTAAAATATAATAAATGAAGTATGCGGTGCAAGATATGTGTGATATTATTTTGTAAGTTTAGACTTAAACATTTTTTAATTAATTGAGATTATTAAATCATCATTTAAAACCGTTAGATAGATAGATAGATAAAACATTTATTTGTAAACATTTTAAAACCGTTTGCAATATATAGGGTCGTTAGGCGGTTTTTGGACCTGTTAGATCAATAAGTCATTATTTTTTAACTTGTTAACGTCCAACCTAGATGCTTGTCATGCACTAAGTCTTACGACATTTACATAGAAATAATTTTCAATCAACCATGGGAAGAGTTCACAATAGAAGCGTTGTTAATTTTTCTATATTTCACAGATATTCCATGTTTTATAGAAACTGTTAATGTTGATGTGGAAGGATTTATTGCTCTATCAACAGAAGTTAAGATTAGTGACGAACTTTCTATTGAAGAAAATCCTTTTAATTATTTAAGAAAAAGTCAATCTGGAAAAAAAAAAAAGAAAACATCGAAACACACCTTAAGAGGAAACGTTACCGATGCAAATGAAAGTGAACATAATAATCACACACATAAACCTAGGAAAGTAGAAGACATCAAAGATGTAGAAGATTTTGCCCGCCATGTGTTCAAAAATTCAATTAAAACAATTAAATCAATAAATCGAAGATTGGACAAAAATCTTAGATCAAAAGCGAACTTTTCAGAAGAAGCATATAAATGGAGGTTTATACGATTCATCAATGATTCTCTCAGTCACACGATGAGGACGGAATCAGGAACACAAAAATTTGTATTAAATACAATACAAACTTCCAATAATATTTTACGAAGACTTACCAATTATTTTTTGTTAAACACTTTTAAACAAGGCCCCGGAGGTAATGTAGAAGAAACTCTTCTTAAAGAAATTGACAGAAATAACAAAAAGGAATACAAATATATCTGTCAACGATATCACATCTGCAGAAGCGACAAAAGTTTCTCATCTTTTCTGGGTGAATTCACTTCAATAATGGCGACATTAGATTCGTCACAATTAAAAACAGCTAATAACGCGTTAACCGAAGTTTTAAAAGAAACTGATGTTAGCAAAATAATGGATAAAAGCACAGAAGCCACATTCAAGAAAACTATAAATAATTTAGAAATCATTGACGGATCGGCAATGAAACCAGCAATTATAATATTAAAAAATATTTTTATAAACAGAAATAAACCTTTGCCGATTCTAAGGGAGATGAGAGTATCTGTGTCCACGCTCACTGTACCAATACAAGCAGTTAATAATATTTTAGATGCTTTTGATATGGCTTTACCACCTACTCGACATAACAAATTAGAATGGAGTCAAATCAATAACAGTTTCAAAGAATGGCGTGATGGGAAGAGAACCGATATATTGCAAATTGTACAGCGATTGGTCAGCCATATGGATAAAGGGGTTGACTTAATGGATTCAGCTGCACGCGAGCAGATGAAAAAAGATTTCAAAGCCTTATATCCAAAAGTATCAAAAACTCAGTGATGCATATGTAATACAAAATCTGGTCATATGTTTTGTTATAAATAAATTTATACATAAATTGTTATTTTTCAAATATTTGAGTTTCTTCTTAATAATAATAATTAAAAAATAAATGCAGTTGCTTTGAAATACCAGTTAACAATATTAATCGGTACAGCATACTTGCAAATAATAATAAAAAATGAGATGTACTCATGATATTATGATTATTTTTAAAGCCGAAATGGTACATTAATTGTGATGTAAATATTTTATTTTGAATTGGGTTTAATTTTGTAGATACATTACATTGTGTACATAGAAAGAATATATTTTACGTCAGCTTTCAGCAGTACTAGTAATTGTTCTGAAATGGATCAAACGCATTTCTCAAGTATTTTCTATTTCATTCGTATGGTTATGCATTGAAATAAACATATTTGTATTGTTCAAAACAATTTACACTTTCTAATAAAACCTGTCGTAAAGATTTTACAATTGTTACCGTAATATAAACTGTAGCATATTTGACGATTAACCTCACAATGTATACCTGTTACTCAAGAATTTAGGTTTAGTAACCATGGTGTCTATTCAAGCATCATTAAAACTTCATGTCTTTTAAATTTTAGACAAAAATACAAAAAATAAATTTAATTGATGCAGTATTATGATCTAAAGAAAGTGATGGTGTACATGCTTTTTGTAATATTTTTATTATTGTTTTGTAAGTTTTATGCTTATAATCCTTACATATTATGAAAAGAAGTCTCGTCTGTCAAGCTGTCTGTATCAATGCGATGAACTCATAAACACATGGATATTTGAAAGTTTTTCATCATTACATAGTGTGATTTCACTAATCAATGTGATGTTTACTGGAACTTTATTAAGTTTTTTTCAATTCCATTAATATTTTTTTAGATCCATTTTGTATAAGTTTTATTAAAGCCGTGAATGTCGATATTCAAGGGATCATACATTTTAATATTGATACTGATTTGGATGAATCCACATCCAGCGGTAACAAAAGGAAAGATAACAAAAAATATAGCGATTCGTCTTCAGAATATTCAAAGAAAATGACAAAGGGAGATGTAAAAAAGCTAATAAACATTTTACTCAATGATGCAAATTTTCGAGAAACAAAACCTTACAAAATTAGAGAAATTGAAGACTTAAATAATTTCACTAGCAAAGTCTTGAAAAGATCTCTTAGAACTTTAAAGAAAATCAATGATCATGTGGACAATAGACTAAAATCAAAAGTAAAGCGGTTAGCTGTTATGTATCAAGTAAAATTTAGCCATAATCTGAATGAATCACTAGACCACATAATACGGACACGATTTGGATTACAGAAATTTATGTTAAATACTTTAAGGACATCAGATAATATTTTACAGAGGCTAAAGAACAATTTAATCTACGACTTAAACAAAAGTCATAACTTGGGAATTAGAAGCAATACAAGTGAATATATAAATAATCATATCAACGAGACCAAATATCTTCAACTGCAATATATTTGTATGAATTACAATATCTGCGAGAGTAATGTACGTTTTTCAATGTTTTTGGCAAATTTAGCTTTCATGGTAACACATTCTATGAATATTACTAAAATGAAAGTACAAAGAAATTCGTTCGTGAATTATTTATCTAAGGCTAATGTTAGCAAACATATGAATGAAACAACAATGCAAAATTTCTACCAGGTTCTTAACTTTATGCAGATGTGGAGTGACAATAAAATAAGAGACACCTTTATCATGGTTTTTCATATGTTAGTATATCCAACAAAACCTGTTGCACCTAACGGGACACAGTTTGCGAAACATATAGTTCCTTTGTTTGAAATAATTACATTATTAGACAAGTGTATTCCACCTAGTAATGGCACAAAATCGAGATGGAGCTGTATTGAAAAAGTGTACTCTGAATGGATAGACGCAAAAATCAGCGACAATGTAATTGACAACATTACTAAAGCCATATTTGAGGAAATAGAAGATGGTATACATAAGATGAGAAAAGAAACATTGGAGTTTTTCAAGAGACAAATAGCTATCATTTGCCAATACTATGAGATAGATTATGACTAAGACGTGATGCCGAGGCTCGATATCACATAAACATCGTTATATATATATACGTTTATTGAAATAAAATATAATTACTCTAAATTATAATATTTTCTTTTACCTTACTACTATACAATACAATACAGTAATTATTTTAATCCATGAACCAATTTGAGGTAAAGCTTGATACATTTATCGTGTTAAAATAATCGTGTAAAGACAGTGATAACTTTGATATACACATATTTCAACTAACGTTAGTTTTTTTAACTGATTTTATTCTTCCTCTCGCTCTCATCATCTTGGCTTGCTGTTAGTGGCTCGGGGTCAGCATAAAAAATAAACACAAAAAATTTTGGAAATGCAAATTGTCTCTCTTCTCTGTCAAGTTCAGGTTCAGGTTCTCTTTGATACTTTAGGTTATGTTCTAATAATAATTATATCAAATAAGTATTATCGAAATCACCTAGCTGCCATTTTGCATATTTTAAATTTTACAATTCATCGCTCAAGCAGAGATATAAAAGTGGATTTGTATTTTGAATTTGAAAATCGATTGATTGGTTTCTAAGATTACCACTTCCTACATAGACATGTTGTAATCGATTCGTCATCTATAGTACATTCAAATATAAAGGCCAGTGTACACACAATACGTATGCATCACACAATGGTACTGCACTATATATGTACTAGAATAATTTGATACGCGAACGCATACGCCGCAGAGTTTTCAGCTTTACAAAATTGGAGGAAAATATTTGATATATACTGTGCCAATACTCTGAAATGGCTTTTATTCGTACTTAGTTTGAATGAAAATACTTTTGACTATCAAACAAAATTTGTCATAAATTTTTAACTATTATATTTATCGATCTACATCGAAGTATATGGTTGTATTGAATTAAGTTTATGTATTTTTTAGAGTATTTCAAAGTATAATAAAATTAAATGAAGTATGCGATGCATGATATGTTTGATATTATTTTGTAAGTTTTAAACTTTAATATAAAATACTTTTTTTTTGAGATTTCTAATTTTATACATTTAAGCAATTATGCGTCAATCAATCATTAACAATATATAGGGTCGTTGGGCAGTTTTGGATCCTGTTAGACCAACTTGTCTTTATTTAAAACTTGTTTATCCTAATCGTGAGGTGAATATTTTATATAAAAACCTTTTTTACTTAACAGGTATCCCATGTTTTATCGAAACTACCAATGTTGATGTTGAAGGGTCTCTTGTTCTATCAAGAGAAGTTAAGATAAGTGACGAACATTCAATTGAAGACAATCCTCTAAGAAAAAGTCAAGCTGGAAAAAAGAAAAAAACATCGAAACATCGAAGAGAAAACGTTACCGATGTAAATGAAAGTGAACATAATAGTCACACAGACAAACCTAAGAAAGTAGAAGACATCAAAGATGTAGAAGATTTTGCCCGCCATGTGTTTAAAAATTCCATAAAAATAATTAAATCAATCAATCGAAGATTGGACAAAAATCTTAGATCAAAAGCGAACTTTTCAGAAGAAGCATATAAATGGAAGTTTATGCAATTCATCAATGATTCTCTCAGTCACACGTTGAGGACAGGATCAGGAACTCAAAAGTTCATATTAAATACAATACAAACTTCTACTAATATTTTACGAAGACTTACTAATAATTTTTTGTTAAACACTTTTAAACAAGGCCCCGGAGGCAATGTAGAAGAAACTATTCTTAAAGAAATTGACAGAAATAACAAAAAGGAATACAAATATATCTGTCAACGATATCACATCTGCAGAAGCGACAAAAGTTTCTCATCTTTTCTGGGTGAATTCACATCAATAATGGCGGCATTAGAATTGTCACAATTAAAAATAGCTAATAACGCTTTAACTGAAGTTTTAAAAGAAACTGATGTCAGCAAAGTAATGAATAAAAGCACAGAAGCAAAGTTCAAGAAAATTATAAATAATATGGAATTTATGGACGGATGGGCAATGAAACCAGCAATTATAATATTGAAAAATATTTTTGTAAACAGAAATAAACCTTTGCCGATTCTAAGGGAGATGAGAGTATCTATGTCCACGCTCACTGTACCAATACAAGCAGTTAATAATATATTAGATACTTTTGATATGGTTTTACAACCTACTCGACATAACAAATTGGAATGGAGTCAAATCATTGACAGTTTCAAAGAATGGCGTGATGGGAAGAGAAGCGATATATTACAAATTGCACAGCGATTGGTCAGCCATATGGAAAAAGGGGTTGACTTAATGGATCCAGCTACATGCGATCAGATGAAAAAGGACTTCAAAGCCATATATCCTAAAGTATCAAAAACTGAATAACGCATTATGAAATACACATCTACACATAATACAATGACTATAAATACAAATACATGTTTTGTAGAAATAATTATGTACTTAAGTTGTGATTTTTTTAATAATTCGAGTTGTTTCTACCTTATAAAAATAAAATAATAAATAAGGTATATAACCTTTTGGGTATAACCTTTAAAAAAAAACAAAATTGGCCGACTCATCTTTATGTAATCGAGTACCAATATTGAAACTAATTAAGCCATTTATGGTCTTCATTTATCGTTCTTCAGCTACACCCCCACCAAATGTTGCTTTTCGGAAGCAATTACTCAAGTAACTATAAAATATATGTAAATCTCTAAATTTTATAAGTAATTTGTAGACTTCCTCGATTTCTCCAGGATCTCATCATCAAATCTTGGTCTGGTAATTATGGAATTAAAGAAATATCTATAATGAAAAAAAAATCTAATCGGTCTATGCAACTTTTAAGTATTCGTGTAATAGCATATTGCCAATACTGAGACCATTAATGGATGGCAATTGTGAAAAATATTGAAATCAGTACAAGTAAACCTATAAAATTCGAAGAGTTCCCTAGATTTCTTCAGGATCCCATCAAATTTAGATTTAGTGACTATGGAACCAACTTGCAAGTATACTTGGGCAAGCCCAAAAATGGCTTGACGATGTCAAGGAGAATAATATGTGTGTTAATGGTTTGACTACAAGAATGCCAAAGATCGTGCGAAGTGCAAAAGGAGTCTACACTCCTTAAAAATTAAAAAGTAAAGAAAAGCACTAATTTTTTAAAAGTATTTTCTGTTTTATTCGTATAGTTATAACTAGAATAAACGTGTTTGTATTATTCAAAACAATTTCTACTTTCAAATAAAATGTGTCGTAAAAATTTTACAACTATTATTGTAATACGTAAAGTAAAATATTGGACGACCAACCTCTAAACAATTCATACATGTACTTAGGAAAATCAAATTTAGTAACCATGACTATTCAAATTGTCATTAAAATTTCGCTTCTTTTAAGTTAGATACAAAACAAAGATAATAAATGTTATTGACGTAACTTCTTGATCGAAAAAAAGTGATGGTGCAAGGTGTAACATGCAATTTGCAACATTTTTACTACTATTTTGTAAGTTTTATTCTTTCCTTAGATATAAAAAGTAGTCCCTTGTCTCGTCTTCCTGGTTCTCTATATACGCGATAAACTCGACAACTACCATACGGATTTTTGAACGGTTTTCACCGATAAATAGTGTGATTTCTGAAGATTTAGATGCATTTATATATTATGGTATGGTTTTACGCGAGAAAACGACGGGCCGCTTGTTATACATAAATACGAGTCACGAGAAATTAGCGAGATAGCTATGATATTTTAAAGTGACTAGCAGTTTTTATTTGCACATTTTAATGTGAGCATATTTATGTTATGAGTCAAGTATTGAGCGATATCAATAACGCCATTTTGAACAACGCCCAAAATGAGAAGGCAGTGTGCTAACATAATCAAATTGACTAAGAATTATTATTATGCTCGTCGTCTCTTACCCAAACTGCTTGTTTATATTCAAAAACGCCCGGGAAATATTAATAATGTTCTAGTTATTCACCTGCTTCATAATCACTATGCTCCATATTTTTTCCTTGGTGTTGTATCTATTGATATTGGATTTTTTAAAGTCTTTTTTTAATTTCATTATATTTTTTTAGATCCATTCTGTATAAGTATTATTAAAGGTGTGAATATTGATATTCAAGGGATCATAAATTTTGATATTAATGCTAATTTAGATGAATCCACATCCAGCGGTAACAAGAGAAAAGATAACAATAAATATAGCGATTCATCGTCAGAATATTCTAATAAAATGACAAAGAGAGATCTAAAAAACAGTAGAAAGCTAATTAAAAAGTTACTCAATGATGCAAATTTTCGAGAAACAAAACCTTATAAAATTAAAGAAATTGAAGATTTAAATAATTTCACTAGCAAAGTCTTGAAAAGATCTCTTAGAACTTTAAAGAAAATCAATGATCATGTGGACAATAGACTAAAATCAAAAGTAAAGCGGTTAGCTGTTATGTATCAAGTAAAATTTAGCCAATATCTGAATGAATCACTAGACCACACAATACGGACACGATTTGGGTTACAGAAATTTATGTTGAATACTTTAAGGACATCAGATAATATTTTACAGAGACTAAAGAACAATTTGTTATACGAATTAGACAAAAGTCATAACTTGGGAATTAGAAGCAATACAAGTGAATATATAGATAAACATATTAACGAGACCAAATATCTTCACCTACAATACATTTGTATGAATTACAATATCTGCAATAGTGAAATAAGATTTTCAACGTATTTAGCAAATTTAGCTTTCATGTTAACTCATTCTACGAATATTACTAAAATGAAGGTGCAAAAAAGTTTCATTGAAAATATTTTATTTGTAACAGACTTAAGCAATATTATGGATGATACTACAATGGTGAGTTTTTACAAGATTCTTGATTATAATGAGACGTGGAGTGATGATAAAATAAGAGATACATTTCATACGGCTATGGAAATACTAATGAATCCAACAAAACCTATTGAGAGTAGCGGTATAGAGACTTCCGGATATATAATACCTACGATTGAAATAATAACAATATTAGACAGATATATGAAACCGACTGATACCAGTAAAGTGGGATGGAACAATATGGCTAAAATTTACTCTAGATGGGTTAACGAGAAAATCGATGATACAGTTGTGGGTGATATTACTGTAGTCATAATAGATGACATATTGGTAGCTATCAGTTATTTTAATAGAGATCTTTTGGATTATTTCAAGAGACAAATTGCTTTAATATGTCAATACTATGATGTTGATAAAACTTTTAGGCGATTCCGGAACTTGATATCAGATAAAAAAATTTATAGATAAATGTTTACTGAAATAAAATGACTAATATATGTAATATATAATTAGGTATGTAATATCTAAGAATTTTAATATTTTTTGTACGATACAAATAATATTTGAATTCCTAAAACAATTTTAGATGTCAATAGGTGAGTGATAGTGATCACTGGTGGTGTAATGTATGTTGTTATGTTCTTTAGTATACTATATTGCTTCATATAACTTATTTTTTTACAAGTTATTCAATCTGTACTCATTATTAATCAATCCCACCAAAAACCCGTGGTCCAACGTCGTAACGATCGGACGATAAGAACTATTTACCAGTCTATGCGTTTACATGTCTAATGCATTATTTAAAATGATAATTGCATCGCCTTAGCATTTACATGTGCGCAATCTAGCACGGTGGTTTGTTAATCTTTTAATAGAATTAACCCGGCGACGACAGTGTCACTACAAAATAATGACAAGATCACAGAAAAACTGGAACAGAAATATGCTACTTTTTGGTGTAATAAATTAAAATCTTGTGAATCCTCTCGATTTTAATCATTGCTTACTTATGACAAAACTAGATTTTGACCTTCACCTTCGCCCACGTGAATTTTTATGACTTTCGCCTTTATAAATCATTAGGGATTGGCCTATATTTTAATTCACGTCTTTAACTACATGCATAACTGCAAGTTTTATCAAAATCGATCCAGCTGTTTAGCCGTGAAAGCGGAACAAACATAAAGACTTTAACATTTATAATATAAGTATGGATAAAAGGGAAAAAGGATTTAAATCAACTTGTTTGTTATTGTTTTGTATTGTAAATGTAAGTATGATTCGAGCGTGAACATTTTTCAACTTCATGAGTTTAGTCTCACTAGAGCCACTTCTAGGGGTTTACATCATAACGTCTAGTAGATTGTTTCGTTCGTTGCATAATTACTTAGCTTTTGTTACTTAATTATGTTGGGAAGAAAATGAGGTTTTTAGCACAATGGAAAACTGCTGATTTACATTGGCTGCGTAAAAGAATTTGCTTGGTTAAAATGGGATTATCCCTGTTTTTGACCTCTTCCTTTACAATAATCTAGATATACTTATCTATACGATTTAAGACACATTTTGTCAGATTCCTTTTTCATCAGAATAAATTATAGGGTGTTTTTTTTCTGACGAAATCAGACTTTTGATTGGATGGAATATAATTTCGGCTGTTTTTTTTAGATTTAGTACCCATTCATCAGAAACTGTACAAATTAAATTATTCGCCGCGAACTTAGAACTCGCGAACACAATACATTTTTATAAAATTGTGAATATTTCAAAAACGACTTAAAATCGCAATTTAGATAAGATGTGTAGAATCGCAATTTAGATTGTATTTTTTTATATGAAAAAAAAAATATCACGAAAAGTCGTAGAATAAAAGTTGCTTGTATTGATGTACCCAAGTAGTCTTGTCTTGTAGTAGTTTGATACCAGTAAGCCTGTATAATCCATCCGGAGGAAGACCAGTGCCTAACAGTGGGGACGTTTAAATGGCTATTAATGCCAATCTTGGAGAGAGAATTAAAACTAAAAATTAATTTATAATAATTTTATTTGAGTATCTACATAGTCTCTGGGTGTAATTAACACAATTAATTCAACAATTTGACCCGGCATTCGGCACAATGGATCTGAAATAGAACAAAAAATAAATTCCGATTTTGTAACAAAAATATTCAGGTTCACAACAAAATGTAATATTGACAAATGTTGTGCTCGCAATCAATTGGTTTACAAATGTAGTAAACTACATAGTAATATATTTGACCTAATCCCTTTTTTCATCATCTCGTGTTCCGGTTTCATTCAGTTCAGTCATACAGTCATTCAAAGGCTGTGACGCCTCAATACCCAAGGTTGGCGTATAAAAATTGCCATAAAATTTGGAACATTTGGCTATGATTTTAAACGTTAACCCACTTTGTGAACGCTATCGCTGCCTATCAGCTGTTAAGGCTTTGTATCCCTTAGTCGCCTCGTACGACGTCCACGGCAGGATACGGAGTGGTCCTATATGCTGTGGAACAATGTGAGTTACATTGTTAGGTTACCTAACTTAGGTACATTGTTACCTACAACCCTTAGGTTACTACAGTTAAATAGTTGGTTGACCATATGGAATAAAATAAAAAAACAATTAACTGCATTCACGTTAACTGGAAAGAAAATAATGTTCGCATTTAAAAATCAAATTGTTGGGAAACAGACATTGAAAGTTTAAACTGTAATAGTATACCTATCGTGACTGAAATTGTATGTTTAATAACTGGAGTTCTAGTTACTAAACATACAATTGAAATTTTCTCACGTTGTGTACCGCATGAACCTCTAATAATAATGACGCGGTAATAACGGAGAGTTTGCAATGTTTTTGAGTAGGTTGATGTGCTGTCGACTGTACCAAGATCTCTATCGTCATCACAATGAATGATTCCATTTTCACAGGTGGAATATATATACATAATTACAGTACTATATACTTATCAGTTCGTAATGCAATGTATACCATTGTAACTTATAATATGGGTAGATATTAAACTTACATTCCTTAATTTGACACAGTTCGGATAAAGACTCGACATGTTCTGCAATCACAACTGGCTGAAGGGTGCTCTGCGGACTCTGAAATAGAAGAAATATTTTTATTTTTTCCTTTCATCAGCACTTCATAATCACAATCATAATATATTTCAGTATACCTTTTGACCATGTACCGTATTGTGTACTTACATTGTTATATTACTGATAAAAAATTATACATAAATTTATATTTAAAAAATGGTAAGCCCTTCTGGCATAATAGGGACCAACACTATTTGAATTTCTTTCGGCATTTCTTCTCAGCATTGGTCGTTCCGAAATACTAGTAGTTTGTAGCTTTGGTAAATATAATTACACTCAGAATATGTACATGAAAAGTGCCTGCGAAGGCCTAATTTCTGAATAAATGATTTGATTTTGATTTTTGATTTTGGGTTAGATGTCTTGTAAATAAAAAAAGAAGGCTATTAAAAGTTTTAAAGTCCAGTCGTGATTATGTTAATCTGATTAAAACTCTAATTATTAAAGTCAAAATAGAAGCGAAAAGAGGAACAGCAACGCAAAGAACTTATATGAATAATCAAGGGCGGTGTCGTATAGAGAGGTCAAAATGATGGCTGTAGATGGAAAGACATGGAAATAACTCCGACCGACAAAAACGTTATTACTAAATGTTGAATGAAAAAAATAATCCATCAATTGCCAAACCACTCCCGGGCAAAGATTACCACCGTATGGATCCCCAATAAGCAAGAACCGAGACCGGACAAGCCCAAAACTAGATGGCGAGATGATTTGGACAGATTCCGCAAAAAGTGAATAACTTGCCAAAAATAATTGAGGGTGCCCATTGCCCAGCAGTGGGGCTAGTAACTGAATAATGCATAAACAATTACCTATTCATGATTTCTTGAAATCACGTCCTATTAATAATCTAGCTGACCTTCGGGACATCGCTTGCGTTAGAGCTTCGATGTACAAATACCCTATATGCTATTTTAGGTAATATTCTAAAGCTGCAAATAAACATTCTTATTCTGATACATGGACAATAATCAATCATTATACTTAATTACCCGTGGCTCTGCCCGCGACAAACAGTACTATCCAACTATCTCCTCACCAAAAATCCCCTAAATTCAAATTATATGTTTTGAAATATTTTCTTGTTAAATTTTAAAGATAGCAGCTACCATAGTCATTAAAACAATTATAATTATACCCTTGTTAATCTGTACTTGGCTCCGAATTCTCTTTTGATATTCTTCTAGTCAGATATTGTATTGAGCACTGAGTATCATTTGAAAGGAAGTACTACTCAACTCGTGTGTTCACTGCCCTCGAATAACGCTCGGGCCTTAACATAGCACAGTTTTTTTGGGAATTTGCTACTTTCTTTTCTCAGTGTATACCAGAAAAGTAATACGTTGCATATAGCTCTGAACTCTTATCATAAGCGGGTATATAAAGCTCTATTAGAAATATTCATTTCTCAATACATCAATACAGTTTTTTTACAATTACAACACAGTAATATAATTACTTGAATAATGGTGAGCTATGATTGACTTTGTCCACTCTCCAGGCTAAGAATTTCTTCTGTCGTACAACCTTTACCGGGCCTCGTGAGCTGAAACAGAAAACGTATTATTTATTCTATGTTTAAGTTACGGCTAAAACCCGAAGTGCAGCTACACCTAGATTTAGCCGATTAAATGCATTACTACATTTAACCATCTGTGACCTACTGCACGTAGGTCTAGGCTAAATTCTACCTTTATCATTTCGGCTAAATCTAAGTCTAGCCGAACATAAACAGGCTATATCTAAGTGTAGTCAACAAAGACCAGCTACACTTAGGTCTAGCCGGCTACAACTAGGTTTAGCCGGCTAGAACTATATGGATTACTTTCATAAATTATCTTATTTATATCTTACCTATGTTGTTCCAATGCTGGACAGAAATCTCCGCCATTTACTTACTGGTTCCTACTCAAAACAATCTCTTTCAAAATTTCAAGTTATTTTATAAGAGGACATCGGACTTCCAGACGTCATAGCCGAAACATAAACTGATGAGACAGACAATGATAATTTTGACAAGCTGTTTACCTTTATTTTACCGGCCTCGGGGTCTACTAAAAATCTTGTACCATTTGGAGATAGGTCTGAAATTTATAATCTAAATCAGGTCGAAATAAAATAACGGAAGTATCAGCTTAAGAGGTACGTGGCGCAAGAGATGATAGACGCCCATTTCTGTCACACTTAAGGCGTATGAGTGGGATAGATCGACAACGCGTTATAGTCACGTGTCATACAGCGGTCACATTTACTTAAATTTTAAACTTTAGCTTCATGAGAAATTTACATGGACGGCTATGATATTCGGAAGCCCGGATTCCACTTCAAAATGAACCTTAACATTTTGAAGATTTACCTATGGTCTTAATGACTGGCCTGCCTGACGTGAATCTTTTGGAAGTCCTGTTGTCCATGAAACTGTCAAGGCTTTTATACTCTTCATAGGATATAGTGGTACTGTTCTAGGGTGAGACCACAAACCTCGATTTTTGTGCATTCATCTCGAATTTTAAATATATATTTTTTTTCTGCCAACAGCTATATATAATCTGTTGTGTAGAAGCTGCGGAGCACTGCCATTTTTTATTACAGCCATGTTCTAGAATCATTTGATATCAGGTTATATTTTTAAATTTTTTCGTCGCCATTTTGAATTTTGCTCACACCAACTGTTTTCTAAAATGGAATAATACTTGGAGTTCTTATCTAAGAACGTATATCGAAACATTTCATTGACGGTTAGGCTTGGACTTCACCAAAGCTGTGCGAAGCGGAGCAGACCGTTTAGCTGGGTTTCGTACTGTCAACAGCACATGAATTTGGGTTGGTGATGTGCTATTGACTGTACAACTATATGACTGTACAAATAGAATTATAAATTAGCAAGAAGCGCTTCTTTACAAGGACTCGCGACATTTTTAGACCAGCAATAACTTTTTAAGAATTATTTTATACATATACAATAATATAACACGACGTTTAATTAAATTTAAATACAGATATATATTTAAATTTCTATCTCAAAGTCCAAACCTATAGGAACAATTATCTGGAAATTATTGATATTCAATTATGAAACACAAAAGTTTGTAATTCGTTTTAAAGTTGTAGAATTTCGTTTGCTAAAATTTAAGAAATTACCGTGGCCAACCCAGGGTTTTGAATAATTAAATTAACCAATGGTTAAAAATACTATTTATTGTATGAAACACTTCTACGGCCCGCACCGCAGCACATCTTTGGTGGAGACCCAGTCTTGACCATAAGCTAACTAGCGCCGAAAACCGTGTAAAAAACAATACCAATAATGTTTGCTATTTATACTGATTGAGACTTACCTTATGAGAACATAAATGGGTTAAACATGAACATTCCACTTAGACTTTTCTTTGCTTTAGTTTTTTTCTTAAATCTTTTTTTAATAGATGCTAGGCCGTTTCGGAATCTTACCAAATAAAAAAAAATTTACAGTTACAAACCCGTTTTGAATAATATTATAATGCCAGGTCTACACTGTCGCTGAACAGTTTGCCAAACTTTGGAGGATTCGGTATACATAACTAGTTTTACTTTCTGGTAAATTAAACTCATACACTAACTACGCAATGTTCACGCATTCACGTCGGCATGTGTCTGGGTTCGGTGACATTGTGGAGCTGGCATAAAATATTTAGAAAGAAAAAAAAATAAAACTTACGCGGGAGATACGATTTTTTTGTTACTCCTATTAGTGGTCTTATAAAGGTTTCCTGTCAACGTTTGCAATGTTTTTTTCTTTCTGAAAATATGATTGAATAGTTAATTTCACATTTTTAATTAACACTTTTTCTCGGCTTGCTATAGTGGCGATTAAGCAACATTCACAATAGTCGATAGTGAGATGTGTGACCAAAAAATATTTCTTGCAGAGATGCAAGAAATATTTTGTAGATACAAAACATCGAGCTGAAATTGTGTATGCACGTGTAGTTTAGATGACAATGCATTATTATGACGTGCGTAACCTATCGGCCCACACAACGGACTCCTCAACGGACAATTTTATTGTCTCGTCTTGAATTCAATAAGATCTCGTCAAAAATTACAATAATCTGCGACTATTATCAAATCAATCAAATCAATTTTATTTCGAAAAAAATACATCCATATATGCGTTAGTAAAAAGAACTTAATAAATAATAGTTTTATATCCCTCCAACGAGTCGATTCGAAGTAAGACACAGCTAACCAATCACAGTGCGCCATTGTGACGCAACGACAACAACACTGCAATGGTTCGCTGCGTCTCACTTCGAATCGATTCGATAGTGAGAAGTGAATGGCAAACCAGCACTAATTCGCCCTCTATACGTAACATTGGACATTTTAATACTGTGGACGTTTTGATATATGGACTTTATGCGACTATAGAGAAGCGTTTAACGTCTTACTTTTGTGGGTAGTGTATAACGACTCCTCCTGGCGAAACTTTCTGCTTACATGGTCCATCATTTCCGCACAGACATCCTTTTAATGGCTTCACAGGGTAGGCTGGTATAGGTGCAAATCTGCATGAACGATGAACAATATTTTAAATCTGGTCTAGGCAGAAAGGACAAATATGATGCCGGCTATATTTATCGCGATACAGTCTGCCGAGCTTTGACGGATTCGGTATACATTATTGGTTTTTTGTTGCGAAGAATAAAAGCTCTCATACATAGCACGCCATGTTCAAAATTCTAAATTTTTTATTCAATTACAGATGAGATTGTGTGTCAAAAAAATATCTAAAATTAAGTCTACTGCCGACTTCCAAAGGAAGAAGCGGGGCAACAAACTTCACCGCAGCCTTTTCTCCAAAGACGTCAATTAACACATGTTCAGATATTCCCGTCGGTATCTTTGTTCGGCGATTGTGTAACCCGCATGAGATGAATGTCGATAGTATCATTAAAATGAGGTGCTTTCAAAGAGCAGGATATGCAGAATGGAAGACGGCAGAACACGTGAAATAGTTCTAAATACTAGACCCGACGGGCGGAGACTACTGGCAGAGCGAAAATGATGTATATTAAACATTGACGTAACGTTATTTTACTTGCACATTCATATCAGAAACTCAGATTATTGGATGGAGTGCTGCACGATACTAAAGTATAAGAATCAGAGACTGAGAAATCTGGCCAAGGATAGGAGCGGTTGGAAAAAATTGCTTGACCACCCGCGGCTGTAGCCTTAGCTGATGATGATGAGCAAGAATAAACCCTAGAACTTAGTATAGTATGCGTGTCATGTTCTGAAACTTGAAAATCACCGTTTACATTTTAATATAGAATAGTGAAATATACTCACTCTTTCTTTCTAAATAGATTCCATTTCCCCTTCTCCACCGGCACGTATCTTAGATTTGATAGACTGAAACAAAAAATGCCTTTGATAATATGAGGTTTATACACTGTATGAAATATAGATAGTCAAATAAAATCTTCACCAATCTTCAGTACAGCGCCAGGCAAATTTTAAGAATTTATCTATGCGTTTTTGCACAAGACCGAGAAGCCAACTCCCAACAGTGGAAAAAGAAAGGCTGTAAACGATGATGCGTTTTATGGACTGAAAGGTCTCAGGTTAGAATACCACTCGTGTCACATGAGTTTGTACATCAATCTGACTCATATTTAATAGTTATAATCGACCACCACTTGCTTCCGGTGAAGTAAAACATCGTGAGACCTATACTTAAGATAATTATTAACGTCGTGAAATGGAGAAGGCAATGGCAAACCACTCCATTAATATTGCCAAAAAATTATTGTCGTTGAATGTGATTAATTCCATGACCCTCAGCCATGAGGAAATACGACTATGAAGAGGAGTTTTATTAAGAAAATAGCTTTTAAAAATTACCTGCTGTTACTCGTTGACTCGTCAACTTTTCGATCTCTGCTTACGCCGATTTTTTTCAGTTTCGCTAACATTTTGTCCAATATTAAATAGGTGAAACGGTTAGACAAAAAAAAATTAAGATCAGCTCACACAAACTACTGATCTTGATGATTATGTGTAATATTGTTTGTGTATTCCAGTTACATTTTTACATAATTATATGAGTTTGAGGAGTCTATTTCATTGTTGAAATATATTTTGTGAAGTAAACTATGAAATCACTGTATTTTTAAATTATTGACGAGACATGTTAATTTGACACAGTCAACATGTAAAAGAAAATGTTTTGAAAAAGATTCTATGAGTAATTAAAAGTTCTGTTGTGAAATATCTATGAATTTGTCTTAGCTGTTTTCCGCAACTCCGCCTGCTATAGCCTTATTGAACACGGGTCATTTACAATTCTATTCAAAATTTAAAGGTAGGAAAGTATGAACCCAGCTTTTTTTCTATCGTTTAACCCTTTTTATGGCTGATATTATAAAGAGTAAAGATTTGTATTTCCGTTTTGTTGTTTGTAATGAATAAAAACTACTTAACCGATTTTGATGATATTTGGCACAGAGGCAGATAAAACGTTTAGAAGTATCATAGACTACTTTTGTTATTATGGTCCTACCCGATCGAAACCGGGCGGGACGGTAGTCCATTTATAAAAAAATGTCAGTAGGTACCATCCCTACTACTTCGTAAATGTTAAAACGGTGCTTTTTAATCTCAATACAGACTTATAGCCAAGCGAGGCGTTCGAGCTTTACAACTTTTGGCTCTGTCTACTCCGTAACGGTTAAAGACGTGATCTGTATAAAATTATTCGCCCGCATTTTTTTCTATATAATTTTCCGAAAACTCACTCTAATCACTAGCAAAGTATCGTCTGGCTTAATACCTACCTTAGTTATTGAACAGTTTTTTTGCCATTTCATTCGCTCAACAGTTTTGAGCTTTATCGGAATGAAAATAATGCTCAAATTCGCCTGCGTGGGGTTAAATTAACGCCCGTGCGTTCCACTAATATTTCACGACGCCAGCAATATTTCCGATTGACAATTTCATGTAGGCGCTATTGATTCTTCAGCGTCGTGGAGGATGATTGATGACCTGCCTCCGAGGCACCTGTGGTTTTGTGGGTGGTTAAGCGATTGGGACTGATGGAAACTTCAAATTCTTTCTCAGTCATAGAGCGAGCACAGTGCCCACTTTCCTACTTTTTCGCATGGTTTCATTATTTGACTAGCAGCGCCCCGGGGTTTCGCTCGGGTGGGAATTTTGGGATAAAAATTACCTTGTGTGTTATTGTTTACCAAATTTCATAACAATCGGTCCAATAGATTTTGCGTGAAAGAGTAACAAACAAATCATCTAAGAGCGAAGCTCGTGTGGGTATAGTTCTTTCTTGTGTTCTCTCACCATAGTTAATTGCTTTACTTCTTGTAATGGCCACTTTTTATTTGCCTGATGTAACTCTCTCTTACGACATCCAGCAATGCTTAAGGTAGAATGGCGGGGAACCGCATTGGATCGGGAAATGTGGAGGCAGAAAGGGGATGCCTTTGCCCAGCAGTGGGACATAATAGGCAAATAAAGAAAAACTCTCTCTTGGTCTTCTTGAATCCCTTTCGACCTCCCTTCTGTAATATCTGTAATATCCAAAGAAGGCATCGTATCGTATGCAGTATCATAACATTTTCCCTTTTCTATTTTTAACATGACTACAGAAGTCATAAGTTTAACGTGTCTGTATGTGTATCCGTGGCATCGTAGCAACCAAACTATTGAATCGAATTTGATTAATTTGTTATTTGAAAGAGAATTTAATCTAGAATGTTCAGCCTTTTGGAAACCAGTTCTTTTGTATTAGATGAGAGGAAGACGGCAACTTCGAAATCGAGGGTTTCTTAAATATTTAATTTAATCGATATCAATATATAACCGAGAACTTCATGTGATAAAATACTGTAACTGTATGGCATATTGTTTTGTAATATTGAAAGGATACGCTCAGATCCATCCTCGTAACGCTATCCATCAAAGACCTGTGCAAAGTTACACAAATGTTTACCCACTTTCCCACACATAGATTAAAAAACCCATTATAATGATTGACATTTTAATATAATGATCTAAAGGCGCAATTTTGTTATACATGTATTTTAAGTAATTTAGGTTCATATGATTTGAACAGAAAAGAAAATACATGGAACATCGATGTTATTTTTATTGACAGACAATCAGACAAATCATAAATAAAAATATACTTCATGTTTACACTTCAGTATATATATATATATATTTTATATAATACGAAATTCTAACATAATCGTGCTCCAATCGAAGTTGACTTCTTAATTTTCTCCGATTAGTTTTTTGATGGCTTTGAGTTTTACAACCGTAAAGTTCGATCAATGTGCTCGCTCGAACAGCGATCTAGATCTGTCTAGGTCTAAATAAAAAAATATGAAGTGAGAAACTTCGATTACATGAGAATCGATCCCCTGTGGGTTATCGATTCTTCGATAAAAAAATTAGGCACTTTATGTAATGTATTTATGATAGAAGAAGTAATAATAAACCTAGCAAAATCTAGGTTGAACAACGGAATCAAACCTTAAATTAAGGATATTGTAATACGTCAGAATGATTGATACTCTAATGTCATAACATCGAATCAGATAATTACATACATTGTCCATTTGTTGAAAGATGAAACAGGTGATCACTTGCCATCAGGTAGGTAACCTAGTTTCTCGTTTTCCTGCCCTATATATCTACAGTAGCGACCAGACCAGACATCATTTAAAAATATTATGTACTAGCTTCGCCTCGGGGCTTCGCTTCCGTGGCAATTTCGGGATAAAAGGTACCCTATGTGTTATTCCGGGTTATATTCTACCCGTGTACCAAATTTCATAACAATCTGTTCAGTAGATTTTGCGTGAAAGAGTAACAAACATACACACATCCTCACAAACTTTCGCTTTTATAATTATTAGTAGGATTTATTAAAGTGTCCAAGCCGATAGACCATGACCTACATAGTGATAAAAAGAAATATTCTTCTTTTCTTTTGTCGAGTTCAAAATCTTAAAAGCTGCGCTTTCAGAAGCTTTATCCACAAGTGGCTTGAAGTGACGCAGCTTTGTGGCTATTGTCTTTGGACGGAGGAGGAAAGATTTTTTTATGTTTGAACGCGTATATTCCACTATCAATTTTTTTTCTATTAGCCCTTCAGCACAATTGTAACATGTTTTTTTAATACTTTTTGATAATAATACTTTGTTACAAAGAAAATATATGTAAAAAACATTAATTGTAAGCCCTTCTGGCACGATCGAGTAGATTCAGGAGCGGTCGTTTCGATTTTTTTTATAATTAATTAGGTATTATACAAAAGTGCCTGTGAAGGTCTAATTTCTGAATATATTATATGATCTGCTAAAATCTGTGACAAAAAATTATTTGGTAAATTAGTGGACTTTGCCCAACAGAGAGACACATGAAATAAGGCAATAAAAAATTATAATAAAAGGCGTGACGGCGCGAATCACGGGGTTAGAGTAAAAAAAAATCTTAGTAACATAATAAATACGAAAGTTTGATATATTTGCATGTGTTTGTGATTGTTATGATATTTGGTACATTAGTAGAATATAACCTGGTATAACACTTAGGGTACTTTTTATCCCGAAGTTCCCACGGGTGTGAAGCCGCAGGGCGCAGCTATTAGGACACAAAATTATTAGGACATAAAACGATTTTACATCCCGCTGTCTGTTTGACGTCATTCCTCCAATACAGTTAAACATTAACACAAACCAATTTGAATTCCGTCTAACCGCTGTTGATATTAATTAAATTCCCAAAGTTGTAATTAAATTATTAGTACAAACTTTAGTTTGTTTGCTACAAAGACAAAAGGATCCTGTATTGTTATATCAAAGACGTAGGTACCTTGATGTCAAAGTGAGAATTTTGTCGACATTACCAACCGCATTGATATAGTGTGAGTGACAGGATGTAGCGATTACAGTATTTTTAACACCCGACAACAAGACAAGAGGTGAACTAGCTATCCCGGAAAAGAATAAAGAAAGGAAGGAATAGAAAGGCGTCAGGCCGCGTCATAGACAGCTGTTACCAAAGATATGAAACACGCAAAGATCAGACGACCCAAGTCAGACAGTCCTGACGACGACAGACATAGAATGTGGAGGGCGAACCCCAACTACCTAAATTGGAAAGAGATATTGTAGAAGAGGAGAAGTTGTTGAAGTTTGACGACCTCCGTGGCGCAGTGGTAAAGTGCTTGCCTCGGTTCGATCCCCAGTCGGGTCATGATGGAAAATGATCTTTTTCTGATTGGCCCGGGTCTTGGATGTTTACCTATATTGTATTTGTTATATAAAATATAGTATCGTTGAGTTAGTATCCCATAACACAACCACTAACTTATCTTGGGGCTATAGCTCTATATCCGTGTGATTTGTCCTAATATATTTATATTTATTTATTTGTATACCTGTATGTTTATCTGTGGCATCATAACTGCCAATAGACTGAACCAATTTTTTTTTAACTACATTTCGTATAATAATTTATATTATTGGCCGGATTTCGGTGCAACTCGAGGTGGAGCGAAACAATAAAATCGACGTTACAATAAAAGCGACGTTTTTAAAGTGACGAAGTCGATAAAATGTATTGAAATTTATATTTTTAAGTTTAGTTTGTCACATTTTTTAAAATGTCGCTTGTGACTTATGTCACATTTTTCTTACAAAACTTTTCTTTATGGCTTTTGTATTGCATTGTGTATTGCATTTATTGAAAACATTCTTTGGAGAAACAGTTGAATGTGATTAGTCATTTTAAATTTTTTTACAGAACTGCCCAGAAAGTACTTACGTTTTCTGGGTTCATGTTTGTATTTGAGTTTCTTTATTCTACCACATTTTCTTTTCGAGTTTCGAAAAGAGAACAGTAGTACCTACATATACTAAAGAAAAATACAAAAATATAAACCAATATCTATATTTAAAGAATAGAAACCAAATATGATTTTATGTACCTATAGTCTATCTAGCAAATTTCATCGAAAATTAGCCTCTATTACCATAGCCTAGGTCTTGTCATGCGTTATACTATACCCATTTCTTTCGCTTGATAAAATTTAATAGCGGAATCTAGAAATTTCGGATTTAATGATCCCATAAAATCACGTAGAATTTCTAAAAGAAAAGTCATGAAACCAATTCAACACTGCACGTTCTAAATTGTCTTTTCTCATTAAAAATTCCAAGCAAGTTCGACTTTTGGACTTCCTCCAAGTGACCAGGGGATATGATAGTCGACGTGGAAGTTAAGTGATTGGTTTAGTTCAGGTCTTAAGTAAATAGCACAAGATGCTTTGTGAATGGCCGATTGTTAAAGAAAACCAGGATTGTTCCAATTTCTTCCCTAAAAATCCGACGCAACCTTATAATTGGATTTATATCGGACTTTTAGGGAAGAAATTGGAAAAAATACCGCGAGTAAACCGAGCTAGATTTCCTTAATCAACCATCGTTTATTCTGGTCTAAATATAATAATATAAAAGTCCAATGTAAATCTAATTAAGAAGCTGTGGGACCTTTAGGGAAGCAACTGGGAAACAGCGTAAACGTTTGTGGAGGTCAGTGTAGACATAGATTAAACAGGATTTAACACAAGTTTATTTGTTAGACAAATTAAAAAACCCCCGACTTTCAATAGTCATTTCGCTACAATTTTTGAACGGATTTTTATCAAACGATATGTTTGAGTTTAAGAACCACCGCATAAAAATTTGCTATCAAATAAATAAATAAACGCATCTAAAACGGTTCACCCGTTGGTGAGCTACGGTGGAATGTACACAGACAGACGCACTTAGCGGTCAAACTTAAGACGGTCTTTTTGCGTCGGGGGTTAAAAATTCCTATAAGCTACGAGCTAGAGAGCACGTGTTAATATTAACTTGAAAACTCACATAGAGGATCTACCCAAAGTACGGCATTTATAAATATATATAGACAAATCAATTACACATCAGAGTTAGCCCCAAAGTAAGGTCGAGACTTGTGTTATGTGATACTAATTCAACGTTACTATATTTTATAATATAAACAAATATAGATAGACATCCAAGACTCAGGCCAATTCGAAACAGATCATTTTCCACCATGGCCTGACCGGGGATCACGCCCAGTGTAACAGTCCTGTATTATTGCCATTAGGCCATAGAGATCGCTATAACAATATGACCACTTCTAATTCATACTACTTAGGTACTTTAATTATAGCCTGTGAAATATAGTATAGTAGGTGCTATCATCCGAACTTGAATAATATTCTCTGTATGATTTTACGACAAATAATGTATGAAAATAATAAATAACTACTTCTAACTAACTAAATAACTATATAAGGACAAATCACACAGATTGAGCCAGCCCCAAAGTAAGTTTGAGACTTGTGTTATGGGATACTAACTCAACGATACTATATTTTATAACAAATACATATATAGATAAACATCCAAGACCCGGGTCAATCAAAAAACGATCATTTTCCATCATGAACCGACCGGGGATCGAACCCGGGACCTCTCGGTTCAGTGGCAAGAACTTTACCACTGCGCCTGAAGTGAAGTCTGAAGTCGTCAATACGATAATAATATTATTTAAAATTTCATTTCATAACAGAAATAGGTCGATGAAAACTCGTTTATTACCCGGTTAATTTCCTTATATAAAACAATACATCTCGTGGAAATCAACGGCTTAACGTTAAAATTTAATTATTCAGGTGGCATTAATAAACGTCGCTTCACCTGCCGTATTAATATTGCCAGTTTAATGACCGCCATTTTAAATCTACGGCGTAAGAGCGAGACCACTCATATTTCCGCTGCGCTCCTTCAACGGATCAACGCAATTTCGTATGGCACAACTGCATTGCGTCGACGTATTATCTCAGTGTCAATATCAAACTTACGTAAAGCGATGGCTCGGCCACGCGTAATGCAGGGTAGGTGGAGTTTCGCAAAAGAATCCTACTAATATTATAAGGCAACACCGCTTTTGTCGCTCACCTAGAATGGAATGATCGATAATAATATTTATGATACTTTGAATAGGATAGGTATATTGACATTATTGACGTAACTGGTCTGACAATTATTAGGGATGTCGACGATCCTACGAAGTGGAGGCGAAAAAGTAGGTAAGCGGACCCTGGGCTCTGACGCTCAATGGCTGGGAAGAAAAGAGAAAGAAAGAGGTGTATTGAGATCTTAAATCTACATTTCACACCTACAATAAAAATCCAAGTTCTGTGTTCCCAACGATTTGTGTTATCATGTGACAAGTTTCACCGCTCGTTCGCCGCTGATTCGCTATTTTTTTCCGCTGGCAACTCCAATTTGACGCCATGACACGTGTGACAAAGAGCTACGTTTACAAAATTAAATTTAGCTGGAATTATGGATGACTAGCGTTCGTCCGCGGATTCGCCCGCGTATATTTCCCACAGGAACAATTATTTTTCCGAGATGAGAGGTAACCTTAGTCCTCCTCGATATTTTAAGCTTATGATATTATAATACCTATGAAAAATTTCAAGAAGATTGGTTGAGTAGATAAGGCGTGAAGAGGTACTAAACAAATTTACTTTCGCGTTTACAATATTAGTTAGGATTACTTATTACGTTTGGGAAATTTCATTCTTTTAAAAGCTGTGGTGCGACTGTGAATCGAATGATGCCTGTTTTGAATCCTACTCGTGTCACGTGAGTTTGTGTATCAGTCTGAAGGTGTATATACCAAGGTCAAGGAAAATATCGCGAAGAAACCGGAACTCTAATCGATGGTTTTATTATTAACGTGTGAAACGGAGAAAGCAATGGCAAATCTAAAAAAATCGTCCAGTGAGTAAAAAATTTTCTCAACCAATTGCGTATGAAAAGATAAACATAAAATATATTTTATTTGCAAAAACACTGATACATAAAATCTTAAAATACAACATGCCTTACTAATAGAATGGTGTGCAAATATAGTTATAATTACTGCTATACATATAATTTAAGCAAAGAAAAATAAAAAACAATTTAAGTAAATAAGATAAACACGAATGCTTCTGAATTTAAATGTAGAATAATTTAATATCATATTTTACCTAAATTAAACTTTTGTAAATTTATTTCTCTTGTCATATCTATTATAGCTAGGTCCACGCACCAACAATGCCCAGCTCGCACTCCTATTGTAACTGTTTCATTCCATGCCGACTGGTTGACATGGAGTTATGAACTTTTATAAAAACAATATACCATTGATCCATCCATTTGTAGAGCATCAGAAAATCATAGTAATCAAAGTAAAATAAAAATAAAATGGAATCTTGAATCAATTCAACAAGTCATAGAAAAGTCACATTATATTCACGCGACTATATACCTCATATTATTAACTCTGTGATCCCATGGCCAGTTTCATTTAGTCCCATAGCGAATAATAACCCGATATCACTTGTAGCGAGTCTGGACCATAGTGAATAAGGAATAAGCGTTAAATTTTCGTGTGTCGTGCAACTTTTTGACGCAAATCCCAACTACTCGAGGAAATTAGTGGCTTTTCTAACTTCGCCGGCACCGACAGACTGTGTCGCTTACTTTGCGATAGTTATTTCGGTTTGGGCTTTTGATGTAAAAAGAGGGTTAAAAATATATCCGCTTTTTCTGTAATGAAACTTGTAGCGTACATAACTAAAAGGTGTTGGTCGTGTTTTACTTTGTATTATGTATTTTCTAAAATTAGAGACGCTGATTGTAATTCGTACAGTGACAATCACATTCATTGAGTTAAAATGAGTGAAGTTTATTTAATTTATATCGAAAACAATTTTGATTGAGTTAACATGCTAAGACTTGATCGTTGTTTAGATGGTTTTTTTAAGTAAATTTATAATTAGCTTTATGTTTGCTTCCATATTTAATTTTCTGAAACCAGGGATGAATTCTAATAATTATTAACAGCAACTTTAATTGATTTAAGTGCGTAGAGTGCGTTGATCACAGACTTAAAATATTGTTTAGATGTTAAACATTAGTGGCAAGACATCTTGAACAAGCCAGCAGTTTAATGAAAAACCAACAAAGCTGTGTTCGGTGTGAGACGCCTCTAACTAACCAATCACATTGCGTTGTGATTGTAGTCGCGTCACAATGGCGCACTGTGATTGGTTCGCTGCGTCTCACTGTCGATCTCGATAGTGAGATGTGAAATGCAATCCACGCTTCGCTCTCTGTATATCTTTTGCCACAGGCGGAGTCGCGACTTAGGCTATGTATAACAAGTTCTTTGTAGCCTACACAGCAGACCATAGACTATAAACTACAAGCCAGCAAACTTCACAGTACAAAACCGCTTTCCGCATGGAGTGAGATATATTTGTAGAGTTCCATGTGGACTTAATGTTAGTTGGAAGTTTGAAACAGCAAAGCTAAAGGCACTGCCAAATACATTTGCTAACCACCTTTAACTTCCCTATACGTTATTTGTACTAAATTATAATTAAATGAGTTATTTAATTATGGATGTTATTTCAATGATACAAAAATTGTTCGTATTTTGATAACCAAAAAAATAATTTACTAAAATTGCCAATTGGTCACCAAGTTATGGTCAGCAAATAATTCCAAGTCGATTTCTATTTATGTGACTCTAAAAAGTAGAATCAATTTTTTATCGGCCTAATATCTAATTAGTCAGCAACTTATGGTCAGAAAATATAAACAAATCGGTCTACCTTATACATCAGTCTAAATGGCAAAATAATTATTTTATTGGGAACATTCAGACGAGTCCAGTGCTCCTTTGGATGTGGACCACCCATTGGGTTATATTGGGTCTACATAAACTCAGGTTCGGCGCCCAATAAGATAACTTTTCCACGTTTAAAGCACGGTCATCTGAACTACGTATCTTTTATTGATACAAGTTGAACTTTAGTTTACTCCAATTTTTGTGATCACAAGCATTACCTAACCTCACCGACACAGTTAGGTTTGTTACCCCTAGTTTATTTTTGTTGTATTTTTCTTTACCTACGCTTTGAAAGTCGGCAGTAGACTTAGTTTTACGTAAATTTTTGATGTCAATAAGTGATGTATGTCGAATAATGAATTTAGAATGTAGGTTTGCTAGGTTTAGTTATATTTTAAGGTGAAAATGCTAGAGTCTTATGTAAGTATTTAAACCTATATAGAATTTTAGCCTTAAAAGCTTCTTAGTCAGCTCAACGAGTGTTGTCAAGCGATAACTGCCGGGATCAATAGCTTAACGTGCTTTTCGAAGCTGGCGGGAGCTTGGAATTTGGTGGGAAAAGCTTCAGTCTTGTACACAAGTTTTTAAGATTACTTTAGTTTGTATACTTCCCTGGATATTATGAATCATTATCATAATTTTAAACCTGGATTTATAAATCTGTGTATCCAAATTCGAATCCCACTCGTGCCATGTGTATTTGTATACCAAGCTGACTCATGTATAGTAATTTTCATCGACCACCACTCGCTTCCGGTGAAGGAAAACATCATGAGGAAACCTGCACACTGGTTGATTATTAACTTGTGTGTGAAATGGAGAAGGCAATGGCAAACCGCTCCATTAATAATGCCAAGAAAATTGTTGTGTGTGTTTTATTCCACGTAATGACCACGACCCTTAGCCATGAGGAGTACGACGAGAAGAAGAGTATCTGTATGACTGTCCGTGGCATCATAGAATCGAAACGGCTGAACCGATTTTCAGATATTTGGAATCCGTCAGCACTTTTCAAGCAGATGAGATGATGCCAGCAACGTCAGTGTCAGGGATTTCTTAAATTTTTAATTATGGTTTTATTGCCCTTGTTGTATATCAATATTTTTTTCCATGTATTCTATAATGTATGTGTATATAGCTCTTCTTCATAGTCGTATTCCTCATGGCTGAGGGTCGTGGAATGAAACATTTCTTGGCATTATTAATGGAGTGGTTTGCCATTGCCTTCTCCATTTCACATACAAGTTAATAATAATCAACCAGTGTCCAGGTTTCCTCACGTATTTTTCCTTCACCGGAAGCAAGTGATGGTCTACGAAAACTACTATACATGAGTCAGATCGGTATACAAACTAATGTGACACGAGTAGATTCGAACCTGGGACCTTTCGATCCACAGGCGGGCGTCTTAACCTTACACCACCACCGCTTCATATATTTTGTATATATACCTAGTAAGTAAACAGATAGATTGGTATATTTATTTATTCGTCCTCTTATCGAGTGTGTTATTATTAACACTGTTGTTAGATTTTATTCAAATCGTCTAAAGTCATCTGATATGATTCTATTTATGGTACAATGAAATGTTATATTTATTCTTAAATATTGTGAAATGAAGTCCGCCTATGTTCACGATAAACTCAAAAAGTATCGCACAGATTTTTGTACGATTCTAACCAATCGATAGCGAGAAATAGGTTCTAAGGAAGGTTCAGGTGTATAATTTATTGTGCTTTTATTATAGTGTCACTCAATAGTTATTACTATAGTGTCTCTCAGAATAATTTAAGCCTCAAAGGAAGGCCCGTGGCCCGTTCCTTTGAGGCTAACATACGGAAGTTGATAGCGGACAAATTGGATGAAGCTATCTTCAGGAGGTTCTCTGAGTTACGTATGACATGCATGTGACGAGGTGAGTTCAAATTCAAAATTTTTAAATTAATTTAAGACGTCACTATCACTTATGACGTCAAAAAAATTACTTAAACTAAATTTATCGTCGACTTCCCATGGTGGAGAAGCGGCGCAACAAACTTCACCGCAGCCTTTTCTCGAAAGATGTCAATTAACAATATGCAGGTCTTTTAATTAAGAACTAAGTGGACGAATCTATTATTTAAAATATCAATAACTAAATAAAAATATATTGTTTAATTGAATTAAAATGTACGTATTACCGTGCCATGTGTGAACTTTGCAAGATTACTAATTTCTAAAAATAATATTTTTGTATCATAGTCAATTTGACGACCTCGGTGGCGCAGTGGTAAAGTGCCGGGTCTAGCCCAATCTGTGTGATTTGTCCTAATACATTAAAAAAATTAAATCGTCTTTTCAATTAAATTGAAACAAACAAACAAACATTTCGCTTTTTAGTATTATCATGGACTTATTTATTTGCTGTGTGTTATCATCGATTACAGGTCGTTTTTTCATACTACAGATACAAAATACATTATGAAGATTGAGAATCCTACCTACACATATTGGTTGAAGCATCTGTTATGTTAGTAATTCCATTCAAGTCTAGTATACTAAGAGTGGGCTGCACTAGTCAACTTTGACGTTAACTTTAACCTGCACAGAAAAACGCAAGGTACCTACGCTATTTCGTCTAAACGTCAGCGACGCGCGCGCAGGTCAGTGTTGAGTGGTGCGGACTCACCTTACGAGCCTGTTGTACTGCTTACTGATTCAATATCAAGTAGCCTAATGTCCGGTGAAGGAAAACATCGTGAGGAAACCTGCATACTGGTTGATTCTTATTAACTTGTGTGTGAAATGGCAATGGCAAACCACTCCATTTACAATGCCAAGAAAGTTGTTGTGTGTGTTTCATTCCACGTTGTAACCACGACCCTCAGCCATGAGGAATACGACTATGATGAAGAGCCTAATGTCACAAGTAAGGGTCACATTAGAGATGTATCTATCAGTTAGATTATGTGTCAGAAATAACAGTATTTTATCAGAAAGTGATGAAATGAAACTTTTATATCATATTGTAATTGGTAGGTTTCCAGTTAGCCCGATACAAGCACTTGTGAAAAACATTTTTAATGCTATCTGTTCGATTATGCTGTCAGATACTTTATCAGCAATCTGTGAAACTGGTCGTAACTATTGTAAATTCCTGCTTCAAGAGGTTTCGACTCGTGTAGGCGAATATGATCACTTAATAATAGTTATTACAAAAATTTAGATTTTAATTATTGTTGAGTATATTCATTATGCTAATATTATAAATGCGAAAGTTTGTGAAGACGTATGTGTATATGTAAGTTTGTTATTCTTTCACGCAAAATGTGCTGGACCGATTGTTACAAATTTTGGTGCACAGGTAGAATATAACCTGGAATAATACATATGGTACAGTTTATCCCAAAATTTCTACGAGAGCGAAGCCCCGGAATGCCAGTAGCCAGTAATATTTTATTTTTTGAAAATAGACTTTTCAACCAACTTTAAACCTTCGTAACTACAGTCAATAAATCATTATGATAAACATATATCTATTTTATCTAAATTACACATATATCGCATACAACCAAATATGGAAAGCTGTTGTGACACGTTTAGTTGATGAAACTGACCGCTTTATCGCAGGCAAAAGTAGTTTTCTGAATGCAATTAAAACAATTTTACAGCACGCATGATAATTGAATGCATTAACATGAATGTAACTATATTATTTATTTTATTTTTATGTATTATATATACCATAGTAATAGTGTATAATAATATAATATAAAATATGAAACTCGTTAATTTGTACCAATATGATGATGATATTATATACTATAATTACATATTGGTACAAATTAGCACTATTGGATAGCAAGAAGTTAGTATTGTATAATTTTTTTTTTGTCAACGGCGTTATAAAATTAGCATTTTAGTTAACAACGTTTTGGCCGGTTATGCATTATCTAAATTAAGTAAGTACGTAGTGATACTTGGAATGATTACATTCCAAGTATCACTACGTAAAAATATATTAATATTTTTACGAATGGCTGTTGTTGTTGAAAAAAATAAAAAATAAATATGTATTATCTGACTTGTCATCCACCCTATTACCTACCTCATGGCTTACTAGTAATGAGATCGCTACAAAGGGGTCAATGTTAATATTCAGAGCTGGTTTACAAAGGACAGATTAGACAAACGACATGATTAAGGTCTCAGTTGGTCAATATGAGAGGCTTCAGATACTCTGGCGCTAGTACGATATTATTAATGTTAATTGACAGAGCGAGCAAAGCGAGCGAGGTCTACGAATCAATTTGGGGCAAAAATTCATTTTTTGTATGTAATTTGTAACGCGATAACTTTCGAACCATTGGTCTGATTTTGATAAAATTTCAAAGGTATGCAGGACCTGTAAATAGTATGCGGGACAACGAAATCGGTTAAATCGTTGAAATATTCACAATTTTGTAAAAATGTATTGTGTTTGTGGGGTCTAAGTTCGCGGCGAAAAACTAGTATTAATTAAATACATGTGGCGTGTGGTCCATATATTCCCGTGGATGTCGTATGAGGCAGCTAAGGGACACACTGCCTAGGCAGTGGTAACGGTTGTAAAATAACAGCCGATTGTTCAAGATTTTCAGGGTTTTTTTTTCTTGCGGGCTTTGCGGCTTTACAACCCCGAACGCAACTGAGAATATGCAGAGATGAGAGAGAGACTAGAAAAATTATGATATTTTATTGTTGTCAGAGAGAAAAGGAAACCGTGTCCGTTACCATTGAGGTCCTGGGTGCACCATTTGGTCATGCTTGTCTTAATAATTGTCATAAACTTTGTCTCCGCCGCAGCAGCGCGCAGCCGCGCAGGTTAATGTCAACAAATCAACAACTTTTAAACTAAACTGGATTTTCTCGTCCAGTGTCGAAGGAACTCGTCTATATCACTCGCTCAATCTGAGACTATGTTAAAAACCCTAATTTCCTCTTTATCGTGTATTCTGACTGAACTTTTTTAATTATGTAAGTCTACTTGAGTAATTTTACTTTGACGATGTAAATTTATATTCACTTTAATCTGTTATAATTACGAAGTATCTTTGAGTTTACTGATAAAGGAGTTGGTGCAAAATAAAATATCTTAATACTAAGATAATAATATTGTAATGACTCCTCGTGTCGGAGGTAGACCCTGAAATGCTTTCTTGATGTCGTCAAGGATGATTGTGTGCTAATGGTCTGACAACTAGGGATGCCGACAAAAAAGTAGGAAAGAGGACCCTATGCTCCGATGCTCAATGGCTGAGGAAGAAACAGAGAAAAGGTGGAAAAAAAATTTTTAATGTGATGAAAAAAATTTTGCCAACACATTAATCATAAAAAATATAATTATACTCTCAGAAGTAACTAATCTACGTTGACGAAGTCGCGTAACAACTGGTACTTATAATAAATTACAAGTTAAATAAAAATCTGTAATAATACAGGTCAGCCAGCAGGAGAAGCCAGCTATAGTAATAATACAGGTCAGCCAGCAGGAGAAGCCAGCTATAGTAATAATACAGGTCAGCCAGCAGGAGAAGCCAGCTATAGTAATAATACAGGTCAGCCAGCAGGAGAAGCCAGCTATAGTAATAATACAGGTCAGCCAGCAGGAGAAGCCAGCTATAGTAATAATACAGGTCAGCCAGCAGGAGAAGCCAGCTATACTGCCGTCATACGGAGAAATGACGTTTCTGCACTAACTTGAAAACGGAGAAAAAAAATAGTTTGTGATTTTCAATTTAAAAAGTTTGCTGCGCGAAAGAGGTTAAGATATTATATACTTTTACGGTTGTAAAATGTGTAAATAAGTGAGATCTATGGGTATACGTATTTATTATATTTATTTTTTATTTAATATCGTTAATAATTAAAATTTTATTTTTCTTCTTAGTAAAAAAAATATAGAAAAATCTTGAATACTGTATTGAAAAGACGTATATGGCTATATGTGTCTTTTCAACTCAGAAACTTTAAGAGCCGTCTTTACTACTTAGTAAGAATGTAAAAATTGGTTGTAATTTACTATTTAACAAACACATTTTTAGCCATTAGCTGCTGTTCAAGTTATTATTACTATTATTAAAAAATGTATTATATTATATAATAAAATTTTTCGTTTTTCATCTATGAATTGGAGTTTAAAACAAAATGAAAAAAAAACACGTTACGAAATAATTTCTTTTATATTGACATAATAATTAAACATCACAAAAGTCTAATAAGAAATTATACTTATACTGAAAGTTTGCAAATTTTAAAAATTTACAGTACTAAAACGACAATCACAGCTTTGGTAGCTCAATAAATTCAGAGTATACATATGTTCCTGAGGGCCCACTTCTTGAAATTCTATGAAATTATGCTTGGGATTTAGTGAACATTCCAAAAGAATTGTTTGAGATCACTCCAATTGAAATCAAATCAACTACATAAAAAACTTATTCTATTACTTCTTCTTTCTAATTACATAAATGTTTTCATGGCTGCTTAATCCCTATTAATCTTGACTTAGTAATCATATTACATCCAGGTTTTAACTGATACTTATTTTCCATATTTGCATTTTTTTTTCATTTGTTTCCTCTGTGCTGGTGTCTTGTCCTACTTTTTACGTTTCCTAACTTGCCCTTTCTTCGTTAGATTTTCCGAACAATCTTGATGAGACTCTTCGGGTGACTCCGGAATGATAATATTAATCGGCTGAGAGTTAGGAATGATGTCCATTGAGCAGTCTGAATCTTCGGAACTTTTTTGCAGTTCTAAACTTGAAGGTATAAAATCTTTATCAAAAATTTAATCGTCTGAATCAAAATCCAATTAAATCAATTTTTATTTTAAAATCTCGTCATTCAAAATCTCGTTATTCAAAATCTGGCTATTCAAAATCTCAAAAGTATCATTATTCAACATTTGGTTATCCATAGCATCGTTATTCAAAATTTCGTTATTCAAGTAATTAGTTTCACTGGAACTAGTTGGTTGTACTAACGAAATTATTTTTGAGCACCTCGAAGATCTCGCTTGATTAGACTGTAACAATTATAACCAAAACCTAATTTTTTCACTGGGAACCAGCCAAAGCCAGGATGCGTATACTTATGTATAATAATAAAATAAATATAAAGTAAAATTTTCTACATGTACCTAATTTCATCAAAATCCTGGACTGAAATACGTAATTGAGTATCCTGACACACTCAAATCCAAACTTTCATATTTATGAATAAATATAACCTATAGTGGGATTACTTATGCGTAAATATTCATACATATCACCATCACCACCACCACATTCAGACATACCACCCATCTAAACCCGTGGCGTGCCGAGGCGATTTGTTTTATAGCAATTATTACATTTTTAGCTTAATGTTGGATAGGCAAGTTCGTTTGCAATGTCATAAATTTTATAAATTGACACATGAAAATATCGTGCATATACTTACCATATTTCCGTAAAAAACACGGATACGAGCGTCGCCTAGACGTCGGCTTTCGCCTCGGCTGCCTAGGCGCAACTGATTGTGCGGACAACGTGCCACGAACTCCTCCTTTACCCCGCAGTCCCCGCACATCAAACGATACTACGAAAAAAGGACGCTACTGCCACTTGCGTCTAGGTAGTTTTACGCCTGGTATACATAAGTGAACAATGCTAACATAAAGAGGCACATCTTCGCCAATCCGACTTTTCTTTTTATTACAATATAGAAATGCCTTTTCATTATATGACACATTACAAAAACTGTGTTAAAAAAAGACATTTCTATTTAAATATGTCTTTTCAATTTATTATAGAACAGAAAGGTCCATCCAAATTAGTATTATTAGTGAAATATTGCAGATACGTCCTATTTTGCAGTTAGATTTTATAGGTTGCGTTTGTTTTAGAAAACTTTAAAAATACTAGCAGATGCGTCTTATTCTCCTGATTCCGAATCAGTATGAAACTCATTTTCGATAAAAACGTCAGATGCGTCCTTACTCCGTATGACGGCAGTATAGTAATAATACAGGTCAGCCAGCAGGAGAAGCCAGCTATAGTAATAATACAGGTCAGCCAGCAGGAGAAGCCAGCTATAGTAATAATACAGGTCAGCCAGCAGGAGAAGCCAGCTATAGTAATAATACAGGTCAGCCAGCACGAGAAGCCAGCTATAGTAATAATACAGGTCAGCCAGCAGGAGAAGCCAGCTATAGTAATAATACAGGTCAGCCAGCAGGAGAAGCCAGCTATAGTAATAATACAGGTCAGCCAGCAGGAGAAGCCAGCGATTAGTTTCCACCTTTTTAGCCCATTTAAGGATAATTTCTAATTATCAATTTCAAAATATATGAAGCGCTGGATTAAATTGAAACGTGCGTCAATTTTCACTCCGCGCACTTCCATGTGAGTTCGGTGTTGCCATAGCGACGCCATAATTTCATCCCACGAATTATGTTCACAGATAACATATGAAACGTAATGGCTGTGTGAAAATTAAAGCTTTGCGTCTGTTTACTTTTATCACTTGAGTGGGGGTGGATAGGGTACAGAGATGGAAATTTAGACTACCCAGGAGAGTGCTAGGGAGGACTGGATTGTCAACGTATGAAAATAAAATGGTTAGGTACCTAAATCTTTTGACGGTACGTTTCATTGTCCAATTTTCGAGTTCATAGTTAGTCTTTTAATGTACCTATCCTACTGATTCTACTAACATAATAAACGCGAAAGTTTATCAGGATGTTTGTATGTATGTTTGTTACTCTTTCACCCAAAATCTCCTAGACGGATTGTTATAAAATTTGGTACACGGGTAGAATTTAATCTGGAATAACACATAGGGTACTTTTTATCCCGAAATTCCCACGTGAGCGAAGCACCGGGGCGCAGCTAGTATTCTATAAAAGCGAAAAACACTAACTCGCCACGAAATCTAGAAAGCTAAGTCAATAAAGATGAAATTTGGCAGATAAGATTGTGAGTAGGAGACATCCGCTAAGAAAAGATACTTCGAATTGCCATTTCAAAGAGAGAATGAAAACATTTATTTACCAAAAACATGAGTACAAATATACAAATTGATGTCAAAATGAATTAAACCTATACCTACACTTTAATATAAATAAATAAAGAGGAGCATGCTATCCACTACAAATAACAAAAAAAAAAGTATTATAATGAAAGAGAAAAATGGAAATTCGACTTCAGATTTGTATGAAACATTCGTATTTTAGTAGAAAACACAATATGAGTGTCCCACGCGAGGCAAAAGTTTGTGGACAAATATAAAGAGGTATTAATATACGTCTTTATATTTGTCCACAAACTTAACGTCTTTATATAGCACGTCTAAAAATGTATCGACAAGTTTAAGAGATATTTTAGACAGATATAAAAACAGGTATATTAAATGTGAAATATATGAAGATAGTAGTGTATAGCGTAGGCCATAGAGCGAGCGATTGATGAGGGCCAACATTATTTTACCTATTTACTCTGTGGGCGAAGTGCGAGTTAGAATTTCACTTCTCAGCATCGAATCGATTCGAAATGAGACACAGCGAACCAATCACATTGCGCTATTGTGACGTAACGACAACCTCACTGCAATGTCAATATCTGTCTTTAGCTGTCCACTGCTGGACATAGGCCTCTCCTAAGTTGCGGCACTGCTGTCGGTTTTGGGCTTTTCGCATCCAGTCGTACTCTGCAACCTTTCGCAGGTCATTACGCCATCTAGCCAAGGGGGTGGCTCACACTTCGCTTACCCAGGCGTGGTCTCCATACGTCTACACGGTTATCGGTTCTTCCACAGTTTGGCAAACTGTGGAACGACGACCGACGACCGCCGTGGCCTAATGGTCATCATGCCGCACTGCTACACTGGAGGTCCCGGTTTCGAATCCCGATCAGGTCAACATGAAAAATGATCTTTTTCAAATTGACCTGGGTCTTGGATGTTTATCTATATTATGTATATGTTATAGAATATAGTATCGTTAAGTATCTCGTAACACAAGTTTCGAACTTACTTTGAGGCTAACTCAATCTGTGTCATTTGTCCGTATTTATTTATTTATCTGTCGATTGGTGCCATCTGGCTCGCCACACTTCGTCTGCTCACTCTTTTGCTTGCTGGCGGTGTGTCCTCATATGTTTCCGCTCCAACAGACTCGTGGACTAGACGACCGGAGATGGAATTGCGGAGCGGAACTACACAGTTGCATTGTCGCGAAAATAAAAACATTGCCATGAATTCTGTGGTTATATTGCTTTTTAGGGTTCGGTGGACGTACAGTGTATGATGTACACCCCGATCCGTTTAGTTTCAAACCAATATTTTTATTACAAAGACGACATTTTTGCCACAAGCTTTTATTGTCGTCAGAGAGATCTTGTGGCATTTAACGCCTGACAAAAATCCATGTCCGTGCTGTAAAACGTTGATGAGTTCCTGACTGCACCATCAGGACATGCTTATCATAATAATACATTATGATAAGCATGACTTGATGGTGATGGTATCATGGGAACTGAAGCGGATTGGGAAATTTCAACTCTGTAGAACAGATGTGAGTTGAAATTACTTCACTTACTTCTAGTTAGAAGTGACGTGACACGTTTAAGATTATAATACAAATAGCCATACATAATTATATTGAGTACCACCGAGGTAAAACAATAATGACAGTAGATATAAAATAACTTCGAATAATTAACCGAAACATAGACCTCTACAAATTTCAGTCAAAATTATCCCAATTCACCTTAAATATATTACGTTTTATCCCTTATAGATAGACAAAGTCAAGAGTTAATGAAGCGAAAACAGTTTTTAATTACAGTTTTTATTAATTTATGAAATGGCCACAACTAGGTAAATATTCTGTTTCTACTTTCATAATCCACTACAGTTGAGAGTGAACCGTGGAGTTAGACATGCACGTTGCATACTATATCCTATACTATACACTATAGCGCTGTGTTTGAGTAACAGTCATTGTGTATGCAACTGTTGACGGGCACACAGGCTGGAATGTGTGATGATGCAGGCGAGCACACAAGTGTTTAGTGTGTTTTAAAATCGGAAGTAAAATGGAATTGTGACGAAATGATCAGACTGGAAATGAAAAGTTTCATTTTAATCACAAAATGGAATTAACAATTAAAACACAACATTATATTGATTTAAACTAAAAACTGAAAATGTAATTGCAATATATCGAACTTATTGTAATTATATCAATGTAGACATACTACTTTTACCTAAAATGTAATGAGGTAAACAACAACGAATAATGACATTTTAAATGAAAATACAGATCACTTACAGTTCACAAAGGTCGCCTTTTTATGATTTGTTATCTATAAATAACTTTTTTAGTTAGATACAAGTCTACAATATTGCATTAGATCTAAACCTATAATGATTGTTCTAAATAATAAATAAATAAACCAACGCAACGTACGATACAGTTTCCACTGTTATTCAGACAATTTATTTGTTTATTACCCTGTGCGAAGCCGGACCAAGTCGCTAGTAAATGAATAAATTGAACACTTTAGATCGCGTCTGTACCATATGAACACGTTGTTTGCACTAGGAGAGCCACAATACCAGTCGTAGGCGTCGCTAAAAACGTTGCCAGTCTTTGCGAGACGTTTGCTTTGTGAAATGAGACGGAACTCTAAAATTATTACCTTGGTTTTACGCGACTACGCTGCAGAAGGGTAATGTTTTAAAGAGTTATTTTTTAGTCCATGAATGTTTGAGCTATGACATCCATAATATCCATGCTAACATTATAAAGAGAAAATATTTGTATTTTTGTTTTTTGTTTGTAATTAATAAACTCGAAAATTGGGGGCCGATTTTGATGACATTTAGCACCTCCAGGTGACATAAAAAAAACATAATAAAACATAAAAAAGGTAGCCTATGTCACTAGGCTACCTTTTTTATGTTTTACTCGAGCGAAGCCGGGGCAAGCCACTAGTTCGTCATACAACTAGAATTATTGACGCTATGGATCATGCGTCAATATGAATCGTGGGTTTTTAGATATTTGTTATTTTATCTATATTAAATCTACGAAAAATATATTATAGTAGTACGAATAATATATAAGAAATTTCTATGAATTTGGAACATTAAGGTACATACTAATTCTATAATCCAATTCATATTTATTCCATTCCATTTTATATAGTGTGGTGTTTGTCAACTTTTTTATAATTATGTAGTATAGGTATATTGTATATGTATTACTAGCTTTTGTCTGAGGATTCGCCCGCGTGAATTTCTCACTGTAACAGTTATTTTTCCCGGATAAAAGATACCTTATGTCCTTCTCCACACTTAAAACTTATGTATGTAAAATTTCAAGAAGATTGGTTTAGTAGATAGACCGTGAAGAGGTAACAAACAAACAAACTTACTTTCGCATTTATAATATTAGTTAGGATTAGGATTATTGGAAAAATTGTTAACAAACCAAATAAATGAAGAGAAAAATAATACTTTTTCTTTTTTCACCTCAAAACGGAGCGTTGATTTCTGATTTGGAAGATATTGAAACGCTGGAGAATACTTTTTCCGCGAGCGGAGCCACTGGCAACGGGCAGTATATTATAAATGCCAGGACTGACTGTCAATACAAAAACGAACGTGGACAGCTAAAATCTGGTGCGTAGGTTGTCTTTCAAAGTGTGTGGGAGCGCCAAGAACGGATTACAGATAATTTCTAAAGAAACGTGTCAAACGCACTTACTAAAGTTACGTAGGTTTAGGTCCCGGCTCCATTAGTGCGTTGCATCAAGCCGCTCCGTTTATTTTTCATAAATTAAAATTATTTCTTCAAAATGTAGACTTTCAAAGGCAGTTTTTCACTGTTTCTCCTTATAAGTAAGTGTTATTATTATGCTAGCTTTTGCCCGCGATATCGCCCGCGTGAATTTCTTAGTAAAATCTCGGTTATTCTTTAAGAAAAATTATGAATACTATGTTTACAAATTTTCAGCTTTTAATCTTGAAATTTGTAGGTCTTAAGTTCGATATAATATTTCACCCCCCTTTTGGAGGGGTTGAGGGTTAATTTTTAGAAAAGTCTGAAATACGTATTCATTAATTTGTTGTAAACAACCAAAATCCAAATTTTCAAGTCACTAACTTCAACGGTGTAGAACTTTCATATAAACGTTTTTCACCCCTTTCACCCCCTTCGGGATAGAATTTCCAAAAATCCTCTCTTAGTACTCACCTACACTCTCCAGGAAACCTACTATGCAAAATTTCAGCTTCCTACGCCCAGTAGTTTCGGATGTACGTTGTCTGTCAATCAGTCACTCAGTAACGTAAGAGTTTATAATATAGATTACTTAATTTAAATTGAAAACTAATTTGATTTAGAATATCTCTGGAACAATATTTTCTTTCCATTTTAATCTTTCTTTTAATCTAGATATTGATGTAAGTCTAGACTGCAGACACATTATTAAATAATAGATTTATGTTTCACAAGAAATTGAGGGAGGGATTTTTGAACATTTGATGGAATAGAATGAATGGCCTAGAATAGACAGATTTATTTTTTCGATAGATAATTTTTATGCGGTGATTCAACCGTTCAAAAGTTGTAGCGAAATGAATATTGAAAGTCCGAGTTTTTTTAATTTTTCTAACAAATAAACTTGTATGTTCTTGAGCAAATAAAAAAATCATAGACGAAAATCTTTCTTGCTGTAGATGCTCTAGAGCTTAAAATCTAATGCCTCTGAACCGAGAGGTCCCGGGTTCGATCCCCGGTCGGGTCATGACGGAAAATGATCTTTTCCTGATTGGCCCCGGTCTTGGATGTTTATCTATGTATGTATTTGTTATAAAATATAGTATCGTTGAGTTAGTATTCCATAACACAAGTCTCGAACTTACTTTGGGGTAAGCTCAATCTGTGTGATTTGTCCTAATATTTTATGTATAATGTCTAACTGTACGAGCGTGAGAAGAGAAATAATGTTTATTTATTTTATCTAATTATTGGTTTATTAACTTTAATCATTCAATACACAATATTTACCCCTGCCTAGAACCCATAACGTCTCAAAAGCAATTTAAAATGTAGAATCAAACAACAAAACATGTTTGCAACCTGTTGCTCATAAAATGAGACGCATAATACTTGTAAATTAGCCCAAATTTCGCATTAAACATACCTACATACATGAGTTTATGTCGCATTGTTCCAATTTTAGAATTTTATGGGAGGAATAAAATATTTGTAAGAAGAAGTATTTCATTATCTAACCTGTCCGCGCCATCTTATATTAAATAGCACATATTGTTTTTGCATTGTGTTTCGAGTCTTCTTTTATTCATAGTTTTTTTTTTGTTTTTAACCCCCGACGCAAATAGAGGAGTGTTATAAGTTTAACGTGTCTGTCTGTGTATCTGTGGATCTGTCTGTGGCATCGTAGCTCCCAAATGGATGAACGGATTTTCATTTAGTGTATCTATATCATTGCTAACACTGGTGACAGATTTTTTCAATTCGACTAAATTGACATGATTTTACGATGCCTACCTTCTCCTTGTGGCAAGTACAACGTAGGTACTTATTAAATCCATGGTCACTATTTTGTATACACCAGTGAATTAAACTGTCAACCTGTATGCAAGTTTCCTCACAATACATCTGTTTTGGACTATGACTTTAAGAACAATTCCTATCTGAGCAAATATTAAATACATTTTTGTTGTCATTTTTTAGTAGATCCAAGGGGAGTAAACTCGTACGCGTAGCGTGGAATTGCTACGGAACGATAAACGGAATTTGCATAGAAATAAGCGCCAAATAATTTCCACGGGCTTTGTGCCCTTTTTTGCGTTAATTCAAACGGATTTAAGTTCGTTCCCGTAATTCCCTCTACAAGCCTTGTGAATGGAGGTGAAACGGATAGAAACAATATTTTTAACTTTGTCAAGCAAATTTACTAACAATTGTCCAACTTAAATAAAAACTTGCGTCATTATGATAGCCTCCTCCGCGGTGTAGTGGTTATCACGCCCATCAACTATTGAAGGTACTGGGTTCGATTCCCAAATTAAATGTTGATCACAAATAGTGGCCTGCGGTATTGGCTGTGCTGTGCCCTGTGTTTCAAGTTTGTGTCCATCGGACCCGCGATCTTAGTTCTGAGTGTAGGCTGTTGAGTGATGTCCATTTATTTATTTATTTATTGTACGTAGAAGAAAATCAATATGTGTGTTTTGAATTGGCGTATAAACCGTATAGATCAGTTTTCATGAGCAAAGATTTTGAAACATCTTTTACTTATAAAGAATTGGTAAAAAGGTATCATTATATTAGCGACAGTGAGAAACCATATAACTGATCTATTCCCTATTCAATTTTTATCGACCACAGACGGACATCGGGAACAAAAACTAGATACTAATGGGAGCCAAACTCCTTCAGAAATACTAATGATGCAAATGACCCCGAAGAGCAGTATCAGCGTTAAAAATAAACCTTAAAATTTATGAAATTCGGGGCTGGTATTTTACGACAACGTCGACGTCAATCGGGTGGACTGATTGACGTCAACTGTCAAGAGTAAATATTCGCCGTTACACCATAAGCTTCAAAATAAAGTCAACTTGTATAATAAGGACTTTCAAAAGAATTTTTCCCTAGCCTCCACAGATGAACAATGGTTTTTCCTTATGCCCCCAGGGGGTCAAGGACAGAGGCTCACAGGGAACAGACTGCAGTACCCCTGTCAGCTGTCCATCTTGACAAATAGCCACATTTTCTACCGATCGGCTCCGTATTTCGGAAAATCTGTTTTTGCAGCTGTTTAGATAGTGTATCTCGACTTGATTGCCGTAGATTAAGTGGGGTGATTTATAATGTTTCACTGTATAGGTTGAATTATTATTTACACTGTGGTTGCGTTTAATAAATTTTATTTAGATTAGGGAATACGTTTATACGTTTTGTTTGGAATATTGGTAATTCACTCTTCTTTCTTTCTGTCTTATCGTCGCGTAGCATAACCCGGATAAACGGGTAAACGGGGTCCATAAAATAAATCATTTTTTTTAGAATCCACATTTTGACAGCAACACCCGGACGCCTTCTATCATCATTCTATAGATAAATAATGCTAATAAACAGTACGGCCACTCCCTGCCCCCATTAATATGAGACAGATGTCTGTCACGGCTAAATCACTGAACCGATTTTGGTAATATATAAAAAAATTACATCATTAATGATCCGAGGTCACATATAGGCTACCGCGGACTAGTTTTAAAAGTCATGCCAGATGCCTTTAGGCGAATAAAATGTGACACCAGTGTTAGCAATAAGACACTTGATAAGAAAAATAATAATTTGAGATTTTTTCCCCCTTTCCCAACTTTACCTTATACTAATAATAACACCCTTCCTTTCAAGATAGGGGTGCACTAAGTGATGAGACAAGTAACAGTTGTACAATGTGAACAGATGGGCGTTGACATTGACAAATACCAATAATGTCGGCACTACATGTCAATAAGTTATACATCGAGACCCTTTTCGGATATTCCCGTTAACTATAACATATTAGATCTTCCTCTACGCCTCACAGAAGTCACAAAATTCAAAAATGGCGCCTGACTGCTTAGGGGCAGGCTGAGAGTCATAGAATACAGTGGACATAAAATTACAAAAAGATCCATTAATGGATCTCCAAGATGGATTATAGTGGACGTAGGACCAGTACCACTTTTATGAACCTGTGAACTAAAAGGTCTTAAGGTTCGAATCATACTCGTACGGCAATACACTTGTAATGAAAGCCGTACATCGTCTTGTTTAATATAACATTGCTCTTCATCTTTTCGAGTGTGTTATTACTAACACTGGTTTCAGATTTTGTTCAAGTCGCCTAAAGGCATCTTCATCTGACATGACTTTAACGAACTACCGACGCAAACGGTGCAAGTAGTCTCATGCACCTAGTGTGAATTTAAACTGTCAACCAGTGTGCAGATTTCCTCGCGATGTTCTCCTTCACTGGAAGTCACGCTTTCTTCATATATAATTCAGTAACTGATAAGTCATTTTGTAGTATGAATACTAAGCAAACATGATTCAGATATATATATTTTGTAGAACAAATTCTTATTATGTTTTTCCTTACATATACGAGTGAAATGCATTAATATATTTAGTATACACAAGCTATTTTTTTAAGTAGTCGTAAACGCAAAAATAATAATATGTTCACTATATATGTGTGACGTCTTGTCGCTGATGATTATGGTAATATTATACTTTGTTTTTTATTCAGATTCAAACAATAGATAACAATCAATTTTGTAATTAAAAAATTAAATATTAGTAAACTAAAAATCTCGCTAAAATAATTCTGTGAAATGTTCTCGGTCAATTTTTTCATAACTGTGAATTTTTGGGTCGAATTCACATTCCGAAACGGGAGTGCACCCTCGCCTTCAGTCCTAACCCCTGGAGGGCTCTCAATATTATCATTGTTTCAGTGCTCTGAGGTTCGACATCCGAGACGCGAGCCATCTGTTTTGTTCAATTCTCAACGTGGCCCGAATGTCTTGGCGTTTTTAAATCTTTTATTTTTTGCTCGACTATTTGACGTCTGAAAATTTTGATGTCGAATTGTAATTTAAATTATAGAAATGGATTTTTCATATTCATTTCCGCACGCTATCGAAGACAAAGATAATTTATTTGCATTCCATCCCAATTTTAATGCTGCTGCCAAAAATGCATTGCACAATTCTCTCTCATCTCTGCATGTTCCTTGCGTTCGGGGTTGTGAGGCCGCGAAGCCCGGGGTCAGAGTAAAAAAAAACCTTCAAATTTTTTACATTTGGCTGCCTGACGTCAACCCTTCTTGGGAATACTATTGTTTCCTATCAGCTGTCCAAGCTTTGTGTCCCTTAGTCCCTCATACGACATCCACAGGAGGATATGGAGTGATTCTATTCTAGGGCGGAACCGTACGTCGCAATTATTACCATAGAATTGTATAAAATAAAATCAAGACATTCTTATACTTTTGCGCGGGCCAAGGTTTCGAGCCAAGTCATAAACATGCCATTCGTATCTTAAGATATTCGAGATATTTGTATTTTGATAATGTCCATGGGAATTCTGATGGCAGATAGTGCCATCAGAATTCCCATGCCAGTGCCATGTAGATTGGATTGGTTTGCATCATCTTATATCACACATTTTATGCTTAGGTTTTTGTTGAACCCTCTATGGGACAGAGGATTCTCGACTTTGAAACGTAAACGATTGGGATGGCAGTAAGACTTATATTCCTCATCACCGGGAAAACTATCGTCTAGAGAAAACAAGACATTTCCCATTCTCGCATGTTTCATTAATTTGTGGCTGTGACGCCTATTTTCGCGTAATAAACAAACGTGTCGATTTTGAAAGTATTATTTCTGTTTTTATGACCGATAGCTTGACGGACGTAATCACTCTTTGCTAATGCTGTTGACGCTTATCGACTGTCATAACTTTGTATACCTTGTTCGCCTCGTACAACATCTACGGGAGGATATAAATAAATAAATAATAAATAAATAATGGAAAATTCTCATAGATTGTGTTAGCCTCAAAATTCGAAATTTTTGTTATAGGATACTAACTCAACGATACTGTATTCTATAACATATACATATATAGATCCAATATACCCAGATCAATCTGAAAAAGATCATTTTCCATCTTGACCTGACCGGGGTTCGAACCCGGGACCTTCCAGTGTAGCAGTCTGGCATAATCACCATTAGGCTACGGAGATCGTCATCGTCATATGAATAGATCAAACTTCTAAAACAAAGATATGACACGATAGAAAATAAATGGAAACATGACACAACACAAAATATCCTAAACGTCCTACTATTATTTGGCCGTCCAAATCAAAAGGGACCTTATTGCGCCCGTCACTTACGCCATTACTGCCGTTGTTATGTATTCGAACAACGGCATTAAAGACCTAAGTGCCAGCCGCCATAAGGTCCCTTTTGATTTGGACGGCCACATTATTACAAATGCGAAAGTTTGTAAGGATGCATTTATGTTTGTTACTCTTTCACGCAAAATCTACTGGACCGATTGTTATGAAATTTGGTACACGGTTATAATATAACCTGGAATAACAAATAGGGGTACTTTTATCCCAAAATTCCCATGGGAGCGAAGCCCCTAGTCGCAGCTGCTAGCTATCTACAAATCGATAAACCAGCAAAATCAAAGAAGTTGGTAACGAACTGGTAACTAAAAACAACAACGAAATCCACAAATTGGCGGAGTTCGACGGCAATTAATGGCTGGAAGTTTCTAGAAGAGACTAACATTGGCTGTCACATTTTTGTAACAGACTGAACTCAGAAAATCACGTCTGGTTTTTCTGGCGTTTCCGTATCGGAAGGTTAGGACGGTGTAAAACTAATACGTGTAACAATAACAATAAATTCTTCTTTCGCGTGATTAGGATTTTTATTACATCGAAAACTGCGAAACTGATGAGGAATTTTCCCATTGAAAGCCGATCTAGCCGAAAAGTAGAAAAGCGGGCCCTACTTTAACATACTGTGGCTAAAGATGTTTACAGATGAGAGAGGACAATTGGATTCTAATTATGATGTGACCTTCGAAAGGAAGTCAATACTAATAACGTACATTTAGGTTTAAGGCATTTTATCTAGCTGCGCACTAGCGCCATCATCACATTTTTGTTAATATATTTTATTGGTTAGTGTAAAATTAAATAATATATGCATATTATGCAAGGTAAATAATTGTATGAGAATAATAATAAATAAATAAATAATAAATATCACTAGGACAAATCACACAGATTGAGCTAGCCCCAAAGTAAGTTCGAGACTTGTGTTATGGGATACTAATTCAACGATACTGTATTTTATAACAAATACATATATAGATAAACATCCAATAACCGGGCCAAACAGAAAAATATCATTTTCCATCATGACCCGACCGGGGATCGAACCCGGGACCTCTTGGTTCAGAGGCAAGCACTTTACCACTTCGCCACCGGAGTCGTCAAAAGAAGAAAGAAAAGAAAGTATTATAGTTTTCTATTATACAATGTGATTTAATTTTGATTACCATCATTTTCGGTAGATTTTCTGTCTATTATAACGAACATTAATATGTCAATGCCTCACATATTGTATGGATGCAATTAATTTTTCTTTTCAACATTTCTCAGTTCTATGATTTAATTTTCAAACACAATTTTATCGCAATCTTTACAACTTATTATACACTACATGTTTAAACGTGGCTCCGCCAGTTTAAAAGCCCTCGGGAACAGTTTTTTCTTCGTGTTAATATGGGATTGGGATAGTCGGAATAAAATACACACATCGCCATCTAGTGATTTTATTACAAAGTTATAAAACGTACATTAAGCGCCACCTACAAAAGAATACAGGTTTTACGCAAATCCCACGGGAACAGTAGTTTTTTTCGGGATAAAAGGTACCATATGTTCTTCTATATACTCTTAATTATATATATACGAAATTTTAAGAATATTGGTTCAGTAGCTAACGCGTGAAGAGGTAACAAACATACTTACGTTCGCATTTATAATATTACTAGATACCTATTGCCCGGGGCTTCGCTCCCATTGGAATTTTGAGATAAAATATAGCCTATAGCAATCTTTGATAATGTACCTTTCTAATGATGAAATAATTTTTGTAATCGGTTCGGTAGTATCGAAGATTACCCGCCTCAAACATACAAACTCACAAACGCTTACCTCTTTATATAATAGTATAGATTTGGTATGAAAAGTAGGTTATACCTATTACTTAAACCAGCCGTGTAATAATAATACTCGATGTTATCCTTCACCGGAATCTAGTGGTGGTCGATGAAAACTACGACTATGAATAAGATTGGGCTACAAACACAATGTGCAACAAGTACGACTCGAACCTGGGACCTTTCGATTAACAGGAGTGCGTCTTAACCATTACACGAGCACCGCTTTCGCCAATTTAGTGCTCCTAAAATAGACACAATTTTACTACTGCAAAATTTCTGGAATCAAACCGAAAGCCCCAAAGCCAGTCGAGCACAGACAAATCCTCGCTGTCACAGTCACCGGGACTCTGTCAGTGGTTATCTTTTTCTCCCGACTTGGCCATATGACGTTTCCACTACTATTTGTTCGCATTGGTTTAATCGCAATTAATCCTAACTAATATTATTATAAATGGGAAAGTAAGTTTGTTTGTTTACTTTTCTTCTACCAATCTTCTTGAAATTTGCTTCTTAAACTATGCCCTTTCATCCCGGAAAAAGAACTGTTTTCGTGGAAAAATTGCGTGCGAAGCCGCGGGCAGCAGCTAGTTTTATATACATTTTAGAGGTATTCAACAATGGTTTTGAAGCGTACCTAATGAAGCGCATCCTGACTATTCCTTGAAGCGCGTCTTTCAGCAACTAAACGCGCTTTGAGCATTAAAATGATGCGCTTCGAGGAATATGTCAAATTTTATTATATACAACAAAAAAAAAACTTGTCCAAACCAAAAAAAAAATGTCAACAAGACCACCTATAAGAACCTCCTTTTCAGCAAAAATATACCTTGTGTTAGGAGGCTCCGCTCTCATATAGCAATTTGTATGCAGAATGCAGCTGATGCAACAACAGCATTCCCAACAAGAATAAGTACGCATCAGGCAGGCGGCAAGTCAAACAAAGCATAGGTGAAATAAATCGAACATCGTATAATACTAACATTTTGTAACAATTTTAATAAGAACAAGTCATCACCATAAATAAAACGAACAAACAGATTTTGTCTCGTATGTGTGACGTCCAACCAAGTTGTGACGTCACCTCTATGTGTCATTTAGTACGGAGCGTTTGGACGAGTCAAAAAATTTATAATTTTATTTTTATAATATCTTTGCAAGCTGTATCATTATCACAGTATTATTTCACTGGATTTTCTAATAATATAAGGGCCTTCGAATAGTCACTAAAATTAAAGTATCTCTATTTTAGTGAGAAATCTTAGTAAGGGTGAAGCCAAACGCAAAATCCTTTCAAAAGGCGTCAGTTATTCCCAAGATGACAGCCCTGGCGATAGTAAAGTTGATATAATTAGTTCTTATGATAACTTTTTGAAGTCTAATTATTCTAGAGCTTAGGCTACCAATGACTTATATTTGCTACTATCGATAATTGATCTAGATATTACAAACATTAAAAATATTATAATAAACTAATATTGCAAATGTGAAAGTTTGTTTGTTACCTCTTCACGCTTGTACTCAACTAGTCTTTTTGAAATTCGGCTGCACTTAGGTCTATCGGGCGGATACGCACTTCGTACGCACGGCGCACTTCGGAGATTTGTCGTGACATAATAATGTCAACTCAGAAAAGGGCTTAATATTCTCCCGTGTCTCATCAGAAAACCGTCATACGCACAATCGATGGCCCATCCGAAAAAGCGGATATTTTACAAAAATACAAAAAAAATATTCACCACCGTATGCATAAATCTTTCTTGTGATAGAAATCCCAAACAAACCTATAAAATACGGGATTGCCACGACAACAGTACAACAGAAACCAACATGATGGACTTTATTTTAAAGTAATATGCTTTATTTTCCAACGGAGTGACGGCATTAATACATTTGTCAATGTACGTTAATAAATATGACGCTGCCAAGATATATTTACAGATGCCTTCGTTCTTATTAGAAGCGTTATAAGGTTCATATTTCTTATGATCACTTGGATGTTACATTTGTCATAGACCCACAGGCTACCTATAGACAGGCTTTGTTTCGCACTTTTTTGTTGGTTGTAATGGGATTCGATGGATGAGCGCAAAATGTCAAGTAAATGGCATTTATAAGTTTGTGGTAGACAGCAGCGGCCATTATGATAGAAACAATTTTAGGTTTGTTCTTGCACAAGAAACCTGTTGCCCTGAATCCCGGAATTTGGTATTATTGAAGTTCAGAAGATTATTCGACATATTTGTATAACTCGATAAGTGAAGCGGTGGAGTACCAGTGGTTAAGACTTCCGTCTGTGATCGATAGGTCCCAGGTTCGAATCCTACTCGTGCCACATGAGTTTGTATACCAATCCGACTTTATAGTTTTCACTACTAGTTGACAACGTAGTTACTAGTGTGTATGCGATTCGATTTCGGTAGGTAGTAGTAAAAGTCATATCAGATGCCTTTTGGTGGCTTGAATAAAATCTGACACAAATGTTTGCAACATCACACTCGATAAGAAATACAAACTCGGTAATTATATCGATATTCTAACTAAAGTGATAATATCGAAAAAGTAGAAATTTCTTGAAATTGATATTAAATGATTAAACTCACATTTCAGTTTAAGTAAATGAAAATTTTTAGGAAGAGTCAAGTATTAATAATACGAAAAATAAACACAGTGTGTTTTAGTGAATTGTTAATTTTGTGAATTGGCACGTGTATCGAAAGGCTTAAACCTGTAGGATTATGGACAATAGATTGTCGATATTTAAATTTTCTTTATAACACTTACGAATTAATAGAAACAAATCACTTCCAATATGCGTTTTGAAACAATCATACAGTACAGTTTTTTAAAGATTATTTACATTTTGTTCCATATATAATGCCATGTGTTTGTTCCGTAAAAAAACATCAATAACCTTATACTATAATAATCAAACAGTGATAAATTTAATTAAAAAGTTGTTTAACTTTCTAAAACTGCATTAATCAAAGATGGCGGACCAAAATGTTTCATCCACTCAGAAGGACCAAATGAACGAGGCCCAAGTTTTAATTCGATAAGTAAACAAAAATAATATAACGCACAATAGATCGATACTAAAAGCAAAGTTACATAGTCAATGCTAAAACTTTGGAAGTGCCAGCTTTTATGGCGCAAGTTATAAGCGTATGAGGTAAGTTTTAACTACTTCAGAATTAGGAATTTAAATACAGTACCTAGGCGTTCGTAACAAGGATACTATCGTGAAATTTATATACCTCAACTAAAATACTTAGAGCATAGTCAAACGTGTTTATTTATGGAGTTAAGGCATTTTTTTCACAAATAATTTGTTAATGGTAGAAATATTAAAATACACAGTGCAAAATTAGTCATTACTGACTGAAAGTTAAAGTAATAGTTTAGCAGCATTACAGTAAGAAAGATCAGACAGTATACAAACATGAAACAGTGATTCCATCTCCATGTGACACATAACGTAATCGTATCTAATGTGTATTTTTGTTTTTCATCGATATCCAATAGCGTTCTATGGAAACCACCATGGAAAAGACAGATTGATGGAACGTCTTAACCACTTGATCACCTGACCAAGTGAGGGCTTACCATCATCTCCTAACGCGATCTACTTTGCGACCTAAACTGATATGTATCGTAAACTCGTACCAACGACTTAAATTTTCGTATGAATGCGATTTATTTTAGATTCCTAAATTGAATTAGATATAATTGAATTGAGTTGCATTTGAATCACTCCGTAAAAGTTGCTGGTAGGCTAGAGGCGCAGCCAACCAATCAAAAGCGGTGTGGTTGTTGTCACATCACAATGCGTTGATGATTGGTTAGCTGGAAACCCACACTTCGCCCTGCATTTTGGATTATAAGTATACACTTAGACCACGCTCTGAGAAGTGGGTCAAGTTGGCTGAAAAGGTTTAAGCGTAGATTCAGCCTTCACGACTTGGAATGGAGGTTGAGGGTACGAAAGAATATTTCAACTTTAAGTGACCGTATGCTGAATTTGGAATTGAGGAAATCTCGAACTAAGTATTAGAAAATGTGAGGAAAATGTTTAGAGATTTCGTTAAGAAAACACCTGATAAAAAAAAGTTTTTGGATAATAATGATTACATTAATGCGTGAGAGGAACAGTTTAAAGTACATTATGGTTACGGATGACTCTCTCTCTCTCATCTAATCATTTTACCGATTGCTTCGGCAGCCTTTGAAAATCGGATCCCAGGGTCCGCTTTCCTACTTTTTCGTCTCCACTTCGCACGGTGGTCGGCATCCCTAATTGTCAGACCATCCTGGTTACGGATGACTGTGGTTTTTTTTTTCTTATTTGATGATCTATGGGTTTGGTAAGTACGCTTAATTTTATTCCAGATATTTTATCAACACGTTGAATCAACCATAGAATCTTTATTATCTATACGTAAGGAAGGCTAATCCCACAATAGATAGGGCATTTTTATTTTTCAATTTCTTTGATGCTGGATGATCTGGTAAATTAATTAGCTTATACATAAATATAACGAATTGTGCCATTTTGTTTATGGCTCCATAAACAAAATGGCACAATTCGTGGTCACACAGATGGGCAAAATTTCCAACCAGTTATATCATCCTCTAATTGCCCTTGTAATTGAATCTTAGCAGACTTTTTAATAAGATAAATAATAATCCTCTTTTTAAGAGAATAAGTAAGATTTTCTTCCGCCCACGTTTTCACGTCAAAATTGAACATGATAAAGACGAAAACAGAATTCTTAGAAACACAAACAAAACTGGGAAAACAACATTTTGAAAAGTTTGAAAGAATAAAAAATTGGATCCGCAATGTCGCGTTGAGGTCGAAATGTGCGCTGTTTTTAGTTCCATGGTGTTATTCATGTATTTTGATGATGGCTTATATATATTAGTCTTGACACAAAGTCAATTTTCTATAGGATAACCGTCTCTCTTTTCCTCATCTGGGCGTTTTCTCGATGTCTTTCTCAGTGCAGAGTCCAGGTTCTTTCCTACCTTTTCGTCTCCACTTCGCATGGTTGACATCCCTAGTAATCAGACCATTAACACTCGTATCATCCGTAGGGTAACTATGTAATAAGATGGTATTATTGCTGCTTATTTAGATTGAGCGGAGCGGACACAGCGGAGATATCATTTGTTCATAATGCTTTCAACAGATTCACGTTAGATAAAAAATGGATAAACAAAATATCTTAAATTTAATCGCAGAGTGCGAGATTAAATTTTTCTTGTCGATTTTGTTATACCATAATAAAATTATAATACCATACCGTATAATAGTAAATATTAGTAGTACTTCGATGGACTGATTTCGCATCCAATAAAACTATAGTCGCCAAAATCACCAGGCCTGGCAGAAGGAGCATTCCCGAAATGTGCTGGCTTGGTGTTGTCAAGGAAATTATGCATGCCAGTGATCTGACTATAAATAATGCAAAAACCGTGCGTAATGGGGAAGAAAATGTAGCAAAGCGAACTTTAGACTCCGATGTTTAGTAACAGCGAAAGGAGCTGGGATAATTCTCAGAAAGAAGAAAGTTTCTTCAGAAATCTGATGCCGTAATGAATTTAACAGTAAAAAGCTTAATCGTTTTTATTTCCCAATAAAGCTCCATCCAACCACAATAATAAGGCAATACTGAAATCACATTGATGAAGCTTCCGTTAACGAACTATGATTAAAACAAAATAGCTTAACGCTCTGTTAGCTCGATGGATTTGCCGCTCAATGTTGTGTGGACTCTCGTAAATGTTGACATTTCATTTTAAAACCTTGCAGGCGATTTTAAGACTAGAGTCTAGCGATCCGTTTTAACGAAGGTTTTTAGAAAAACACGCTGTGGTATCTAGAAATCAGAAATTTCTTATAAGAAGAAACCATGCAAAAGAGAAAGTTCGAGCTTGAATGATTGGAATTTTATAAAATACTATATATAAATATATATAAATACTAGAAAATCAATGAGATTGGATAATACGCGATCAATGAGTGAAATTGGGTCGCTTTTGTGCGTAACAAACCCTTTTAAATGAAAGAACTTAACTGATAAAATGAGTACTTACTATGTCCATAACTAATACATATATATGTGAGAGAAAACTTCAAAATATGCATTACATTAGCTTCTGCTGCCATCTCGTTGTCTTGGGATCTGATAATTATAGTAACATCACATAATTATAATAATACTTCGCGTTGTGATAATAGTGAAAATATCAAAGTCAACACGAGTTAGTTTTTAAGAGTCCACGTTGTTCCCTAGTGCGGAGTTACTCTGAATTAAGGTTGGAATATCCGAGCCCTATACTTGTACTACTCAACGCGTAGCCGTCCCAAGGGAGGGGATGAGACGTGAGCGAGCTAGCTCCCAAGTAATAGTTATTGTGTCTAACGAATTCTTATTATTAGGGTAGGTTAACTTTGACGTTGGCTTTAACCTGCGCAGAAAAACGCAAAGTACGCCATTTTATATAGTCAACGGAGGCGCGCAGTAAAAAGTATTTGTTTTATCCCGAAAAATCTTGAACAATTTGTAGGCACACAAATATTGGAATAAGAATTAAATTATTTTTTTTAGTTAAAGAATTTATTTTTAATTAACAATCTCAAACGAAAAATCCTAATTATACGTGGAAGTGAGTTGTCATATTCACGCTGTTTGCATACATGCACTTTGAAGTATATGGAAAAGGACATAGGGTATCCTAATCATTCCAGAAAATTTAATGATCTCGTAGGAAATTTACGCTGGTGAAGCCGCGGGAATAAGCTAGTAAATGCATAAGTGTATTTATTATTACGGCAATTTCGCCAGAATCCGACTCAAACGTAACATTTTACTCGGTTTATAAAATTATAAACGTTTCCTAGTTCCTTTGAAACATAAGATGTTTTCTCGAAGATATATGACCTGGTTTGTGGTTCAAGTTACGAGAGTTCGATTGTTATGTAACTAGGCTTGTCATGTCTACTGTTTTACAGGTTAAAAAACGGGTTGCACTCTGGGAGTGCCGGCAGAAGTAAAAACTTGATTGAAAATTATCCTTGTGCATTTTTGACGTCTTATGAATTTTCGATCAGGTCACGTGTCCAGACGCGAGTTTAACATTTTTACCTATGACAAAATTGCACGCTGCCGCTAAAGAAGTTTTCATTTGAAACATATTATCTTAATACATACACTGTTTATATAAAGGTAAGCTAAGGCGCTCGTTTTTTTTCTTATCGAGTCTATTATTGCTAACACTGATGTCAGATTTTGTTCTAGTCACCCATAATTTATTAATTTAGCTTTTATACATATATATATAGTCATTTGACAAGTTTAGTTCTTGAAATTAGAAAACTGATACTGATTTAAATCAATTAATTCTTAGCTACCAATGTTTGGAAACTGTGGGTGTTCAGCCGTTTGAAAACCGTAAACTCTTTTAAAGCAGATAAGAGGATGACAACAACATCGGAGTCAGGGATTAATGTATTTTTTTATTTTGTAAACAAGTAGCTATCGCTCATAACTTGAGCCTCAAGCACTCTCGTCTCGAGCGTTTCGGCGTTTGTCAATGTCGCCGTATCTGGATGTTCCTCTGTTATGATTTGAACAACCGAATCGAGTAACCCAGGTCCTCTCTCACCCACCTAATAACTTGGAAGGTTTCTTGCATGTTCAGTCTTTTGAAAGAATTGGATTCTCTGAAATGTTTTTTTTCTTGGGTCTATTTTTGTTGCGCATTTTGCAGAAATATAAGTTAAAAAAGTACTTAATCGCGACCCAGATTTTAAATCCAAATATACTATATTATAGATGTGAAAGTATGTCTGTCCTTTCACGATTCAACTACTTTTAATTTAGTTAGTGACTCAAGGCACAGCTTCCTTCATTTATATAATCTATCTCAAATCTACAAACTAGTAACCGTATTGTTCTAAGCTTATATAATTCAATATTATATAAGAAAAATATAAATATCAACAGTTACATTAAATAATATACAAGAAGCCCGTCTCGGCTTAAGGGTAAAAAAGCTTGTTACTCTTGAAGGTTTCGCCTTTGTGCCAAATCGGAAAAAGAAACTCAAAAACTACTGTTTTAAGTTTATTCATTTTCCAAAACTATATTTTCGTCATCTATATCAGTATCTAAGTATATTCCATGAAGAATTTAAAAAAATATCCAATGTACAAATTTGGCCTTTCTTCAGTTTTATTATATGTATTGATATTGATATTGACTAAATGTTGTCCGGGCTTCACTCCCGTGGGAATTTTGAGATAAAATATAGCATATAGTAATCTTGGATAATGTACCTTTCTAATGGTGAGAGAATTTTTGAGATCGGTTCGGTAGTTTCGGATATAACCCGCCTCAAACTTTCAAACTCACCAACACTTACCTCTTTGTAATAATAGTATATACTGACAAAAGAACAAAAATGTTAATCCTTTCTCTTCATAATATTTTTATAGTATATACAGTTGGATAATCCTAATTGCTGATTTTTATCCATTTTTGGCCACGCTTGTTAGCTGGTCAAATAAATGGAGCAATCATCACAAATCAAATAAGAAAGCCATAGATTCAAACGCCCAAACTCTGATAGCAAGTAATCAAGCTATTCGATCGGAAGATGACTCTCATTCAAAGGGTTCAGTAGATGACCATTGCCCTTACTATTTGCTATTTTTCAATATTCATTAGTTTCTCTGAACCGAGAGAATTATTTTTTTCTGATTGGCCCGGGTCTTGGATGTTTATCTATATATGTATTTGTTATAAAATTTAGTATCGTTGAGTTAACACAACATAACACAAGTCTCGAACTTACTTTGGAGCTAACTCAATCTGTGTGATTTGTCCGTATGTATGTATTCATAATTTGATTTGAAATATTATTGTCATTGAAATAACATCAATCTGTGTGATTTGTCCATATAGGACAAATCACAACAGGAACACAGAAAAAATTGTGAATATTACAAAATCATAGAGTTGGCCGGAAGGTAAGTTCGAAACTTGCTATACTCAACAATACTATTATATAAAGCTCCAAGACCCAGGTCAATCTAAAAATAATCATTTTCCATATTGACCTGACCGGGGATCGAACCCGGGACCTCCAGTGAATGAATAATAGACCCGAGGGAAGAAACATTTATTGAATAAAACATTTCCTTATATACTAATAAAAACTAAATAACATGACAGTAATCCTTGGCTGCACGCAGTCTGTACGTAAGATGCAAAATAGACATATTCGTATTTTACTTCCTATATCATCTCACGTACCTAGGTACGTGAGATGATACTCCTAATTAATAATATTAATAGTTAGGAGTGAGTTTGTTTCCTACTCAAGTTCAAATGTGGCAGAAGTGACAAACCCAAAACGTGCTGATTTTACATCGTCAAAAGATTTCTGTTTCGTAAATCCGTACATACCTACCTGCCAATCGTCTGACTACCTAAGGATGCCCAAATTCGCAGCAGGCCCTAACCTCCTTACTTAACACCTAGAACACCTAGATACTTAACACCTAGGAAGAAATCGGGAAAACGCTCATAAGGAAGAGAGTAAACTATTAAATGCGATTGAATTTGAAACAACTAGTTGTTCGCCGCGAACTTAGACCTTGTGAACACAATAAATATTTATAAAATGTGAATATTACAAAAATGAGTTAACCGTAACCGACCGTTGGTACGTATATACCACACCATGCACACATAATAATACACAAAAAATGTATTTTTGCCCCAAGATTTGTAGACTACGCTCGTTTCGCTCGCTCGGTCAAAAAGCCAGTTTTATATGATACAAAACCAGTAGTAGGGGACCTTCTACGCACTAGAAGGGTCAAACCGCACTCAGTTTTATCACCAGATAGATTTTCCGAACGATCGCAGAAAACAAACGCGTCCGATCCCAGGACGAATGTGCCAACGGCTGATTTACGATTCATTCATTCGTAGGCAAGTGAAACGGAACGGGCGATGTTTTTGAACGATTCTTCTAGAAGAATCTGTGGGCTACAGAGGGACAAACAAAATTGTCGACTTTCACGTTATGAACCAGGCTATGTGTGAACAGACAAATATACGGATGGCGGAGTTTTAGTAATAGGGTCCCGTTTTACACTCTAAAAACGTAACTCGATTATGTGGTCGTTTGCACATTGTAGAATTTCGGTGATAGTAAAAATAAAATTATATCGATGTCTTGAATTATAAAAACTCATTTATTTAAGAAATAAATAATTATAATTTTATTATTCAATAGATCAGTGGCCTGCACCGTTCTGCGAAGGCTTCCTTACCTGAAAACGAGACAAACATTGATTTGTACATAGATTTTGCCCGCGGCGTCGCTCGCGTGGATTTCCCCCCCCGTAAAAGGATCAACATAAAATTTTTTATATTCTATACTATACCGAATATTGGATAAATTTGATTTAATACTTGATCCTGGATAAATTGATACAGGAGATAATAAAAACAATTGATCAACAACAGAATGGCAATTCGATAAAAACTTACTTTCTCCAAATTCCCTTATTATTCTATATTGGTTAAAGTCAATCGCGGCTAGTTCTTCTGGCGTGTTGGGACAATAATCAGCAGTGCCTGGAAGGTAAATATGATAATAGGTTTATAAGTGATAGGAAATTGTAGGAATCAGCATCAGAGACAAAAACATCATTCATAAATAAATAAATAAATAAATAAATAGTCAAAAAGCCCTTTGATGCATATGACTGCTAGAGTGGAAACGTAGAGCGGTGTTTACTCTTGCCGAAGTGCCGATGGTTCAACAATTTGAATCCAACAAAAATGCAGTCGAAAAAGGCCATAGTATCGACAGGCTTATCGATACCGATAGCTATTTTGGAGCAAAATATTTAAGTAAAGAAAAATTATATCGATTTTATCGAACCGCGATGACGAGAAGACTAGCAAGAATAGTATTGCTCTGAAACTATCGATATTGATTTATACAATGTACACCATCGATAGGTACTATCAATAGTTTTGCGCAATGAATAGTGACACGCAGCGCTGCGGAGCAATACCTACTAACGAAGGCTATCGAAACTCTATCGATACTGTCAACTATATATAGCCATATTATGCTTTACCTATATCGCTATATTATATTGCTATTGTTGCTGCTCTACTCATATCGGGAGGCCAATTTGCAATGTATATGGGTAGATGTTGATGTGCTGTTGACTGTACTGTACCTACATATACCAAATTCTTAGGTTGAGCAAGACTGAAAAGAAAGTCCACCAAAGATCATCATCCTTCAACATTATACATAAGTACGACATAAGTGTTGCCAAGAACGTGTGGTTACGCCCTAAAATAAAACCACTCCGTTGTCGAGGCGACTAGGGATCACATAGCATTGACAGCCAATTGACAACATTAGCATCCCCAAGAAAGGTTGACGTCAGGCAGGCTTTAAAATTACAAATGGATTTTCAAAAATTTTCCATTTATTTTTTACACTGACCCTTCGCTCCACGGCATCACAGCGCTGTTGAATTCAGTCAGTAAAAAATAAACGGAAAATTTTAATAAGATATATATATATATCTTACCATCATTTCCATAACCCGCTGCATTACAGACATAGAATAGGCAAACCTGAAAATAGAATTATTAATTTATTTAATTTTTGTTACAACAGATAATATGTTTTGTGACTTCTTAAATGTTGTCTATCTGTTGCGTGTCAATTTAATGACTGAACGAACATGTGTTTCTACAACCATTTCCACATAGTGACGTCTCCGTACCATATTTAAAGCAATAAATTATTCATTCATTTATTCATATACTAGCTGCCCGTCCCGGCTTCGCTTGAGCAAAACCATAATAAAAATGTTGCCTAGGTATGTTACTCCCGATGGTTTTTTCTGTCTCTGAATTTCATCAAAATCAGGTTCAGTAGTATTAATAATGAAAAGAAATGATATTATCTTTTCTCTTTATTATATTAGTATGCGTAATATTTTTTTAATATAATTTTTTTTTACTACAATATCATAAAAAAAACTTTTAATAGTGACGTCTATATAGGTATTAGTACAAAATAAATGATTTTTACATGGCGGAGGTCTATGTCCTGTGCCTAGTGGACAAAATGAGCTGTACAAGAAGAAGATGTAAATAATAATTAAATATTGAAAATACTTTTTCGATATCACAAATTTAATATAAGAATTTTACATAACAAACATACCATTATAAATAAGGAAACAAGAATCCTCGTATCCATTAACTTTTCCAAATTTGATATGTTCTGAAAATAATCAATACATAATATACACAATACAAATCAAATACATATATACATCATTAAGACAATCTGTTTTTATAAGTTTCCTGTGAGGCGGTGGTTAAAACGCCAGCCTGTGAAGCGAAAGGTCCCCAGGTTCGAATCCTACTCATATCACGTGAGTTTTTTTACTAATCATAAACATGTTTAGATTAAAAACTTTTAATAGTGACGTCACGTAATTTTCTAGCAGATGATATAAATCCGGTAACAGAGGTTTGACTACTTAATTTAGTTTTTATTAAAATCCATTAAGTAATTAAAGATGAGTTGCACCAGTGATCTTTGACATTGACTCTGACCTGGGCGCCGCCGAATGTTTTCAGGTTAAAGTTAACATCAAAGTTACATCAATCCACCCCAAAGACTAAGAATTGGGAAAATAAATGGAGGAGGATAAAATATACTATGGTACACAGGTTTTTAAAAAGTAATTTTAAAAAATATATAAATGTATCCTCTCTCGAGTCTCGTGTAAGTGTTCTCTCTCAGTACCTAGGTACTCAGCCGTTGAGTGTCGAACCTCAGGGTTTGACCAAGAGCAATCATTCTAAATGGTGGTACATTTAGAAATTTAAAAAAATATATTTTTTTTTTTGCCATAGAAAATGTAAATAGCCAAAAATATGAAACAAAAACTTACCGTAAGCTGTTTTTACACCACAGGTTCCAAAGATTAAATAATTCATTTTAATGAAAAAGTGAATATTAATTACTTTAATTTAGCATGATACGCGTCATTCCCAATCTGTTTGGACAAATGGTTCAAGATATATTGACCTAACAAGCGAAGCGAGTTAGGTATCTGTTGAAAATGCTTTTGGTATGTCTGTCTGTTCTCTGCTCGCATTTCTGATCGGATTTCGATCGGTTCGAAAAACAATGAAAATCCTAATCTCGCTGTCAATCTTAACCTTCTTCTTCTTTAAATAGAGCACGTATTCTTGAACTCAATCTCTTCTTACATTAGCACGGGCATTCATCAGTCACAGGAATTAACTTTACCTACCCAGACCTTGGGTTGAACACTTACATCGCACTTTCTCAGGATCAAAGACTTACTGATGTCATCTTGGAGCAATTTAATTTTGATCGTTTGACAGGAATCAGGTCTGAAACTCCTTCTGTTTACAAGTTTATTTGTGTGACAAATAAAAAAAAACTCCCGACTTTCAATATTGATTTGGCTACAACTTTTGAACGGCAGTACAGATTTTGGTCAAGAACTACCACATAAAAACTAGCTAACAAATTAAAAAAAACACCTAAATCGGTTCTCCCGTTGATGAGCTACGGTACCACGTACACAAACACACACACACTTCGCGGTCAAACTTATAACACTCCTCTTTTTGCGTCGGGGGTTAAAACAGAGGAGGAAAAGACAAAAGATTAGCACAACGAACATTATGAAGATATGAATACAACATGAAAAACGTAAGGTGTGAAAAATATCTTAGATCTGAAATCTTTATAAACTCGCGAGGTCTACAGCGCGCAGAGCCATTATTTTTATTAGATCGCTACACAACATACATTTTTAATTATGCCAAAAAATAAAATAGGTCTACCAAATAGGGTAGGTACCTATTACTGATAATAATGTGCATTCTCAAAACATAAAAATTCTAAATACAAAATTTATCCAAAAAAAACTATAATACTTAGAGTGTGCCACCTGACTACTACGCTTCACAGTAAAGGTAGGTTCAGTGCATTCGTTTACACAAAGTCGATTTTCATTGATAAATTCTGGTAATTCTTTTTTATTTATATATTTTTTGCCTATGCCAGGGTCATTGCACGCGAGAGCGAAAGAACACGATAAACTATGAATTGGAATAATTGGAGTTTCAAACTACGTCCATAAATTCATTGATATTTTGGGATAAACGCAAACCTTAATAACTTTGGTAATAAACGATAATATTAAATTTTGATTACTCACATGTATTAATAGGGTCTTTAATATTAAGCCTTTATTTTTTTTTGCATAATTAAAAACTTATGGTATATAGCCATTACATTGTCCATTGTCATCAATTTCTCAATCATTTGGATGATTAGCGTAAAATAAAAAAATATTCTTCACAAATTATACCACATTAAATATAAATAATTTTATTCGAAATAGTTATACTTTTCCATTACCAATATAGGTACTCAGTCACAGTTTACTAAATCGAAAACAGATGGCCACCAAAATCCGTTTACTCAACTGTGACAACATTGAAAACTAATGTATTATTATAGAAATATGTAACTAAAATTATTTACTATCTACTAAAATTATTTATCTAGTTTATTTTACTACCCCCCGGGGATTCACTTCCGTGGGAGTTTCGGTATAAAAGTACCCAATGTGTTATTCCAGGTTATACTCTACACGTGTATCGAATTTAATAACAATCTGTCCAGTATATTTTGAACAAACATACATACATGTTTGTATGTACGTTTGATTTTGTATGATGGCATTGATGATTTTGTATGTGCATAGCGCCTGTAGCATTTAAAAGTCTTAACTAATATCATAAATGTGCAAGTAAGTTTGTTTGTTACCTCTTGTCGCTTTATCTACTCAACCTACCTTCTTGAAATTATGCATAGGTTTTTTTTATTTGAAATACGGAGAAGGACCTTTGTTAAAATTATATAGTTGGTACCTACCTATATCTTAAATTAATTCTCATGTAAGTGGCTGTGTGTCTTTATGAGAATAAAGTTCTTTAAGCCCAGAAGGACAAATGGTACATACCTTCCATCCCGGAAAATTACCTGTTCCATGGGAACCTCACGCGGGCACCGCCAAGCCGCGGAGAAAAGCTAGTATCCTACTAACATTATATAAAATTTGTGAGGTCGTGTATGTTTGTTACTCTTTCACGCAAATTCTATTGAACCTGAAATTTGAAGTGAAATTTTGGTACGCGGGTAGAATATAACCTGGAATAACACATAGGGTAGTTTTTATCCCGAAATTCCTACGAGCAAAGCCCCGGGACAGTAGTATATATACATAGGGCTAGTAGTATATATATATATAAGCCTTAGTATTCACCAGGGCTTCGAGGATAATAGACAGAAGTAGAGAATAATAATTAAGAATAATAAAAATATCATATTGATATGTTTGTTCAATAAACAAATCAGATAGTAAAAAACTACAGATTTCATTAAAAGTGTTGAAAATCATTAAACATTTACTATCGAACCAGAGATCCAACAAAAATCAGTTTAACAAATTGTATGGCCTTTATCGATTACATATCGTCTGAGATCTGATTAATGTGGTATCGACAAACGATTCAGGTGGCGTGTAGGTATACGATTCTTATCGATTGGGAATATCTCGTTAATAAATCGTGTTGGGTAAAGTGTAAGATTACGTATGGATTTAACAGGTAAAGTAATCGATATTCTGATCGAAATGACAACAGTTAATGCTTGTGTTAATGGAAATAAAGAAATACAAGTAGCCGCGTGGGTGTTTAATAGTATTTTTAACTAATTGTGTGTCACACACCATCTTACAACACGTAAAAATTTTACTTCACCATTCACTATGCTACTTCGCTTTCTGGAGCTCCGTCGCGTTCGATTCCCAGCGAAGGTAAATATTTCTACCTGAGGGGTTAGTGCGAGTTTGCATTTCAGTCTAGTTTAACATTTTATACCCATCACAAAAAGTGCATAACGCCACTAAAGAAGTTTTCACTTCAAAACTATATCACTTGTTTAATTAATTCTGGCTGTAAATCTGAAGTAACGGATACTTGTAACATTAACGACGTTCAGCTTTATAAATCCGCACAATCCACCCCTATTTACCCTTAACTTCTGAAAAGGGGAGCTCGCTAAAAAGGCATTTGTTTCTTTTAAGATTAGTCTATTAACAAAGTTTTCGCTAACTTTTTCCCTTTATCTTTTCAAATGAAAATGTATTTGTTTTGTATATAATATGGATACAAGCCCAGTGCTTGGGTTCTCTCGTCTTTTGATAGGCTTTCGGAATTTAGGGATGTGTATTTTTGCAATTATAAATGAAACTAGCTTTTTCCCGCGGCTCCGCTCGCGTGAAATTCCCACGGGAGTAATTATTTTTCCGGGATGAAATGTACCTTATGTCCTTCTCTGTACTGGAAACTATATAATTATATGCAAAATTTAAAGAAGATCAGTGGAATAGATAGAGTGTGAAGAGGTAACAAACGAATTTACTTTCGCATTTATATTAGTTGGGATTATCATCATCATCGAAGTGATGTTTTAAAAAAAATAAAAAAATGTCTATTGTAGAAATTCGTAAACTTTTATAATAAAAATTATATTTTGAAATGTCATCTCTTCTTCTTTTCTCTTCTTTAGGTATTTTATTACCTTTTTTTATTAAATAAAAATAAATTAAAAATAAAATTTCGATGGTCACCCCAAGACAACGTGAGTAGTTCACTCAAGTTTATATTAAAATTCCACATTTTATTATCATTGTATCTCAATGATGTCTGGTAAACACACTATCGCCGAACCCGGCCAGTGGGTGAAGAACAAAATAACAACGAAGACACAGCGAACCAATCACAGTGCGCCATTGTGACGCAACGACAACCACACTGGAACGTCATTGGTTCGCTGCGTCACATTTCGAATCAATTCGATGGTGAGAAGTGAAAATGCCAACCCGCACTTCGCCCTCTGATGCCGACGCGAATGTACGAACATTGCGTAGCTTATATACAAAGGTTTTAATTAACGCAATGAAAAAATCAGCAATGTATGCCGAATCTGTCATTACGGACAAACAAAACATTTTTTCAACTTGTTCCTTTGCTCAAAGGATGGTTATAGCGCGCCGAGAGAATCTAATTTTCTTTAGGTTTTATTCACAAAGTTCGATTCGTAAATTTATTAGTCAGCCCTTTTCTTACATTTATTTACAATCGGGTTTCCGACAATTTTTTTTTTGGGATTTCGCATTTTTCAGGTATAAAACGGTGCTTGGATGGTCTCATATATGTATGCTACGAAATAATTTAAAAAAAAATCTATTATGCATTTTGGTAGCGCTCCTAGTGTTAAGGTAGGTACAGTAAATTGTCATTGTTTTAAATTCTAAAACATTGATTAAAGGTTGCGAATGTCAAACGCGTGTATCTTTTGACAAGCCGGCAAGGATTCCAATAAAAAGAAACAACAATTTAAAATTTTTCAATGCTTTATCAGTTTTATATGGAACTAACTCACGTAAAACTATTTATAGACCAGTCAAGAATGTGCTTGCGTGTGTGAGATTCGCAGTGCGTTCGGGAATGTATGAAGCCTGCGCCGGCTGCACGGCTCTCATCCTCGTAATTCCAGTCATTATTCGGTAACTGAATCAAGGTTAAAGAAATTTGATAAGGTGAGATATGGCCTTCACAGGCACATTTTCACGTCATATCAAGAATGAAATAAAATTTTACAAAGCCACAGAATACTAACATTTCGGAACGACCACTGCTGAGAGGAAATTGAACTGCGCATACCAAATTTCATCAAAATCGATCCATAATTTAGCCGGCAAAATGTGATATATTGACAGATATTCACATTTAATAATATTGGTAAAGGAAATGGTAATATGTATGAACAGATTCCGACTCAAAAAGGTTAGGCGGTCTTTCGTAGGTCAAAGTGTAAAATTGTTCAATAAACTCCCTGCCAAAATTTAAATCATATATTAAAAATTCTTTGATGGCTAATGCTTATATGCTAATGTTTGTAGCTTTGGTAAACATAATTTAATTTAGAATATGACGTGAAAAAGTGCCTGTGAAGGCCTAATTTCTGAATAAATGATTTGATTTTTTTTTATGGTCTATGTGTAGTTTATCTAAAAAACTGTAAACTATGCGATATATAGAGAAAGGCAAGGAGCCACCTGTAGCCGGCCTAAGCCGGACAGTAGCCGGTTAACGCCGCCGAGATCCGGCTAAGACCGGTTTCTGCCGGATTTATAGCGGTTGAACAATGAATGTTTTAGAATAATGTACTGTAAAGTTTGTTTCACTTTTCGGCTACTAGGTCACGTCCTGGCTCTGTTCGGGTAAAAACATAATAAATTATACATTTATACTTTCCGCAGAATCACATTATCTATTGGTGAAAATCGTACAAAACTCCATTTGATAGTTTTTGAGTTTATCGCGTTCGTACAAACAGACACGAAAAGAGAACTTTTTATTATATGTAAAGATGTGAAAGTATGGGGTGTCAGGGTGTAAAGATGTTCGTTACTCAATCACGCCAAATCTACTTGACAAATTCCAATTAAATTTGGTAAACAGGTAGAATAAATATATCCTGGAACAGCATATGGTACATTTTTATCCCGCATTTCCCACATGAACAAAACTCTGAGGCGCAGCTAGTAGTCGGATATTCTGTTATATTGCAAATAGCTATAGTAATCCATTCATTTTATTCTGAACTGTGATAGATTGGACCAAATCTTGCAACCGAACTATTTCCGCTTATCGGACATTTTGAAATGGGGACTAAATCAATTTGCCACATGCTTTGAAAATACGTGACAAATTGACTGTGGTGAACTGATTCTTTGAGCATAACTGGTATGCTTATAGAATGTTCAGTCGCTCACATAAAACCTGACTATATTAATAAAGAAATTCCAGTAAGGAAATGTTACACTTGACTCTGCCTAGAGCTTTCATTACTTTTTGTACAGAAACAATCATCGAGACATGGCTAGTTTCTTACATGCTATTTTCAGTGGGATCCCTTCTTTAGTTCCCAGAGAAGCAATAGACAAATAAAATAAAATAAATGTTTTGTAAAATCTTACTTCAATAAATTTCTGCGAGTATTCATTACTTTACTTGAAAAGAAACTAAATAAAAAAAATATCCAAATTAAAAAGCCCGTCAAGTGCTTTGTGGTAACGTGCCCAAAAAGCTGGCAGCATTACAGTTTTTGAAAAAACAATTATATACACCGTGATACATATAAATATAAAGTGAGAAATAATATGATGACAGACAGTAAATAGGAAAGTACAAAGGCGCTGCTTATTTCATAATGAAATTTACGGCAGACCCATGTGAGGAGAGTTGAAAAGAAGTAATATTTCTACAAAAATAAGCGATTACAGAAGCTTCAATTTGTAATGCGTTCCAGATAAGGATTGACAGGAGCTCCCAATCCATTGTTCAGTTTTATTACCCTACAAATAAACCCTTATTTTTATGCATACAAAGATTTCCATTTAAATTGGAAACTGGCCGATACTCGATGTGTGATAGCAAATTACTATACAAACAGATGCCACGCGAAAATTACACACAAAGTCGATTTTCATTGATAAATTCTGGTAATTCTTTTTTATTTATATATTTTTTGCCTATGCCAGGGTCATTGCACGCGAGAGCGAAAGAACACGATAAACTATGAATTGGAATAATTGGAGTTTCAAACTACGTCCATAAATTCATTGATATTTTGGGATAAACGCAAACCTTAATAACTTTGGTAATAAACGATAATATTAAATTTTGATTACTCACATGTATTAATAGGGTCTTTAATATTAAGCCTTTATTTTTTTTTGCATAATTAAAAACTTATGGTATATAGCCATTACATTGTCCATTGTCATCAATTTCTCAATCATTTGGATGATTAGCGTAAAATAAAAAAATATTCTTCACAAATTATACCACATTAAATATAAATAATTTTATTCGAAATAGTTATACTTTTCCATTACCAATATAGGTACTCAGTCACAGTTTACTAAATCGAAAACAGATGGCCACCAAAATCCGTTTACTCAACTGTGACAACATTGAAAACTAATGTATTATTATAGAAATATGTAACTAAAATTATTTACTATCTACTAAAATTATTTATCTAGTTTATTTTACTACCCCCCGGGGATTCACTTCCGTGGGAGTTTCGGTATAAAAGTACCCAATGTGTTATTCCAGGTTATACTCTACACGTGTATCGAATTTAATAACAATCTGTCCAGTATATTTTGAACAAACATACATACATGTTTGTATGTACGTTTGATTTTGTATGATGGCATTGATGATTTTGTATGTGCATAGCGCCTGTAGCATTTAAAAGTCTTAACTAATATCATAAATGTGCAAGTAAGTTTGTTTGTTACCTCTTGTCGCTTTATCTACTCAACCTACCTTCTTGAAATTATGCATAGGTTTTTTTTATTTGAAATACGGAGAAGGACCTTTGTTAAAATTATATAGTTGGTACCTACCTATATCTTAAATTAATTCTCATGTAAGTGGCTGTGTGTCTTTATGAGAATAAAGTTCTTTAAGCCCAGAAGGACAAATGGTACATACCTTCCATCCCGGAAAATTACCTGTTCCATGGGAACCTCACGCGGGCACCGCCAAGCCGCGGAGAAAAGCTAGTATCCTACTAACATTATATAAAATTTGTGAGGTCGTGTATGTTTGTTACTCTTTCACGCAAATTCTATTGAACCTGAAATTTGAAGTGAAATTTTGGTACGCGGGTAGAATATAACCTGGAATAACACATAGGGTAGTTTTTATCCCGAAATTCCTACGAGCAAAGCCCCGGGACAGTAGTATATATACATAGGGCTAGTAGTATATATATATATAAGCCTTAGTATTCACCAGGGCTTCGAGGATAATAGACAGAAGTAGAGAATAATAATTAAGAATAATAAAAATATCATATTGATATGTTTGTTCAATAAACAAATCAGATAGTAAAAAACTACAGATTTCATTAAAAGTGTTGAAAATCATTAAACATTTACTATCGAACCAGAGATCCAACAAAAATCAGTTTAACAAATTGTATGGCCTTTATCGATTACATATCGTCTGAGATCTGATTAATGTGGTATCGACAAACGATTCAGGTGGCGTGTAGGTATACGATTCTTATCGATTGGGAATATCTCGTTAATAAATCGTGTTGGGTAAAGTGTAAGATTACGTATGGATTTAACAGGTAAAGTAATCGATATTCTGATCGAAATGACAACAGTTAATGCTTGTGTTAATGGAAATAAAGAAATACAAGTAGCCGCGTGGGTGTTTAATAGTATTTTTAACTAATTGTGTGTCACACACCATCTTACAACACGTAAAAATTTTACTTCACCATTCACTATGCTACTTCGCTTTCTGGAGCTCCGTCGCGTTCGATTCCCAGCGAAGGTAAATATTTCTACCTGAGGGGTTAGTGCGAGTTTGCATTTCAGTCTAGTTTAACATTTTATACCCATCACAAAAAGTGCATAACGCCACTAAAGAAGTTTTCACTTCAAAACTATATCACTTGTTTAATTAATTCTGGCTGTAAATCTGAAGTAACGGATACTTGTAACATTAACGACGTTCAGCTTTATAAATCCGCACAATCCACCCCTATTTACCCTTAACTTCTGAAAAGGGGAGCTCGCTAAAAAGGCATTTGTTTCTTTTAAGATTAGTCTATTAACAAAGTTTTCGCTAACTTTTTCCCTTTATCTTTTCAAATGAAAATGTATTTGTTTTGTATATAATATGGATACAAGCCCAGTGCTTGGGTTCTCTCGTCTTTTGATAGGCTTTCGGAATTTAGGGATGTGTATTTTTGCAATTATAAATGAAACTAGCTTTTTCCCGCGGCTCCGCTCGCGTGAAATTCCCACGGGAGTAATTATTTTTCCGGGATGAAATGTACCTTATGTCCTTCTCTGTACTGGAAACTATATAATTATATGCAAAATTTAAAGAAGATCAGTGGAATAGATAGAGTGTGAAGAGGTAACAAACGAATTTACTTTCGCATTTATATTAGTTGGGATTATCATCATCATCGAAGTGATGTTTTAAAAAAAATAAAAAAATGTCTATTGTAGAAATTCGTAAACTTTTATAATAAAAATTATATTTTGAAATGTCATCTCTTCTTCTTTTCTCTTCTTTAGGTATTTTATTACCTTTTTTTATTAAATAAAAATAAATTAAAAATAAAATTTCGATGGTCACCCCAAGACAACGTGAGTAGTTCACTCAAGTTTATATTAAAATTCCACATTTTATTATCATTGTATCTCAATGATGTCTGGTAAACACACTATCGCCGAACCCGGCCAGTGGGTGAAGAACAAAATAACAACGAAGACACAGCGAACCAATCACAGTGCGCCATTGTGACGCAACGACAACCACACTGGAACGTCATTGGTTCGCTGCGTCACATTTCGAATCAATTCGATGGTGAGAAGTGAAAATGCCAACCCGCACTTCGCCCTCTGATGCCGACGCGAATGTACGAACATTGCGTAGCTTATATACAAAGGTTTTAATTAACGCAATGAAAAAATCAGCAATGTATGCCGAATCTGTCATTACGGACAAACAAAACATTTTTTCAACTTGTTCCTTTGCTCAAAGGATGGTTATAGCGCGCCGAGAGAATCTAATTTTCTTTAGGTTTTATTCACAAAGTTCGATTCGTAAATTTATTAGTCAGCCCTTTTCTTACATTTATTTACAATCGGGTTTCCGACAATTTTTTTTTTGGGATTTCGCATTTTTCAGGTATAAAACGGTGCTTGGATGGTCTCATATATGTATGCTACGAAATAATTTAAAAAAAAATCTATTATGCATTTTGGTAGCGCTCCTAGTGTTAAGGTAGGTACAGTAAATTGTCATTGTTTTAAATTCTAAAACATTGATTAAAGGTTGCGAATGTCAAACGCGTGTATCTTTTGACAAGCCGGCAAGGATTCCAATAAAAAGAAACAACAATTTAAAATTTTTCAATGCTTTATCAGTTTTATATGGAACTAACTCACGTAAAACTATTTATAGACCAGTCAAGAATGTGCTTGCGTGTGTGAGATTCGCAGTGCGTTCGGGAATGTATGAAGCCTGCGCCGGCTGCACGGCTCTCATCCTCGTAATTCCAGTCATTATTCGGTAACTGAATCAAGGTTAAAGAAATTTGATAAGGTGAGATATGGCCTTCACAGGCACATTTTCACGTCATATCAAGAATGAAATAAAATTTTACAAAGCCACAGAATACTAACATTTCGGAACGACCACTGCTGAGAGGAAATTGAACTGCGCATACCAAATTTCATCAAAATCGATCCATAATTTAGCCGGCAAAATGTGATATATTGACAGATATTCACATTTAATAATATTGGTAAAGGAAATGGTAATATGTATGAACAGATTCCGACTCAAAAAGGTTAGGCGGTCTTTCGTAGGTCAAAGTGTAAAATTGTTCAATAAACTCCCTGCCAAAATTTAAATCATATATTAAAAATTCTTTGATGGCTAATGCTTATATGCTAATGTTTGTAGCTTTGGTAAACATAATTTAATTTAGAATATGACGTGAAAAAGTGCCTGTGAAGGCCTAATTTCTGAATAAATGATTTGATTTTTTTTTATGGTCTATGTGTAGTTTATCTAAAAAACTGTAAACTATGCGATATATAGAGAAAGGCAAGGAGCCACCTGTAGCCGGCCTAAGCCGGACAGTAGCCGGTTAACGCCGCCGAGATCCGGCTAAGACCGGTTTCTGCCGGATTTATAGCGGTTGAACAATGAATGTTTTAGAATAATGTACTGTAAAGTTTGTTTCACTTTTCGGCTACTAGGTCACGTCCTGGCTCTGTTCGGGTAAAAACATAATAAATTATACATTTATACTTTCCGCAGAATCACATTATCTATTGGTGAAAATCGTACAAAACTCCATTTGATAGTTTTTGAGTTTATCGCGTTCGTACAAACAGACACGAAAAGAGAACTTTTTATTATATGTAAAGATGTGAAAGTATGGGGTGTCAGGGTGTAAAGATGTTCGTTACTCAATCACGCCAAATCTACTTGACAAATTCCAATTAAATTTGGTAAACAGGTAGAATAAATATATCCTGGAACAGCATATGGTACATTTTTATCCCGCATTTCCCACATGAACAAAACTCTGAGGCGCAGCTAGTAGTCGGATATTCTGTTATATTGCAAATAGCTATAGTAATCCATTCATTTTATTCTGAACTGTGATAGATTGGACCAAATCTTGCAACCGAACTATTTCCGCTTATCGGACATTTTGAAATGGGGACTAAATCAATTTGCCACATGCTTTGAAAATACGTGACAAATTGACTGTGGTGAACTGATTCTTTGAGCATAACTGGTATGCTTATAGAATGTTCAGTCGCTCACATAAAACCTGACTATATTAATAAAGAAATTCCAGTAAGGAAATGTTACACTTGACTCTGCCTAGAGCTTTCATTACTTTTTGTACAGAAACAATCATCGAGACATGGCTAGTTTCTTACATGCTATTTTCAGTGGGATCCCTTCTTTAGTTCCCAGAGAAGCAATAGACAAATAAAATAAAATAAATGTTTTGTAAAATCTTACTTCAATAAATTTCTGCGAGTATTCATTACTTTACTTGAAAAGAAACTAAATAAAAAAAATATCCAAATTAAAAAGCCCGTCAAGTGCTTTGTGGTAACGTGCCCAAAAAGCTGGCAGCATTACAGTTTTTGAAAAAACAATTATATACACCGTGATACATATAAATATAAAGTGAGAAATAATATGATGACAGACAGTAAATAGGAAAGTACAAAGGCGCTGCTTATTTCATAATGAAATTTACGGCAGACCCATGTGAGGAGAGTTGAAAAGAAGTAATATTTCTACAAAAATAAGCGATTACAGAAGCTTCAATTTGTAATGCGTTCCAGATAAGGATTGACAGGAGCTCCCAATCCATTGTTCAGTTTTATTACCCTACAAATAAACCCTTATTTTTATGCATACAAAGATTTCCATTTAAATTGGAAACTGGCCGATACTCGATGTGTGATAGCAAATTACTATACAAACAGATGCCACGCGAAAATTACATTTGTACCGTTGTAATAAAATTTAGATTTGATCCCATTGGTATGTGTGACGCATTTGTCTAGATGTTTTACGATGTTTATCTATTGTTCACTATTTAGGATTAATCAGCCGTGGCTTAGTCAACCAAGGGTTCCAACCGTGACTGAAAATGAGCAGGTTTGAATTTTAAATGACCCCGATATGTATTCTAAGGTGTGTCCCGTCCCGAGTAAGATCATTAAACAAATAAAAAAAAAAACTATAAATATATAACTACTTCAATGAATTTTATTGCAAAAATGTCATTTTTGACACAAGCGTTTATTGTTGTCAGAGAGATCTTATTGCTTTCAATGTGTGACAAAAAAATCACGTCCTTGCGGTAATTTTTTCAGGAGTTCACACGTCTCGAGCCGTACCTGGTTGCACCATCAGGCCATGCTTATCATTTCAGCTCAATCGGTTGAAGTTACAAAATTGATTTGCAAGATTCCACCCGAATTGACATAGGCGCATAGGGACATACAAAGTTACATTGCGAATTCAATAAAACCTTGTGAAAGTAAAAAACAAGTTAAAATTAAATATAACTATGTGAGATAATGCTATGTTTTTAATTTTACCTTTTGCGAAGGACCAAGAGACGTTAACAAAGAATAACTATCATAGAAAGTTCTCAAACTATGATACATTGTGATATAAATCAATTTCCGTCTACGTGCTCGTATGGCCTAAGAAAAACTGAGATACAATCTTAAGGATAAAACCAATAATACACCTTATCACGGTGTAGTAAAGTAAAAAATATATTGTCGAAGTGATAGTTTCCAAAAAAGGTCCACTTAATGGGTGGACTTTCCGCAAAGCTTTTGTGATAAGATATAAAATAGTGTTTGTACTAGTCACGCGATATTATAGAAACAAAATATCGATAGTTTATTAAGATAGATTGATTTAATTAAAGCGTATTACGTATTCTAGATACAAAACAAACACACAGAAAAAATCAATAATAATATATAATACATGAAGAAACATAGATTTGTAGGTGTAACTGGCTTAAAACGTGCTGTTTTGACATATAGCCACTTGCGTTGTGTCGATAGCTGACATGCAAGTGTGCGTATTGTGTATATGCCCTTAGGACAAAATGAATTCGATTAGTATAGTGTGTGACTCAAAGACTGCTTTTCCAAATGAGCGCTAGGGTTTTCCATGAAATACAACTAGGTACATTGCTGGTTTTCCCATAAAATTTCTCACTAGTTTCTCACTCACTTTTTCTAGTACTAATTGAAATTGAATAATGTACTTCGATTAACTACGATTATGGCCGATCTAGTATCTGGCAGCAGATTACATACAATTTTATTTCAATGTTATTATGAATAAACTAATTTTACGAAATTCCTGTACGTAAGGGTTAAAATTTACTTTTGAATAATTATTTGAATATTGCATATAAGAACTTTCTTTTTCAGAATTCATTATGTAATACAACATTTCAATGCTTATATTTGAAATAGCTAATTATAAAAAAAAAATAATATATTCACTTCATAAATAAAATTATATTTACATTCATTTCGCTTGAAACAACCGTGGAACGGAAGAGATAAAAAAATCAATTGAACATCGAATTAATCACAAACAAATATCGATATAATATAATCAACATGCCACTACCCTAGTTCACAGCTCTAATTTAAGTGATTTTGACAGGAAAATATTACCCGAAGGGGACGATTCACTAATCTCCGTTTATAACGCACTTTACGACTAAAGTTTCGTGTATATAGTTTTGACGTATGTGTATATTAAACTTGGGGGAATTTATGAAAGGGTTTTTATGATACCCCCATGGTTTGCCTTTGTTACTTCAGCCCGATATAAAAGTTTAATCTCTGAATCACTTGGAGGTTTATATAAAACTAGATGTTGGCCGAGGCTTCGCTCCCGTGGGAATTGTGAGATAAAATATAGCCCATAGCAATCTTAGATAATGTACATTTCTAATAACGAAAGAATTTTTGAAATCGGTTCGGTAGTTTCGGAGATTACCCGCCTCAAACATACAAACTCACAAACGCTTACCTCTTTATAATAATAGTACTTAAGTACTTATAGACTGCATACTCTGTGCTTAAACTATCCTCAGGAATCAACACTCTCTATTGGAGAAAATCCGTGTGGTATTTTTTGAGTTTATCGCGAGCAGATTGACAGACAGACGCGGCATAAGACGTTGTTTTATAATATGTAGGCATTACTGACTTTTATAGAAAGCAAGTAGTCGATTTTTTCCATACTTCCAAGTATTCCATACCGTCCAAACTGAATATTATAAATGTGACGGGCGTCGGTCGTGGTCCACCTGTTAAATTCACCTGGGTGGACCATGGGCAATTTTTCTTGCCGGTAGTCATAAAAAAAAGCAGTTTGTCATCTGAACGAAATTCGCGGTATTGCTAATCGTAATTGGTAAGGCTAGCCACAGACAAGACTACTACAGAATTTTGAAAATAATAATGAGATGAAAAAAATCTGGAATCGAGCGGGAGTTGAACCCGCGACCCTGTTACACTTTCACAGCTTTTAACCACTGAACTAATGAGACTAATATGACTGAACTAATGAACTAACGAGATAATACGGAAATCAATACTTATCAAAATAAATATCATTAAATGCTTAAGAAAAAATATTACATTGTGTGAATTAAATTAATAATAAGTTACTAATATATTGGTCATAAAAAAGTGCTTTAAATAGTTTTACTCACATCTACCACCAAAGTCGTCTCAAACAAATTTATTTTTCTCTCTCATTAAAATGTTTTCGGGTGAATTTCACGAGCGTTTTAAACGCCGCCGTGGGCTATCATATTAGGATTTATAAAATTGTACATTGCACAGTAATCAATTTAATTATCCCATTTTATAAATAAGTAAAGTACTGGTACAATGTTAATTTTATAAATGTATAATTAAAAAAAAAATATTCAAAAATAATATGCGACACTAATGAAACGCTACACGCCGCGTTCAAACAGTCGTGAAATTCACCATTTCCCCGTTTCTTCCTCAGCGGTATAACGTCGGAGCCCAGAGTCCGCTTTCCTACTTTTTCGTCTCCACTTCGTACGATCGTCGATATCCTTAGTTGACAGACCACACAAACAAATTCATTATTATACAAATGAAAAAAAAAAAACAAATTTAACTTCATGGTTGCGGACGGCCCAAAGATTCTTTTTCGAAACGCGCGCTTTTTCCCCAAAAACGGGGAGATAAAAGAAATTTATTGTTAAGATTAGAACGATGCCCGGATTGTTGGATGCAGTGACAATCTGGTCAGGGGTGAAAGTATTTGTGATTTGTCGTTGTCAAAAAAAATTGTTTTCTTATTTTTTTGGTAATTACTCGCCCGATCTTCAGTGAATTTCTATATAGACTTGCCAAAGTGAAACAATTAATATATAACAGTAATAAGATTTGCCTGTAAAATGAAATAAGATACCTTCAGGTGTTTAATTTTAGAGCTTTATACAGGTACATAAGGTTTACATTGCTATTTAGATCTCACTATCGAGTCGTTTCGCAGTGAGACGCAACATACCAATCACAGTGCTCCATTGTGACGCAACGACAGCTACGCTGTAATGTGATTGGTTCGCTGAGCCTCACGAATCGATAGATAGTGAGAAGTTAAATGCAAACCGCTAGGTAAACCCGCACTTCGCCCTCTATGCAGGATTTTTGACATAAAACGTCACTTGAACATGACATGAACACTTGTTGATTTTTAGACATGAAAAGTCACTTTCGCCTAACGTCAACATCAAATAAAAATTTGCTAACGTCATGTTTGCATTTTGATTTTTTCATTAATTTGAATCAATAATGTTCACTATCTTATTTCAAAATTAGAGACATTTAAACATACATTTTACCATTATGTAAGTGTTTATCTTTCAAAAGAATATACCTAATAAAAAAACATCGCAATGTAAGCCCTAAAATAGGGTTACATAGGGTTCTATTTGCGATTCGCCTACACCAAAAACATAAGCGTCATTCTTTTTTTTAAATTGACCCATTTTACAGCAAATTGTGTGTAGATAAGAATAAAGCTTTTAACGTTTGATCTCGCCGTTGTCTAAAAAGCTCTTTTCATCCAGTTTTCATCCCATAAAAGCTTCATTTGTCTTGAACAAGAAAGCACATGGTTCTTGTTGTGTCTTTTACGCACGAATTTTCACAAAGAATACGATTTTTATTGTGTTTAAATGTTTTTTACGCTTAGATTTTATTTGTTTTTATTCGATAAGTCAATAAAAATATGCTTATCCTTACTTGTTATAAAACAAAGTCCTCAGTCGCGTCTGTATCTGACGGTTCCAATAAACTCAAAAACTACTGCATGTATTTTCATGCAGTTTTTACCAATAGATAGAGTAGCAATAGATAGTGTGGTTCCTGAGGAATGAATTTTTATATAATTAGAATAACTATAAACATTCTCATAATTAAAATAAATCAACCATCGATTAGTAAATAAATATTAGGACAAACCACATATTGAGTTAGCCCCAAAGTTCGAGACTCGTGTTATAATATACTAACTCAACGATACTATATTTTATAACAAATACATAATTGTATATTGATAAACATCCAAGAGTCCGCCAATCAGGTAAAAGATCATTTTCCATCATGACCCGACCGGGTATCGAACCCGGGAGTTCTCGATTCAGAGGCAAGCACTTTACCACTACGCCACCGAGGTCGTCTAAATAGGTATAATAATAGGTAAATAATTTAATTAATAATAGGTATAATAATTTAATAATAGGTATAATAAATTACCTATTTTACTAATGTAAAATAGGTAATTAAATGTGCACATTGGGTGCATTTATTATTTATTTTATTTTGTAACACACTAGCAGCTCATCAAGCTGATGCGTGCGCGTCTTGAAGTTTGGAGATTTTATCCAATCTGTTCTTAAAACTGTTGACTGTAGGTGCCAATAGTACAGAAGGTGACAACATTCTCATTGAGTTTGTTCCAGTCTGGAACCACACGATTGGATAGAAAATTACCGGTTTTTATATATATATCTAAATGACAAGTACCTATGATTGATGTCGTCAATGTATTATGGCAATCCTGAGTAGCAATCTCAGATACGATACTGCATTGCGTAATATGTTCTGATTATGTCACCTGCACGGGTATAATGTCTTTAGATCGTGATATGTGACATTGCAAGGGAATATATACCTTTATGATGGGCAGTCGCTTTCAAGAAGTTGCGCGCATGTAGTAAAAATATATAATGTTTTAAGATAAATAAATAAATATATAAATATATTAGGACAAATCACACAGATTGAACTAGCCCCAAAGTAAGTTCGAGACTTGTGTTATGGGATACTAATTCAACGATACTATATTTTATAACAAATACATATATAGATAAACATCCAAGACCCGGGTCAATCAGAAAAAGATCATTTTCCATCATGACCCGACCGGGGATCGAACCCGGGACCTCTCGGTTCAGTGGCAAGAACTTTACCACTGCGCCACCGAGGTCGTCAAATGTTTTAAAAAAACAAAAAATGTTTTAAGAGACTTACCCTCCATAAGTTTAGGATTATTTGCGATTAAGTATATAAAAGAAAAGATTTAGCAGTGAAAAATATACGACGCTTTAATGTCAGAAGGAAAAGGCGGGAAACACAGAACTATAAAAATGTTGCAATTGTATAAAAAATGTCTTGAATAAGTACTAATAAGGCACCTTTTCTCGTGGAACGGAATTTATTTCAAAAACGACTAAACCGATTTTGTTGACCCACGAACTTAAAAATTCTATTGACAGGTCCTACTTACCTTTTAAATTTTATCAAAATCAGACACAGAAATTTAAACGCGTTACAAACAAACATACATATAAAAAATGGATTTTTGCTTCAAGTTGATTTGTAGACCTCGCTCGCTTCGTTCGTTCGGTCAATAAAAACTATATGGCATCAAAAACATGCAGTAAAAAAACCAAGTGTCGCAGCTCAGTTTTTCTACCGTAAAACGTTGTGTGATCCATATAACCAAGTCGGCTAATTTATTTAGTCCCTACTTAAGGGACCTTCTGTCTTAAGTTAGTACGTAAGTTACTGTCATATCAATATTAAAAATCTTTTACGTTTTAAAAATAAAAAGATCAATTGGCCATCGCATGATTAAATTGTATAGTTCGTATTCGTTCGCTCGGTCAACAAAAACTAGTAAGTAAATACGGTGATTTGTATATATTTTCACCATTTCGCTCGATATTTAAGTCTTATCTTTCAGCCTGCATCCAAGCCACTTGGAATACGTCAAGTAATCCTTAGCTTAACACACGAGCATTGTTGTAAGGAAGTCTTATTTAAGCATCTTAACTAGGGTTGCCTACTTTATTTGACAAAAAAATATGTATAATTTCATAATAGCGCTAAAAATGTCATGTCTGCTATAATTTTCCGTAGAAAAAAAAAAAAAAAAATGAAAAATGTTTATTTCTTTAACAAAATTGGTACATCAATTACATGTTATTGTGACCTCCTATTAAGTGAAAAACACCTGTATCAGGAGGTCACGCTCTTCCATAGCCAGTAATAGTAAAGTACCTATTAACGAAATAAATGTTTTGACAAAAATAAGTTAAAGAAAGTCGAACATGCAAAGAAGAAGGAGAGGAAGTAAGATTAACAAAAACCTATTACACAACACGTTCAAATAATTTTTCGATCTCCTCGTAGTCCTTTTCCTTCAACCAAGCAGTTATCAGTTTCTTACAAGTAAATTTAGGTAACAAATAAAAGTCTATTTCTTTATTGACTAAATTATATATACGTTTTGATTCATTGTTATACTGTCTACTTGCAAACACTGTCCTGACGCCCGTACCAGTAGTCACTATGGCCACTTTTCTTCGTTTTAATAGATATGATGGATTGGGAGTCAGTGTTTTGTGAAGTTTTAGAATTAGAGATTATATCAATATGGAGTTCGGCGACCACATCCGTAGGAAAAAATGTATTTACGTGGATCCAAGAAAATATGTATGTAGTTTATGTGTTCATGTATGTTTTCGTTTAAATGCGATCCTTTTTAGTTAAATGGTGCCGATATTTGTATTAATTACGAATTACGATTTATTTATTGTTTTTTTTACGTGGTTTATGGTACTTGTCTGTAAATACAGTGCGGTAATATTTACAAACTGACAAGCATAATTTGTAGTTTTAGTGGGGGATCCTAAAATCAATTTCAATAGCTTAATTTAAAGTGGTAAATGGTGAATTTTCGAATAGTTTGACTATCGACATAACCGGCTTCCAAAATAAGTCTTAAATCTTAAAAATCAAGTAGGTATTAATAAAATTTTACACTAACCGCCAGCACAGATTATTATTCCTTAACAATAGTAGTAAAACGACTGTTGTCTTGTAGAAAATTGAAGAAGGATAATGACTGTTTATAAAAAAATAAATTAATTAATTGACAGTAAATATAGCATTTCTGCATAACTTATTATTTTTTCTATGATATATACCTACTCATAGTACGATACTATCTCCGTTAAACGTAAAAGAATTCAAACATACTCTAAGCATAATGTTTTTTGTCACTTTACAATATTAGGCGTTCACAGAAAGAGACAAAACATATTTTAGCTATATTTTATTGTACGAGTGGCAACCTTAAGTTATTGTTGAAAACGTATGGCTCAGAAAAGATTGGAGTTTCAGCAAAGTAATTATTTCAAATAAAGCTTAGTAAGCTTATGTGTTTTGTGTGTTAACAAAGGTGCACACGTGTGAAAGAGATAAAAATATCAAAATAATCGTAGCTTATATTCTGGAAACCTTTTGTATTGGCATTATCGCTGATATATTGTATTGTAAGTATGTTTCTACATTCTTACAATAAAATACATCAGTGTGTGTGCGTGTGTAACCTTCATTCAACATTCTAGCTACATACTACATGTTGGAGCGACTATTAATAATTGCAAAGTTGAAAGAAAATTAGCACCTACCATACCAAAAATACTTACTATATTTCCATATTGTGTTTTGGAAAAACAATCATGACGGAGTCCAGTATCCACTCTCCCACCTTATCGTCTCCGTTTAAGCATCCATCCATTTTTGAGACCATTAGAAGTCCTTAACAAGTCAAGACTTTTATCCATACTAATATTATAAACAAAAAATGAGACTTATTTTTAATCCCCGACGCATAAAGATGGGTGTTATAAGTTTAACGTGTCTTACTGTGTATGTGTCTGTGGCATCGTAGCTCCCAAACGGATGAATGGATTTTCGTTTAGTTTTTCATGTTATAGATAATTGTATCCCGAGTGTTCTTAGTCATGTTTCATGAAAATCGGTTCATGAAAATTGTTTATCAAAAGAAATTGGTAAAAATGTAATAGTGATGCTAGTTTGCAGGCGCAAAGCGCTTAAACCTAAGCAAACTCTGCCGTAAATCGTTCATTCAAAACCCCACGACACGCATTAAAATGAATTTTGATCTATCCCATTTGATAAGCTATCGAACTAACCAACTAACAGTCATTAGTTGACGAAAACTACGCGTATTTCATACAAAGCGGGTCATAAATCGTTTGAAATCATCCCTTGTTTATTTCTATGTAAATTTGTCCTCTGTTATCTCGGTTGAACAATGATTTAGGGCGTCCACAAGCGATTTCGGAACCAATTACAACGGCGTTAAATGTAATTTCGATTGGACATGATTTTTGATGAGGTTTTAAAAAGTTTTCTGTTTACTGTGTTGCTCATTTCCGTTATTCATATATGAAATTAAAAAAAAACATTATATTCGTTTCATTAGGTTTTTACAAAAATGTCATTTTAACACAAGCGATTATTTTCGCTATGAGAGATCTTGTTTCATTGTGCGTGACAAAAAAAAATGAAATATATCTGCTTTAAAATTGAGTTGCAAGATTCCTTCGAATTTTGATGGGGCTGTTTTTACCATCGGCCGCGTGCCTGATGTCAACCCTCCTTGGGATTGCTATCATTGCTTACCAGCTACGTGACTCTTAGTCACTTTGTACGAAGGCATGGAACGGAACCACACTCCACGAAAGTATAATACCTACCTCATTTTGTTGTATCTAAAAGCGTGCAATAAAAGTTTTTGTATTATATCGTACATACGCACGATAATATCTAAATAACTTCCTGACACTATTATATCGTAGTGTAGTGCCATCGATAGACTCCCACATATCGAGTATCGATAGATTAGCGAGCATTTGTCCCGATATTACGACGTGATGAATGAACTGACAGACGGCGAGAGGGAGACAATATTTTTTGTTAGTATAGAGCTATGAAGTTATAGATATATGTTTCAAGAAAAAATAATGTAATGGAAATGTTTTTCCATGTCGCTTATAAATGCATGAATCATGTGAATGTAGCTTTAATAAGTAATTAACTTTATTTACAATTGCATTTTAAAAACAATTAGATAGATTTTTGCTGATCAAAATAACAATAAATGCTTAATAAAAATCATAATTATTCTAGCTACAAACTACATGTTGGAACGACTATTAATGATTGCAAAGTTGAAAGAAAATTAGCACCTACCATACCAAAAATACTTACTATATTTCCATATTGTGTTTTGGAAAAACAATCATGACGGAGTCCAGTATCCACTCTCCCACCTTATCGTCTCCGTTTAAGCATCCATCCATTTTTGAGACCATTAGAAGTCCTTAACAAGTCAAGACAGTACTTTTATCCATACTAATATTAATAAACAAAAAATGAGACTTATTTTTAACCCCCGACGCAAAAAGATGGGTGTTATAAGTTTAACGTGTCTTATTTGTTATAGATAATTTTATCCCAAGTGTTCTTAGTCATGTTTCATGAAAATCGGTTCAGCCGTTCAAAAGTTGTAGCGAAATTAATATTGAAACTCGGGGGGTTCTTTTTAATTTGTCTAACAAATAAATTTGTCTTTGTTATAGTATATTACTCAAAAACTACTGGATAAATTTGGCAAAGAGACAGATGAAACCTTCAGAAGGAACATAGGCTACTTTTTTATCATGATTTTACCCGTACGATGCCGGGACGGTCTCCAAAATTAGCCTTGTCTATTCTTTAACAATCCTATGCCTTGATTCCTTTCAAGGAAAATCTGATCATTATTATGTTTCGATATAATCCTATTACATCGGGCAAAAGCTGTGCGTCTCCATTTTCTCATGTCACGAAATACTATATATATATATAAATATATTCTGCTTATTTCTCATAATAATAGGTAGAGGGCCTTGTCGACGGACGCCAGATGACGCCATTCCGATATTGCGAATATTTCGAAAATTACTGAATACTTATGCTACGAGTAAAGGATTCGGACCAGATCTATCGGTTTACAGGCGGGCGTGTTAATCATTACACCACCACTGCTTCGACCTTTTGAGCTTGATTAAAAAATTTAAATTCAAAACCTTTTCTTAAAAACGATAAATCAGTTTTTTTTTTAAATTTACTACGCAAAAATGAACCCCCTAAGGGCTTTGTTTACACGTAATCAACAACATAATTAATACAATTAACCCTTAAATTGCATTCTCTATGGACCCTTGATAGGGTGGTTTTTAATCTTTCCTACCCTCAATTATTTAGCCCTTTTTGTGGGCGGTCAGCCGTTTGGTGCCTACGGCTTGTTTATTAAATGCTTTTCATTTTATCAGTTTTTGCATTCTTACATAATATTGAGTTTAAGGACGATATTAAGTGTTATTACCGTATTAAAAATATGTTTTATTTTCATAGACATTATTAACACAAGATTTTATTATCGTCTGAGAGATCTTGTGTCATTCAACGCGTGATAAAAAAAAAATCATGCCTGTACAGTTAACCGCCGAGTTCCCTCGACGGAAGCCGATGCTATCAGTAGTATCAGGCCAAGCACATCGTAATAATGCATTGCATTGCATTCATCGAAGCTGAAGGTGTATGGTTCAAATTTGGCAGACCAATCGCTGGAAATATGTCAAACTTAACTCGCAAGATTGGAACCCATACTGACAGGACAATACAAATAAAAAATATTAAAAAAAAACGAAGAAGTGAGACCAATCACATTGCAGTGTGGTTGTCGTTGCGTCATAATGGCGCAATATGATTGGTTCTATGCGTCTTACTTCGAATTGATTCGATAGTGACAAGTGCAATGCAAACCCGCATTTGTCATTTGTACGTGACGCGAGCTTAACATTTTTTAACCATCACAAAAAGTGCACAACGCCGCTAATGAAGTTTTCACTTCAAAACTTGTAAATATGAAGGCAGACCTTGAATAGACTAAACTAAAGAGCTATCGTCTTTTGTTTTCAAAAATTCACGTTTCGCCGCACACCCCCTTTGTTCGCAATTTCCCGCGCAAATAAATACAAAAGGCAAAACAGCCGTTTTATTTAAACGTTTTCAAAATGGCACTCAGTCAGAAATTGACTGGGATTGGACAAGTACGGACAATTATCTGATTAGCCAACATTGTCATGTTTATTCAATGACTAGATGTTGCCCAGGGCTTCGCTTCCGTGGGAATTTTGAGATAAAATATATTTTATCTCAAAAATTGCTTGTAGCAATCTTGGATAATGTACCTTTTTAATGGTGAAAGAATATTTCAAATCGGTTCAGTAGTTTCGAAGATTACCCGCCTCATACATTTGTATGTTTCAGGCGGGCTCACAAACGCTTACGTATTTATAATAATAGTATAGTTATAGATTATGGTTTCACTACTCTGTTAATTCCTTCGCGTTTCGCTCTTACTACACAACTGTATGCAACGACAATGTGTAAATTGATGGAGCAGCAACGCTCTGCGTTGACGCAACTTATCACAATGGAGCAGTGAAGCCGGCTGTAAACGTTCAAAGAAATGTTACTTGTTTCTTGCTTTATCAACATTTAGGGACCCGCAGATTTGAATCATTTCCTGCAGATTCCTTAAAATTAAAACTGAGACATGATGGCATTAGACATTATGAATTATATTTATTAAATTTTTAATTTTATAATTTCTATTATACCTATTTATTTTATTATTTTGTTTTACAATTCATTGTCAGCTGATCGGTTGGGCTTTGAAATTGGAATTACTTCAGAAAAGATTGATCAAATTGTTACCTAAACATTATTCCTAAAAAAATTCAATACATTTTAAGTCTGTTTATTTCCATAGGGTGCGTTCAGTCAACTTTGACGTTAACATTATCCTGGGCAGAAAAACGCAGTATACGCCATTTATCTAAACCTCAGCGACGCACAGGTGAAAGTTAACGTCAAAGATTGCTGCAACCCAACCTTAAAAATAAATCTCTTCGGACGAAGCCTTCGTATAGTCATGATTGAACTTCACGTACAGGTAAGTTCGTTTAATCAAAAATTTTTGCTTCCTATCTAAAAGTCCATCATGAATCTATGTGAATATAAGTGCTGAATTTGCATAATGATATTTCAACTCACGCTTGGCAAGTTTTAATGGTGGCTCCAAAGCACCCCGTTGGGTTAAACAACCCTCATTCCAACTTATTCGCAATTAGAGAATATGCGCGATGTTTTGATGTCTTTTTTTAATGGTATTACCAGATGGTATTCATGATTATCACAATTTATTTTGCTAGTCCTAAACTAGCAAAATTAATAGTATTATGAATTAATGCTAGATGTTTGCCGCGAACACATATTTTTTTTTACAAAATTGTGAATATTTCAAAAACAACCGATTTTGATGTCCCACTAACTTGAAAATTCTATTGACTATTGACGCGCTCGATCAATTATGATGCGATAGTTTGTCTATCTGTCACACTTTCGCAGCTACATTGCTGGGCCGATTTTGATGAAATTTTTGAAATGAAGAAATAGATAATGATCAGGTTAATACATACTTCCAAAACTATCTGCCGCCCACAACTTAAACGCATTTTCTCCTGTATAATTCCTGAAGGTCTAGTCCAACTCTGTGTCAAATTTCATTAAAATCCGTCCAGCAATGTTATAGTTTACCACTTACAAATAAATAAATAAAATGATAAATTAAAAATATGGATTAGGTCCAAAAAAGTCGCTTTTTATCTTCTTTAATCCAATTGCTCACGGCTGAAGTGGAATGACGCACACACAGTGATTTTCTTGGCAATATTAATAAAGTAATCTGCCAGTGTCTTCTCCATTTCATATATTAGGTGGTAAATTATCAACTACAGTGCAAATTTCCTCACCAAGAGAAGTTACGTCAAATTAACAAGACAATTAGACAAAATAAAAAAAACCCGACTTTCAATATTCATTTCGCTACAACTTTTGAACGGCTGAACCGATTTTCACGAAACATTGGTAAGAACACTCGGGATAAAATTATCTATGACACAAATAAAAAAACTAAATGAAAATCGGTTCATCTGTTTGGGAGCTACGATGCCACAGACAGATACAAAGATACACAGACAGACACGTTAAACTTCTAACACCCCTCTTTTTGCGTCGGGGGTTAAAAATTATGGAATACAAATTGATTTCCATCAGGCCTCGCCCGTCCGTCATACATAAAGGAGCCATTATTCTAACACTTAATCTTAGTATTAACGGCATGTTATCTCGACAAATGAATAAGGTTTCAGCTAAATTGGAGCTAGGCACGCGAGTGATAAGTATGAAATAGCGACGTGCATTGCAAGTAGCAATGGCGGTATAATATTACATTATAGGGAACTAGCCCGTCCTAGCTTCGCTCGGGTAAAACCATAGTAAAACTTTCACACAAATCACCCTATGCTTTAGTCTCATTTAAATACCTTAAAGGTCAAATTTAAATAAATCCTGAAACACGGGTTTCATCATTTTATTTGCAAATCATTTGTGCCAAGTTTCAAGTAGATGAGTAAAGATTTTCGTTATTTTTCATACAAACTTTACCCCGAACTTTTACCCCTTTAGGGATCGAATTTTTAAAAATTCCTTTCATGTTTGAGCACTACGTACTTAGGTAATAACCTAAAGCTACTAGGTACTGCCCAAATTTCACGTTTATAGTTTCTATGGTTTATGCTGGGCATTGATTGGTAAAAAACACTTGTTTTTTCTAGAATCTACCTGAAATAATAGAAATTATATCGTAATAACAAATTACTTACGCCTTGCAAAGTAATTATGTCTCGGGTTGAATCTTGCAACTCAATTTTGAAGCAGATATTTTCAACCAATTGAGCTGATTTTTTTTATACACACGTCTAGTTTGATGACATGCATTATTATATGATAAGCATCACCAGATGGCACACCCAGGAACAGCTCCAGACGAGGGAACTCCTCAACGGTTTACCGCACAGACATGATTTATTTGTCACGTTGCGTTCAATGGCAATAAGATGACAACAATAAAAACTTGTGTCAAAACTGTCATTAAACTAATTGAACTAAAGTAACAAAAATGACAGTCCCAAAACGAAAATAACGAAGCCTGATTAGAGCACACAGACCAATAAATAGCAGTGAACTAACCACAATGAGACTGACAGTCACCGAACGCTAATACACTGTAACAAATAACTATAAACATGAGATTTAGAACGAAACAATGAAAAGCGCCATCGTCGCAGTGGTTTGCGCACTTGTACTAAGCGGTATTCGTGTTTAGGCAACTTTCGTGTTCGACAATTATGAGATGGGTGACCAAAGATATATATAACGATTTAACGAATATAAAGATATAACGAAAGTTATGGTAGTATATCAAGCTTCGCCGTGTGTTAAGCAGTCGATTTCAGCTGTATGTGTAGTCGTCAAAACTCGCCGATCCTTTGTCCCCAATGGGCCTGCATGGGTTGGTCATGACCCATAGACTCCTTATAAATCTAAATGGAAGTCTAGAGATCCAGCTTTGGTAACATTTAAGTCAATATCTACAAATGTTTTTCTAATGCTTTCCCAAGCAACAAAAGAACTATAAAAATCCATTTCATTATGACACTAGATGTTGCCCGGAGCTTCGCTCCCGTGGGAATTTTGAGATAAAATATAGCCTATAGCAATCTTGGTTAATGCACCTTTCTAATGGTGAAAGAATTTTTGAAATCGGTTAGGTAGTTTCGGAAATTACCCGCTTCAAACATACAAACTCTCAAACGCTTACCTCTTTATAATAATAGTATAGATTGTCGGCTTTGTGGATCTTTGCAAGGTCTTCAATGATGAATAATGATCAGTGATGTGCAGTAGGTATAGTTTGAGATAAAAAAATTATTCTTATTGTATGTATTGCAAGCTTTAGAAAATAAGTACTAATTTTATTGCAATTTTGATCTCAATTATTATTTTTAATAAGAAAATGTACTTGAACTCATATTTTATCATATCCTAACTAATTATATCCAATACTAACTAATATCATAAAAGTGGAAGTAAGTTTGTTTGTTTATTTGTTTGTCTGTTACCATTCCACGCTCTATCTTCTTGAAATTTTTCATACGTAGTTTAAAGTATGGAGAAGGACATAGAGGGTACCTTTAATCCCGGAATACGTGGTCAAAAACTAATAATATATAAACAAATTTACACGTGTAAATAAATTGATAAATTAATACCCAAAAAAATATATGGATCTTATATAAAAAAACAAGTCTTTATTTTTTTATAAATGCAACCGTCAGCAATAATTAACTAAGGCAGTAAATATCAGAGTTAGAGCCAACCACAATTAGACGGGTAGTTTAGTTACTGTGGTAACGTAGTGTTATTGTGCCGATAACAGTAAAACATTGGCTTTGCGCGGATGTGTGGAACGAAACGGTATTAAGGACCACAAAAATAAATTTAAAAAAATACTTACCTATCACATCTCATGCTCGCGAAGTTTAGATGTATTTATTTATTTAATAAATAAATAAATATTATTTACAGCGTTACAGAGTTACATTTACATTACAATTAAATAATGATAAGGCCAAGGCCACAGGTTTCCCTCACTATTACAATAATTTTAACTATCGACAATAGTTTCCCACAAAAATTATAAAATATCTATAACTATCAACTGAAAGGGAAAAAAACCGATCAGTGTGAAAAATTGTCGTTAAAAAGTATACTAGGCATACTATAGGACCTATATATTTGTCAATAATTTTAGTTTTGAACATAGTTTTAGAATTGTAAAATGCTTAAAATTAGATTATAAACTCAGCATCACTATCACTACATAGTATAAAACAAAGTCTCTTTCTCTGTCCCTATATCCCTATGTATGCTTAAATCTTTAAAACTACGCAACGGATTTTGATACGGGTTTTATTTATATATAGTTTGATTCCTGAGGAAGGTTTAGGTGTATAATTTATTAAGGTATTACCTGAGCGAAGCAGGGACGGGCCACTAGTAAAATATAATCTTCGTCTATGAGTTTGATTTTTGCTAGTAGAAGTAAAATCTTCTTCGAATCAGCTTGTAAGTGGCCAGTAATTTAATTGGCCATGATAAACTTGCGCGCATACCTACATCAATGATTATTAGAATGCTTAGATATTTATAATTCACTAGATGTTGCTCGAGGCTTCGCTCCCGTGGGAATTATGAGATAAAATATAGCCTATAGCAATCTTGGATAATGTACGCTTCTAATGGTTAAGGAATTTTGAAATCGGTTCGGTAGTTTCGGAGATTACCCGCCTCAAACATACAAACACACAAACTCATAAACGCTTACCTACTACTTATAATAATAGTATAGATTTTTCATTTCGGTTATATATATTATAAATATTGGAAACTAGCTTTTTGAATTTTCCACGGGAACAGTTAATTTTGCCGAATGAAAGGTACTTTAAACTAAATGTAGGAGCGTAAAGAGTAGGTAACACACAAACACAACTTTCGCATTTATAATATTAGTTAGGATACGTACAATGACGTACATACATCATTTAATATCACGTCTGATTCCCGTGGGGGTAGACAGAGACTAGGGATTTCCACTCGCCACGATCCTGACGAATCTCGCTCGCTTCCTCTATGCTCATTACAAGCATATTAATCACCCATATCACCCATAACCCTCCGGTTATGGGTGAACATAATATCACTCGCAAAGAAGATCCGCAATCGGTATTGTTTTCGAGTCCAATATTGGACAAAAGACAAAATATTATAATCCGCAATACATTGGCCAATACATTGGCCTCGAAAAGTAATTTGCAGCTATTTTATAGGTTTCAAAGGTTTTAATCAATATTGCGTACATTAATTATTGCGATTGGAAGTTGGCTTAAAATAACTGATAGCTTATTCATTCATTCATTGTATAATCCAGTGGAAATTTTGATGCGTGTGTGTGTTATTGACAGCTACTGTTATGAATTAATACTAACTCTTTTTCTTTCTCTCTCTCTTATATCCATATTTTCCCGGCTGCGTTCGAGGATTGTGACGCCACGATTAGCCGCTACGCCACGTCAACACTCCTTGGGAATGCCATTGCAGCCAGTCAGCTGCCTAGGCCATGTGTCCCATAGTCGCCTCTTACGACTTCCATGGGAGCATATGGAGTGGTCGTCACGATGTTTTCTTTAAACGGAAGCAAATGATGGTCTATAAAATCCTATACACGAGTCAGATTAGTATTCAAATTCATGTTACATGAGTATGATTAGAACTTGGGACCTTTCGATCGTAGGCGGACGGTCTTAATCACTTGACCACAACCGTTTCTTGAACAAGCAAAGCTAATATAAAGAGGCGTTAATTGAACAACATATAATCGTTTTGACCGTACAGTCTGTTTATGATACAATGATACTGAGAGCCTTTTAAAAGTGACCGCGAATAATGAAAAGTTGTGTACACCCTCTTGAAACCGTAAGGGTGCGGCTTCACCATCCGCGGGTTTAAAAAGATAATTTAGCTCCACATCTTCCCGTACATACCTACCTATACCTTAACAGCTGAAAGTATTTTCAAAGGTCGATTTCAGGCAACCGGCCTGTTGTGAAATGATTAGCAAATCTTCGAAATTTAATGGTTAATTTGGCTTCGGGGCATCACAGCTCTTAATACCTGGAACACGAGAAGATGAGAGAAAGAAACTCAGTCTACGATTCTGCTATTATAATAAGTTTATTTTGGTCATTTCTTCTCAGCAGTTATCAATCAAAAATGCTATATTTGTATAATTTAAAGTTTGATGTTAAAACGCTAGAAAAATCTTCAGTTTTATAGAAGGTTTCACCAATCAACTTTGACATTAACTTTAACCCTCGCAGAAAAATGCAAAGTACGCCATTTTGTCTAAACGTCAGCGGCATGCAACGTCAAAGTTGACTGGCGCAACTCACCCTTGAGGTTATTTTTACATCCTCGAAATTTATGGCAACCTATACATCCGATACATGCGACGATGAGATAAGAGCGACCACACACGTTCCTCTTGGTTAGAATAAATTAATTCCTAGTCTACGTTAATTGAGATACTGCGGGAATGCTTCTGATCCCAGCCCGCTCATTATTTATTCTTATAAAGCCAACCCTTAGCCCTTACTTTCGGATAATTTGCCAAAGGTTTGGAGAGCACAAAAATTCGTGAGAAGCTTTAATATTTCTACTTAAGTGGGTACTAATTTTCGAGGTTAAATTTTGTTTGCCTTTTTGCGAATGGATAAATAGGGTGTTTATGATATTTAAGCTTTAAATTTTTGTTATTAATTTTGTTCTACAATTATTATCTTATGTTCTACACGCAGGTATGACCTTAAAGTAAGCAAAGTTCGCATTGCCTGGAAGACCCTAGTCAAAAGAGACACAGCTATTGGTGGTCACGACCCTCAGCCATGAAGACACGACTATAATTTTTTTTATTCCGGCTATCGGCAAAAGGTTTTCTTTGCTGGTTTTCTTCGCGTTAAATAAAACCTCTCATACTAACTATGCAATGTTCGTGAATTCGCGTTGGCGACGATTCAAGTTCGGCGACAGTGTACAGCCGGTATAACTCGACTATGCGAGAACAGATTACAATGCTGGTCGATGCTATCGGCGAACTAAAAGAAAATAATAAATCGAATGTACGTGTATTACGTAGTTTTAAACGTGAGCACTTTTACCGCAAGAAAAGACCAGCATTGTACGTCAAAATAGCCAAGTTTAACGAATTGTTTACCGAAGAAGTGCGGTACAATTAGATGCAGTCATAGAAGATCAGCTGATCACCTAAGCTTCGCCGAAATGATAAAGGCTAAACCTAGATATAACCTAGGTTTAACCGTATCACTTCGGGGTTTAACCGTAACATACTAACGTTGTAAAAAAATGTATTAGGTTCTACCAGCTCAGAAAGCCACGCTATACCCCATTAACCGACAGCACTAAGGAACCATATACAACACTAATAAACACCCAACTGCAAAATATTTTAGCCCCAAATAAAAGCCATTTAGGAGGAAATACGTTCGATTTCCTTTATTGCTTCCATAAAGGTGTTAAAGGTAGTGTATATAATAATAAATGGGGAGTTACGATTTCGCTGTCCCCTATCAGGTGTTCTCGATTGGAATTAGGACTAAATTTACTGATATTATTACCTCACACTAGCGCTGTTGTTCTGTGTGATTTGTCCTAAATTTATTTATTTATTTGTATTTGTTGTTTTCACTTGTTTCTAACCCCCGACGCAAAAAGGGGGGTATTATAAGTTTAACGTATCTGTGTATCAGTGTATCTGTCTGTGTCATCGTAGCTCCCAAACGGATGAACCGAATTTCGTTTAGTTTTTTTTTGTGTCATAGATAATTTTATCCCGAATGTTCTTAGCCATGTTTCATGAAAATCTGTTCAGCCGTTCAAAAGTTGTATCGAAATGAATATTGAAAGTCGAGGGTTTTTTTATATTTGTCTAACAAATAAACTTGTCTAAAAAAACCTGTGGTATGAACTGCTAACAATGAATGGCAATAAAAGTATTAGATCCTATTATAAATCAGTTAGCCGATTATTATCATAATGTTACCAAGGTGATAAGGGTTTAATACGTATTGTATAGTAACAAGTTTAATTGGGTGAAGTTAATTTTAACGGCAGCCATATTTGTAGGTATTTGGGATAAGTTTAACGCAAACAATAACATGAATTTGTAAATTTTTAACCCCCGACGCAAAAAGAGGGGTGTTATAAGTTTAACGTGTCTGTCTGTGTATCTGTGGCATCGTAGCTCCCAAACGGATAAACCGATTTTCGTTTAGTTTTTATTGTGTCATAGATATTTTTATCCCGAGTGTTCTTAGCCATGTTTCATGAATTTAAATTCAGCCTTTCAAAAGCTGTAGCGAAACTAATATTGAAAGTCGGTTTTTTTTTATTTGTCTAACAAATAAACTTGTAAATGTAATTAATATAAAATGTATGGTTAGTTAAAGCCAAACCCAAAGTCTGATTCTATTTTTTTTCTTTTTCACGCACAACAAAGGAATGACAAGAGACAAGAGAACAAGGGAATAATCCCATTTTTATTACAATTATTTACAACTAGCTGTAGCTCGCGGCTTCGCCCGCGTGAAATCGCCACGGGTACAGTTATTTTTTCGGGATGAAAGAGACCCTATGTCCTTCTGCATACTTCGAACTTATGTATGCAAAATTTCAAGAAGATTGGTTGAGTAGAAAGAGCGTGAGGTAACAAACAAACTCACTTTCGCATTTATAATATTAGTTAAGAAGTTATTTACTCACTAATCTGAGTAGGTACTTTGTAAAGCGCCATTGACTTTTTAACAAAATCCAATGGCACTTAATGCTTATTTTTCGCATAATTCATCATCTGAATTGGTTGTATGTATATATATGTATCACCTCTATATATTATAGTTGGTTAGCTGGAAGAAAATGTTTTTAGCATTAAGTTCGCCGTTTATTTATAAGAATATTGAAGTGAAAACTTGAACATTAACGTTGTGCATTTTTGACAAATTACGAATGTTCGATCGGGTCACGTGTCCTGACGCGAGTTTAACCTTTTTTTACCCGTCACAAAAAGTGCACAATGCCGCTGTATAAGTTTTCACTTCAAAAAAATTATAAATTCCAAGAAACTAGTGGAAGACGACCATTCTAAACCCGTTCTAAACTAACACACGTAGGCGGAAATTAAAAAGTTTCCTAGTCCCGCATTCTATCAATGTGCACGGAAAACGTGGTATGGTAACTGAAAACAATTGCTAGTACACTGAGTAATATGTTAGTTTTACACGACCTATATAAAATTCAGTTCAAATTAATTCATTTATTCAGAAACTAGGCCTTCACAGGCACTTCATAACAAGGTATATCGAAACATATTGTGATTGTGATCGAGTGATTTGTGATTGTGGGCGAAGCCGCGGGCAAAAGCTAGTAACTAATATAATATTTATCAGATAGGAACCGCTAGTCATTCAACCAGCCGTTTGTGTCACAAAAATCCATAATTTCACGTAAGTTGGAGACTTGTTTTATGGGATACTAACTCAAATTCGAATATAATTAAAATAATAATATATACAAAATACTATATTTTATGACATATAGACAAAAATCCAAATCCCAGGTCAATCTGAAAGAAATAATTTTCCATATTGACTAAATTACTAAATTAACCCAACAAAGCCAATATAAACACCATTTCCTCGGGAAATCCATTACCATATGTAACAAACTCGACGTGAAGGAACGTGCGAGTAACGATCGACTTCTTTGCCTGCTGAAATTCAATTTGTACGCCATCAACTTGGTATAAGCTCGGAATTTTCACATTTGCATATTAAAATGAGTTCGTTTTACTTAGTAGGGGTGGTGTTGCACACTAAATAACAAATTGGGCTTGTGTCGGGAATATTATTTGGTGTTAATGCTGCTTTTTTTCCATTAATTTTGAGTTTTTTTTTTCATTATTTTTTACATTAATTATTGGTTCAAAAGCACATCAACCTAAACAAATTCATTGCAAATTCGTTTTTATTATCTTCACATAAAGATCTAAAGAATTAGAGGTGCGATATAGTGATAATTTCTATAGCGATAAAGTTTAGATTAATGATGAAAATAGATGAGAATAATATTGATAGTGAGACTGAAAATATTTTATTATGAAGTCCTGAAAGTATCTGAAATAAAATCTTTTTGAACATGGAATCATCTAATGTAAGTAATTTGAAAAAACCATCACACATACAATGCACCTCGTAATATCCTAAAATTAATGGCCGAAAATAAAACAAAACAATGGGTGTACATTTTTTAAAAGCAAATCGGTGTTTGATAATCAAAAGCGTTCTGTTTTTAAATATCGCTGCGCATTTTTGTTAAACAATGCTTGGTCGAAATGACTGTCATTATACAGCAATTATGAAAAATTACTCGGCGTCTGAATTCATGAGGTGAGCGTTAAAAAAAAGTAACAAAAGAACAAAAATCGCATCCATTAGTAATCGTGAGTCGCGACTGTACGTCACTTTGAAGTTCAGGTACAATCACCTTTGGACTACCCCGTGAGGGGCTCATTTCCACTCTACCTAATAACTCTGCAAAAAAACAACATTCATTGAAAAGTGAGTCTTAGAGTGACCTATGTAGACAACCTTTTACATTGACACGAATTATCTTGCTACAGCGGACATGCTCAAACTTATTTTGTCTGTACAATTTAAATCATTTTGTCTAAAAGAAACGGTGTCGTATACAGGAGGCCAAGGGAATATAAACTCTCTAACTACAAAATTTTCTATTTTGTTTGGGTGTTGTAAGTTTCACCGCTGAGTGTGTCTGTCTGTCTGTGTGCCTAGCTCATCAACGGGTGAAGCGGTTTGGATACGGTTTTTTTTTTGTTTGATAGCTAATTTTTATGCGGTAGTTCTTAGATATGTTCGATCAAAATCGGTTGAGCCGTTCAAAAGTTGTAGCGAAATGAATGTTGACAGTCGGGGGTTTTCTAATTTGTCTAACAAATAAACTTGTATATAACATTGTAAACCTCTAGCTAAATTCTATTCGGTGGTGCAGTTTGAGCGGCGCAGAATATAATATAAAACCTCGTGGTACGTAATAAGCTTCTATTTCGCGTGACGATTGTTAAGGACCTTCTACATATTTACTATGACTTATTCTATATTCAAGGTGAAAAATAGGTCAGTGTGTTTTAATTAGTGGAGGTCCCGTACTTTGTTCTTTTCATCAAAATATATTATTTTATTAAACGAGCGCGGTTATTAAATCAACAAAATACCTTGCTGGTAAGAAACGCTTGATTTTGTGGACTAATTTGTTATTTTTGAAAACGCCTACTTTAAATCCATGATTGTTTTAATATATTATTTGTGTGACTGTACATTTTTACCAAGTCATTGTGAAATAAAAATTTTTCAATAGTAAATTCTTTGTCACATTTAAAACCTTAAGCGACTAGTCGAAACAATCTTGAACTTTTTTTTAAAAATAATAATGAGATGAAAAAATTCTGGAATCGAGCGGGAATTGAACCCGCGCCCCTGTCTATCCGGGACAGTGCTCTTAACCACTGAACTAAAAAGAAAATCTAAATTTAATAATTCTGCATGAACAAAATATTGGTGAAAACGTTATGAATTCTAAACAAAAATATTTTCAATCAGGATTCAGGGATTTGGTTTTAAAAACATGCTTACGGTACCCTGAAACATCCTTTCATTGTTTATCGGTCAAGGACTTAATAAGAAAAAATGTAGAAACTCCTTATAATGGGGTTCCAAGAATGTTTATTGTGTTTGTTAATTTTATTCATTTTAATTTTCATTTTTTATTGAATTATTTTTGAACGCTCATTCACACTCATAACTTTACACGTTTTATATTAAACTAACTCTTGCTCACAGCTCCGTCCGTGGTAGCCTATGTTTGACCTCGGGTCATTAACTATATATATTCCGGGTTTCATCAAAATTGGCCAAGCGATTTGGCCATGATAGCGAAGACAGACAGACAGAAAGACTTTCAGATTAAATATGTGTTATATACGTATAAATATTGTAGTATAATAGATGGTAAATAGTACCAAATCCTGTACTTGTTAATTGAAACTATAAATCATTTCAAACCTTATTTAAAAAAATAAATGTATAAATTTTGAATATGACACCTATGATTTTATGGAGTGGCCGTATATTAGGGCGCAACTGCCTATCGATATTCCAGATAATGTTTCAAGGGATCAACTATCGATAGTAAAACAATCGATATTCCTACAAGCAATTCGATCAAAAACATTTCCAAGTGAAATATCGCCCTAATAAACACAGTTCCATTTTGACGATGTCGATTAAAAATCACGCACTAGTCCTTCTTACGTAGCCCTTAATTCAATGGCTGATAATTAAAATATCGCTGGGTCAAAAGGTGTGATTAAATTATACCATTCTTTCGGAGCCAACGTTGGTCTTCCTGCGACACGTAATTGGGGAGATAAAATTCCTGGACGTGTAGGAATTTTATAGAGATGATAGTTGTATGAAGGTATGTGTGTTAGACTTGAAAATAAGTTGTATAAAAATGTGTGGTTCCTGTCGATGACTGACGACAAAAGGATAATAATAAAATATAGTCTGGGCAGCTAATAGGCGACAACGGAATTGTCAAAGAGGGTTGACGATAAGCAGGCGGCTGATTGTAAAGTCACAGCTGAGTCTTCAAAATGTATAGTGTTTTTTTGCGCTAACTTGTGTGACTCCCAGAATAGAAAGACAAACAGGGTCTCTCTAGTCTGTCTTGTCATGCTTGGCCAATTTTGATAAAATTTGGAATTAATCTAGTTTATGACCCCGAGGGCAAACATAGACAGACTTTGTACTCAAAAGGCTGCGGTGAAGTTTGTTGAGCCGCTTCTTCTTTAGTTGCACTTTGGAAGTCGGCGGTAGACTTTCATTTGAAATAAATTTTCATAACAATATACGAGTATCAACCTTAAGTTGAATAAAGAATTTTGAATTTGTGTTACTAAATAAAAATGTATAGAATCCTCTTCAAATAATAGGCCTCTTGCAATTTCTTCTCTTTTTTATATCCTTTGCTATTTCTATCCAATACTTATTACTTATTTCAAAGTGCGCACAATTTTAATTATATTATTGGCATTAAATGGCATTTCACTTATTTTATTTATTTTATAAAAAAAGAGGTATCATCTCCTCTATATAAATCCATATCATTTACGTGCAGCCTAATTCCGTAGGCGGGTCGCCGGTAACAAGGTTGAAACCTTTATTTGGGAAGCAAATTTTTTCCCCTTTTTCCCCTTTTCGCCATCTCATTTAACCTTTGGGAGCACCCCGCACTCTAACCGTGGACTTAACATATCAATTGGGAACACCGCTGAATTTGTGTTCCTTTTGGCTGATTAATTTGACCTGTTCTGACTTGTAAAAATTACTAAAGGTAGGCACCGTCAACACATTACCTTCCACAATAGCCTTAACGTGCACAGAAAAACGTAAATTACCTACGCCATTTTGTCTAAACTTCAGCGGCGCCAGTTAGCTAGTCTCTCTCTCTCTTCAGGGCGTTGTTTCAATTGTTCTCACGACTTATCTATTGATGAAAACCGCATGAAAATCCGTAGTTTTAGAGTTTATCGCGAATAGACAGACAAACGCAGCAGACGACTGTGTTTTATAATACTCGTATGTAAGGATCTGTCTTCACTCAGGCGGTATGCAATAAATCTTTGTTACAACTAGCTCAATGTATTGTGATATGGCGCTTAAAAATTATTGAGTGGAAAAAGGACTATTACGTCGCATTGTTGCCAAATTGAAGACTGAAGTATTGTTTGGAATCTTATTAAATGGTGTCTAATACAATAATCAATCATCAATCAATATATATAAAACTCTTCCGTTACTGAGTGACTGACTAACTGACTAACAGACAACTTACAGCCGAAACTACCGGATGTAGGAAGCTGAAATTTTGCATGTAGGTTCCCTGGGGAGTGTAGGTAAGCACTAAGAGAGGATTTTTGAAAATTCTAGCCCGAAGGGAGTGAAAGGGGTGAAAAACTTTTATGTGAAACTTCTACACCGTTGAAGTTAGTGACTTGAAAATTGGGATTTTAGTTGTTTACAACAAATTAATGAATACGTTATTCAGATTTTTCTGAAAATTAATCCCCAACCCCTTCAAAAGGTGGTGAAAAATTTACTTAATACAATTTTCAAATTGCCGAGATTTTACTATGAAATTCACGCGTAGAAGCCACGGGCAAATGCTAGTTTAGTATAAAAAGCAGCTTAGACTGAGAGTAATTGTGTAAAACCATAATAAATTAAACCTTTCTTTTGATACATTGTATCTATAATAGCCCGCATCAAAATCCGTTGCGTTGTTTTAAAGATCTAAGCAGACATAGGACAGCGGGAAGGGACTTTGTTTTGTACTATGTATGTATATAATGATCTTCATCGAGTGTGTTATCGCTAACATTGGTGTCAGATTTTATTCAAGTCGCCTAAAGACATCTGACATGACTTTTACGACTTATGACCGTCATCTAGTGGCAGATAGTCGCATACACAGGCGGGCGTATTAACCATTAAACCACCACCGCTAAATAGTGATACTTAATGATTATAGAAAAAAAAAACATAAAGCTGATTTTCTATGTATGTCCTAAATGTTGGCTCATTAAAAAATTATATATTATATTCCTCAGAATTCCTATATAATGTCTACTGTATGCGTACTCGATCGTAACTCTGTAATTTTACCATTTTTATTATCGTTCGCCATCACAGTATTACCATTTAAAACAGCGGCAATTCCGAAAGCAATATTTTTTTTATAGCGTAACGCCTGTTTTATCTGTATCGATATTTGGTTATTTGCTTTTGGTCAAGGAATATTTTAAGCTCATACATAAGCCTTTCCGAGAAATATTGAAATATGCATCCTTATTACTATAATAAATTAATAGATTTAAAAACACCATAAAAACACGCTTTCATAAGCGCACGTAAGTTCTTCATAACATCTTTATAACAAGTCCAAACACAGCTATGATACGATGTTCCATCGTGAAGTTCCAGTTCATACCTTCCGGCTCCATCATCAGATCTGTTCAGCAGTACCATATTATTGTATCGGCATCAGAACTACATACAGCTGTCAATTTTCATGACGCTACCTACCTCCTTGGTAGATGGTTCTACGATCCTTAAAAACTGAGTAGATGGTTAATTTATTTAACTATGTAATGTAAAAAAAAAATTATTACCCGGTATATAAGGTATCTATATACAAAATTTCAAGCAAATCGGTCCAGTATATTTCGAGTAATGCGCGTTCAGACAGACAGACAGACAGACAGACAGACAAAAATTTCCAAAACTATATTTTCGTCATCTATATCAGTATCTAAGTATATTCCATGAAGAATTTAAAAAAATATCCAATGTACAAATTTGACCTTTCTTCAATTTTATTATATGTATTGATTGATGGGTTGACCTAATAAAAGCTTGTTAAAAAGAAGTTACGTCTATCTGTATGAACGCGATAAACTCTAAAATTAACCGACGAATAATAAATAAATAAATGAATATATTAGGACAAATCACACAGATTGAGCTAGCCCCAAAGAAAGTTCGAGACTTGTGTTATGGGATACTAACTCAACGATACTATATTTTATAACAAATACATATATAGATAAACATCCAAGACCCGGGCCAATCAGAAAAAGGTCATTTTCCATCATGACCCGACCGGGGATCGAACCTGGGACCTCTCGGTTCAGAGGCAAGCACTTTACCACTGCGCCACCGAGGTCGTCAAATTTTTGTATAGTTTTCACCAATAGATGTGTTTGATTCCTGAGGAAGGTTTAGGTGCATATTTTACTAGCTACACCCCGCGGTTATACATATGTTAAAGAAATACCTTGAGGTAGCGTGCCCAGAAGGCTGACAGCATTGCCACGTTGAATGGCAATGCTTGTTTTATAGCCGAGATGTATGCCAGCCTTTTGGTCACTCAATGATTTTTGTCGAAAAAATAATACTTTTAATTAATCATTTAATAAATACCAATCTCCGAACTAATATTATAAATGCAAAAGTAAGTTTGTTACCTCTTCATACTTTATCTACTCGACCAATCTTCTTGAATTTTTATATATATATAGTTTCCAGTACAGAGAAGGACATAGGGTACCATTCATTCCGGAAAAATAACTACTCCACCGGGAAACTCCGCGGGCAAAAGATAGTAATCGAATATATCTTGCTTCGATCTTTACACAGACGAAACAGCCTAAGGCAGTGTATTAATTTCCCGAACAAATTAAATTTTGTTTTGTCTTATAATTGTAATTTTCACCTTAATACATGACCAAGTTTGTGCTTTGAACGCAATATCCTTATTATGAATTCACAAACGATAGGAAACAAGGAGCTGAGAAGGTGATTTATGGAGTTAACATTAATGCCGTAATAAAATGTGGAAAGAAATGCGCATTTGTTTTTATTTATTCACTAGATGTTGCTTGGGGTTTCGCTACCGTGGGAATTTTGAGATAAAATCTTGGATAATATACCTTTTTAATGGTGAAAGAAATTTTGAAATCGGTTTGGTGGTATTGGAGATTACCTGCCTCAAACATACAAACTCACAAACGCTTACCTCTTTATAATAATAATATAGAATATATACATACGAATATAACAAATACGAATGTAAAGATTTAATCTCAATTATGTAAATCCGTTCAGCGGTTTTGAAGATATGAGATAATAAAGAATATTACATACATATATACAAGATACGCGCGAGAAACAATACCCTTCTTTTGCAGTCGTGTAAAAAGCTGCCAGCTCTCAAATGTAGCTATTATTAAAAACTTAGCTAAATCACTCATCAATATTGCTACGATGAATAATTTTGTAGGTCATATAAAATAATGATAACTCTGTGATTAATGTCAATTCTAAGCTCCTTGTTTTAACATCCTATCTTCGACGCTAAAATTGGAGCGCAATCACGAAATGTACTTTGAGAAAAGCATTATGTACTAAATTTACCACGAAAAGTGCTATACAATATTGTATTAATTAATATTTTTAGAAATCAGTTTGTATATCATTCTACTCATATTATCAGAAAGATCTTATTGCATTCAGTGTCTGTGTGACAAAATATTCATGTCCGTGGCGTAAACCGTTGAGGAGTTCCCACTCTGGAGCTGTTCCTCGATGCACCATCTGGTTATGGTTGTCATAATAATGCATTGTTATTCCAACTATATGTGTGTACAAAATTTCAGCTCAATCGCTTGAAGATATCTGTTTCAAAATTTAGTTGCAAGATTTCACCCGAATAGACATAGGTTATTATTGCATTACTAGTTAAATAAAAGTTTGTAAAAAGTGTCACAAAGTTTGTGAAAAGACACTAGATAAAAAAAATACAAAACTTAAGAAAGTCGCAATACACGACAAGAATTATACAAAAACGTATCGTCCTGTCGGCGATCACTCCAAGGGAGAAAAAGAAACTGTCGGAAATACCTGGTGCGATTGATAAATTGAAATTCAGATAAATACTAGGTAATTATATTTTTGTTATATAACTATAATATATAACGGTAACAATATCTCCACAATGAAAATTACAGCTATGACAAATTAGCATATCGAAATGGACGACCGTAACCCACAATGAGCAAGCAAAGGAAGAAAAATAATAATGCACAATACCAACAATTATTTATTTATATGAACCATTTAAACGTCCCTCCTGTTGTAGGCCTTCCGTACGGAATATATAGAATTTATAAAGGTAATTCTAAATTATTAAAAGTTTTCACATAGATTCACTTGTCCGGATGTTTGTTTGTTACATGTCCTATAAAATTTCTACGTCTATCAGTTTTTAATCAAATTTAAAATTCTTTATTTACTTGGATGATATACATCACTTAATGACGTCAAAATTTACTTGAAACTAAGTCTACTGTCGACTGCCAAAGAGCAGCTGGAGAAGAAGCGGCGCAAAACTTCGCCACGTCATTTTCTTCAAGGACGTCACATAATAATTGTGGATCTTATATTTTATTACAGTAGTATACTCGTATTATGGTAAGCAGGACTCGAAGGTGGTCCCAGATTCAGCTAGAAATGAAGTAACTTACTGCACGGGCTCATACCTATGCAGTTTTTATTACGAGTTGAATGCATCTCTCCGACAATAATAAAAATTGTGGCAAAAATAACATTTATATAACGAAAACTTTTTAAATGTAAAAATGCATTTTTAGCTTCTTTTTCTCTTAGTCCATGTTGCCGCAGTGACGGTAAGATTCAAAACAACTTTTTGATTGTGTTTCCACAAGCAAGAAAATCCCAGATGCTTTGCTGATTTTAGTTATATTAAAAATCAAATCTATACTATTATTATAAAGAGGTAAGCGTTTGTTAATTTGTATGTTTGAGGCGAGTAATTTACGAAACCATAGAACTGATTTCAAAAATTCTTTCACCATTAGAAAGGTACATTATCCAAGATTGCTATAGGCTATGGGAGCGAAGCCCCGGGCAACATCTAGTCATCTATAAGTTCACATTATACAATCTCTGCCAAGCATACCTATAATTACATAAACAATTTGATCTGTCTCACCATAAGATGATTCACATAGATGTCCTGGCAAATATTTTTGACTGTCCGTTAGTCTATTCTTACGTTACGTCTCTGGAGATGTCGCTAGACATGATATTAGAATAAAAAGCTACAATACAAAACATCCTCTTCATTACGGCCCCAATGAATGTCTCAAAGACCTCTCCTTTGGACCAAAACAACAATATAGATAAGTTTATAGTGTGGTCATATTTGATGTCATCCATGTTGCATAAACCCATCCCCAATTAGCAGTATGGTAACAAATTAACGGTCAATGTGTGTGCAAGGCGCGGCACAACGCACACGCTTACATCATATGCAAACATTATTCATAGAACTGATGGTTACTATGTCTCTGTGACAATTTTATAATTATAGAACTACATTCGCTATACGTTTTGATGATTGCAAATGAATTTTAAAACAAGTGTGTAACGGTACATCTACAAACTATTATCAATTAAATTGTTAGGCAACAGAAATTTTAAACAATTATCTTTTTAACATACTTATTCAACAGGATCGTAATACATCACTTGCTAACGTCAATTTGCTTAAAGCTAAATCTACTGCCGACTTCCAAAGCACTGGTGAAAAAAAAAGCGGCGCAACAAACTTCATCTCAGCCTTCTCTCCAAAGACGTCAATTAACAAAATAAATGTCAATCAACTTTGACGTTAACTTTAACCTGCGTAGAAAAACGTAAAGTACGCCAGTTTATCTAAACTTCAGCGGCGCGTTGAAATCAACGTCAAAGCTGACAGGTGCAATTCGTCCTAAAGATATGGTTTTTAATAATTACGAAGCACAATGGAAACAGATGGAAACCATACATTTTTCACCAGTAACCATAACCGACCTAATAACTTGATTTTAGCGTCCAACTTGGTACAAATAATAAATAAACAAAGGCCGGGTGAAAAGAAATAAATCAATACGTCCAGTGACTTGTCAAACTTCAAACTAGCGAATCCAAATTCGCTACAGCTCCAAATACCCACGATTCTGATCGGACATCATTATTGTTGTCATTCTGAACTAGCGTGGCGAATAACATTTTATAAATCCTTGAGCTCTCCCATTGTTGTATAATAACATGTTCAGGATACTGAGCGGCTGCCACGCTTTTGTAGCGCCTCGGGAATGTGCGCCGAAGCAAATGTTTGGATGGTTTTAAGAAAAATGGTGACCTCCTTGATGCGCAGAGTTCGCGATAGCAGCAACAGTCTCCTGAGGGTTATTGCAGGCTTGTTCAAGGGTCCCTTGCTGGTACACTGAACCATATAAATCTTAAAAAGAGCCCATATTTATAATTTATGTTATCACTAACACTATTAATTAAGTTCTTTTTACTAATACAGATATGGATGTACCTTTTTCGAAATAAAATTATTTGATTTCATTTATAATCTTGTAAAAGTTGTCAAAAACACAATCTAACATGGGGTCTTGCCGTATTCTAATGTTATAATAACATTTATAAATCAGTACGACGATGGCGTCGTACTGATTTATAAATGTTATTAAAATTTGATTTTTTTAATGATAGACAAATAAAATATTAATTAATTTTATTTACTTTTATTTATTCGATTTTGTTTTGTGGGATTATAGCATGCTCTCCATTTAAATATGCATACCCGTGGTAAAAAATATAATCTCATGGTTTTGCAAATAAATAATCTTTGTCGCGCGTAACTATCTGTATATCATACCAACATATGTGTAACACAAGATGCTCTAACGTCTGTGGGCGTTTTTCAAAAAAGATGGCAGTTACGGTACCGGAACACCTTTTTAAAAATATTCGATTATCTGATTTATTTTCACATTTCTAAATAGCTTTTTAAATAAGCTTTCTGAAAATATTAATTATTCTACAATTGAAAAAGTAATAAAGTCAAAAAATGAGCTTTTCTCGACAATTCGGGGTGGAAATTGTTCCAATTAGCAACTTTTTCTAAATGAATTATTTAATTAAAAAACAGGTTTTTTGTATATTTTTATTGAAAAACGTATTAATGAAATCATTTTCATTTAGAATTAAAGCAAACAATAACATTTTAAGTATATTTCTACAAATTATCACGGAATTTACTTCCATTACGTAACATTTTTGTCATCATGAACAGATATAATACCCTTTTATGAAAAAAGCGCAAGGTATAACACAGCAATTCAGGTAAAACATTATTAAGTTAATAATATTTCGTTCTTACATTAATCATTTTCTTATAAATTAACCAAGAAAAATAACATGTTCTTAAAGAAGTCTCACTTCAACAAATTACTAATCGGAATTCTTAGGTACTAATTGGAACATAAAGCTGAGATCACAAACACTAACTTTTAATCTTACTTCTACAAGATATTTTGTTCTCATCAGTCTCAAAATCAAGTTAGCAAAATTACGGCATACTAATCAATGATTAATTAAGTTAGCCCGTACGAAATATTTTTTTCTCTGTAAAAAACTAATATAAAATAATTATCATCATTACGATATTTTTTTTACCTTATAAAACTACTACTACTACAAGTTACATTTTTTATCAGTCTCAAAATCAATCACAGTTGTCAATTACAACACAATGTTAGAAAAATTACGGCATATCAATCAATGATTGATTATGAAGTTAGACGTTTCGAGTAATTTACTCCAAGAAACTAAATATTTAACATAATTATCATCATGAAGAAATGACTGACAATGTCAGCAGCCTACTAATTATTTATTAAATTTAAATTAAGGTGAAACTTAACTTTCATCTGAGTCACAAAGACAAGGAGGACATATGTAATCAAAAAAGACTGTCCCACTGCATTTCAGACATATATCGGATTTACAAACTATGCACTTTATTTTACTTTTTAATTCCATTTGACACAACTTGCAAGTAAAGCCAATATTTTTAGATTTATTAAAAGACCTCGTATTGTATAGAAGAGAGCTTGAACTTACTTTTTTAGGAGGTGGTTCAGGGTCTCCAGGATACAAGATACGAGCGCGTTTTTTTTCACACTTAGGACTTGTGATATGTACTGCTGGAAGATCACTGTTGGTACTCTCAATATCAAAATTCGTATCAATATCAAAACTCAAACTTGTCAGATCAATTCGTTCGGTTACAAAACCAATTGACAGAGATGGAGATGGTAAATCATATTCCATCTCTGATGGCACAGTTATAACAATTGGTTGGTCCTTAAGATCAGCTCGATTACTTATGCTAGATTCATTCAGGTGTGTTTCTTCAAATAACGATAGATTAACTGCATCTTTACTTAAAACTTCTTTTTTTGGTTCCGTTTCATTAGGAATAAGATTATGTAACTTAGGGCTAAAGCAGTTACATAAACCTGCATTGTCGCCACAAAAACAACTAAGCAAGCGATATTTGATAATGTTTTTGGATGATGAAATTATTTGATGTAATTTCATCGTTCCAGGCACGGTAGCAATATTAGATGGGATAAGTTTACAAATATTCCTTGAGTCGGTATCGTTAACATAAAAACATTTTACTGTTTTCATTGATTTAGACAAAACTTTATAGGCATCTGTTGCATTAGTGATATCGCAACCGTATGAGACTCTTCTATCTAATTGGCGTTTTACGCTGCCACCAACGCCATCAGCAACGCTCTTACCATGGCCACTTTCTGAGAAAGACCATGTAGAATAATTAAGATTTAATTTACAAGTAAATAAATTAAGCAGGAAAAAAATTTTTTTTTGTCGATACTGGCTTGTTGGTCCATCTGAAAAAAAATGAATTACAGAAATTTCCGGGTAACTTTCCTTTGCATATTTAATAACAGGTAATAAATGAGCCCAGATAGCTCCAGGTTCATGGTTATTATTATCAGAAACGGTTGCAAATGTTTGACATTTATCAGAAAAAAATATTGCACCAGTATGGAGAGTAATAGTATTTTTTGAGGCACCAAAATGAATTGACTGAACCTCATGTGCATATTTACATTCATAATTCTCTGAAAAATCACATAAGATTGCGATCTCACCATTCTTAAGATTATTTACACATTTTTGATACTGTCTTTGCTGTTCTTTCCAGTTGTAAACGTGTACTTTAAAGTGTGGTATTTTTTCTAGGAATAAGGATGTTAAATCAGCGACAGTACCTACCTGTTCTTGCTTAATTGTTTTTTTTGTTACGCATTCTTTACTAGCTTTTTGGTATTTGTGATCAGTTCTTACCCATTGGTACCACTTAATAGTATCATTAGCTTGATTACTATGAATTTGCAAGAGAGGATTTTTGCAAACCTCACAGCATCCGTGCATACAGTTAAATGAAGTAATATCACAAGAATAACATTTCACAACTTCGTCAATATTTTTGTACGATATAATTGATCGATATTTCAAAGCGGTAAACAAATATTGGAAATTGCTGTGTTTAATGCACATGCACGTATCTCTAGCAGCACGAGTGGGCGTTATAACATAAAATGGTTTACAGCGATAAAATGTAGTAAAACCTAATTTTCCGCCTTCTTCTACATACATACGATAAGTATTCGGAAGGGTGTCTAGCAAATATCTTATTTGCATCTTTTGTTTGTTTCTCGTTTTACATTCTCTTCGTCCAGCTGCACATCTAGATACGTCATCTCGAAGATAGAATGCGGCAATGTTTTCTCGAACCTTAAAAATAAGAATCAACGTTATCTTAATATAAGTGACTTGCTCAGAACAATATTAATATAATGACAATAAAATTACCTTTAATGTCCCGTAATTGTTATTGCTTCTACGATTGAAAAATCTTATTTTAGTTTTTAGACCCAAAATTTTCGGCAGGTTCTTTCCAGACCGTTGTTTAAATTTGTATGCAATTTTTTTTAACGATCTTTTCTCTGCCAGTGTTTTGCATTCTGTATAAGTCTCTTTCACAGCATTTTTCAAACTATTCAGTTCTTTTTCAGCTACACTTTTAGATGTTTCCAAACCTTGTACTTTTTGCTTAGTGCGAATTAACTGCTTCCTGAGACGACCAATGACTGTATTCAACTTTTGTTGTTTTTTTTGAGCCCTGTAGTAGTTAGCGTATACCCTTTGTAACTTTTTATTCAGTTTACTACTTTGCTTATTAGTTCTATTTTTTGGTATGGTTACTTGATTATTTGCCTCTTGATTACTTTTTACATCTTTTCTTTTTTTTTGAACTCTTTTTTCTTTTCTCCACTGTTCCCTTTGCTTTTCTTTCTCGTTATCATCTAAATCATCAATTTTTTTCCTTCGTTTAGCAACTCGTTCTCTTTGTTTCTGTTTATATCTTTCATACTTTTCTGGATCCTCCTTTACTTTTTCTCTAAATTTTTTAGCCCGTTCAGCTCCGGTTAATGGCATTTTTATTAATTTTTAGGGTAGTTGCGTAGCTGTCTTTGTTAACATTCGCAATATTTGCACTCGTCTTCCGGAAAATGATCATATATAGTAAAGAATGAACAAGTTTGACACCAGAAAAAATTATGATTTAAAAGACGATATATGTATTTGGCACTAAATATTACAAAGTGAGTAGGTAATCCAGGGTACGTGTTAGTATTAGCGTTACAGTTGTGACATTTCTTTGCTAGTATAAAGTGCGATCTTCTCCATGGCCACTTAGCACTTTTGAGTAGTCTTAGATCATCGCGAGTCAAAAATTTATCAATGTCTAGAATTACTACCATACTTAATTAATTCTAATATAATTATTGTGCGCATATAGAGATCTGAAATAGAAATATATTCATCAACACACAAGATATACTCTCTAATTTTTACTTAATTGAAGTACTATATAGGAGTGCAAAGAAATTTAAATTATTACTAACTAACTATTCGTTCACTGCAAATTTTGAATATTCTTAAAACTGCCGAACAGATTTTTTATTTTTGATGAAATTAAAATTTTCTTTGATATTTCCTGCATGCCCACTAGACCACAATTTCATCAGCGGACCATCAGTTCGGCAATTATCGCGTAACAAACATACGTAAATACATCCATACATGCATGCTTCAATATTTCTTGATTTAATGCAAGTGGGTATCTACTTGCACAAAAAAAGTAAATTATCAAGTCATTATATAAATAATTTATCGATAAAATTTTTATTTTATTGAGGACTCATCCTTATGATTCCAATTAATAACAAAATCCATTCCGGCTATATATAACGTTACTAATCGGATGTTACGAAAGTACATATTTGCCCATACATTCCAATTTTTTACATACAATACGTAGTAATTCGTTATCCAAATAAACTTATTATATGCGTAGACACTTAACACACAACTTTAAATAATTGGCGTGTTAAAACAATAATATTTACCTGCTAAAATTCACTAACTTACTGGAACACGTTTTTTGTCGACACCACACTTCGAACACAAAAGTAACGATTTAACCAATCATAGAGGCCCGAAAAGCAACCGGAAATGATGTTAACTGTCAAAAAATAGTTGCCACATCACAAAAATTACTAGAATTGGTAGAATTTCTTTTTGGAAGTTTAATAAAATCGTCGTTACTAATCCGAAATTCCGGTATCGTAAAAATCAGAGACAACATAAAATTTGATTTATTTACTTGTTTTGATATAGCAACTTTATGAAAATTCGTTACATTATATGATTTGAATGATTTTACCATAAACCAAAATATTTTAAATGTCATTGTGGTGATAGTATTTCGATATATGACACTTCAAAGTCAGGAAGGTATGTATGGGACACAGTAAAATTGGGTGACATGTTGTAACATCGTTGTATTTTATTCAAATTAGGATGTAATTTTTAATAATTTTCTTGTTTAAAGTTACTAATACTTAAATTTGCTACAGGATGGCGTATGCCACTGATTTTATGCAATTCTATATGTAATGAAATAATTGCTCAAAGTCAGTGGACATTCTGTTTTAGCAGTGGTCAAACAATTTGAAAAACGCCCCTGTGCGCCCCGCCGCCGTACGGCAAGCTCGCGCTCTTAGCGCTACGACTTATATTACAGTAGACGTATAGTGTAGTGGTGTACAGTAGGGAGGAAGTAAATATAGACATATATACAAAAATATTTATTTATAAATTATAATCCACGGAATTATAAACTATTTTTTTCCGTCCGCGTCGAAGCTGGACGATGCAATTTCAATGTAACTTAATATATACATAGACAAGAATTGAAATATGAGAAATGATTGAGTCGTGTGTGAGCAGTGAGAAATAAATAAAAAAACCAGCTACTCACTACAATGTAGCTTTTATTGTGTATTGAAAAATGACTTTGAATTTGAAAAATATAAGACTTGTACAAGAAAAAACGTAGTTTACTTTTGTGATTTGTAGAGTACACAATACAAACCGCGGCGAATAGGGAATAACCCGTCAAACTCCTAATTGAAATGTTTCGGGCGTGGGGTTAATAAATCATGGGTTACGCCGGAGCCAGTCGAAAGAAACAGACCGCATTTCGATGGAAATTGTGAAGGATATAGTATGCCGTGTTTGGGTTCCGTGGTGTTAGCTATAATGAAGTGGCTATGATTAGGGTTCCGTACACGAAGGGTACAAGGTTCAATATTCATATCGCAAACAACTTTTGAACTTTTGAACCGATTTTGATAAAACATATCTAAGAACCACCGCATAAAAATTAGCTATTAAATACCATCAAACCATCCAAATCGGTTCAGCCACCGATGAGCTACGGTGACACGTACACAGACAGACAAACAGATAGACACATTTAGCGGTCAAACTTATAACACCCCTCTTTTTGCGTCGGCGGGGTTAAAATCGGGATCCTGTTACTAAGATTCCGCTGTGCGCCCGTCTGTCTGTTCGTCTGTCTGTTCGTCTGTCTGTTCGTCTGTCTGTCATCAGGTATCTCATGAATTGTAATAGTTAGACAATTGAAATTTTCACATCATGTTTATGGCTTAGATACAACAAACGTGTTTTTTGTCATTTTTTATAGAAAACTAGCGACCTATCCTGGCTTCGTTTGGGTAAAACCATAATAAATAATCTAGATATTTTATTTTTCTATCCAGTATATTAAGGTAAAATCTAAGTTTTCAAGCTTTACTTGAATTTTGTTTTAAATTGTAAACGTATCTTCTAGTTTTTTAGATCCTTTTCACTCTTTGAACTCTGCAGTAGGTGAAAAATTTGGTAGTAATTTTTCAAGACTCGTAGCTAAGAACTAATAGGATTGATTTTTATTTTGTACAAATTTCTGTACATTATAAATAATCTATGGAACAGATTCTATTCAACAAATTAGTAAGAATACATAGGGGTGATTTCATTATTTTATCTATATGCTCAGTCCGGTAATGAACAATTTTTCGTATGGAAGCAACCTAAAATTGCGAAACAAAAATCAGTTGACCCATACATTTTCCACAACTTAGGTATTTAATTTTATTTAACTTAGGTATTTTTAGAACAGCTGATTTATTTTTTCTCGATGCCTGAGGTACTCCCATACTAAAAGTAGTTCAGAATCATGGACTGAGCATGTAGACAAAATATTGCCAATGTATATAAAGTCAGTGTGTATGGTATATTGTGTACTAGATGTTGCCCGGAGCTTCACTCTCGTGGGAATTTTGAGATAAAATATAACCTATAGCAATCTTGGATAATGTACCTTTCTAATAGTAAAATATTTTTTGAAATCGGTATGGTAGTTTCGGAGACTAGGTACCCCACCTCAAACATTCAAATTCACGAACGCTTACCTCTTTATAATAATAGTAAAGATTACCATAAAATCCCCAACACATGACAATAAAAACAACAAACAACGAATCAAACATTTCGATGGTTAATTTAAAGCATTTCTTATATTAATGCAATTATAAATTGGCATTTCAGTGGCGGCGCCACGTATGCGTAAAAATGTAAATTTTATTAGCTGAGAAATTACTTCGTTTTTCCGCCACGCGGCGCCGTATACTTGACGCACTGAAAGGAGCCCTTATATACCTGTGAAGGGTACTTTCTACCCTCTTTTGTTCTCGACGGTCGCTAACCGAAGCCATGAATTTTACATTAATTCTACTTCCCGTTCATTTTGGAGGCTAATTTTCAGCTGATTACATTGTTCTTTAATGGAATATGATTATGTTTTACATATTATCCTCTCTCTCTTACATTCTCGGTTACATTAGGAGCAGGATGCCTATCAGTCATTAAGGCATTTGTCGCTAGTTGCCTCTTACGAAATCCACAGGAGGTCCTTCGGAGAGGTTCTTTGCTAGCGTCCCGCACTAGAGCCTGTTGTGTATTATGGGGTAGAATTTTAGAATTTTCGACCAGTTTCGCCACCGTTGAGGTGTTATCGAATGAATACAGTTTTTATGACTATAGTTCAAATTCGTCACTAGTAACGAGTGCGTACTTCGACTTAATTAAAGTTAGTTTCGGGCAGTGGTGGTGAATGTGGGATCGAAACTGATCTGTGCACATTATCGTAAATATAAAAATGAATAATTGTTTACAAAAATGTCATTTTTGACACACACTATATAATGCATTGTCATCCAAAATAAACGTGTGTACAAAATTTAAGCTCAATTTGTTGAATATATTCAAATTGGCGGCTTTAAAGACATCAATTAAGTTTTTCTCAGACATGGTCTAGTGCGACCTTTTCTCAGCTTATTTCTAATTAGAGATATTAATTCGTTGGTTTTTCTTCTTTATATTTGTTTTAGTGCAAGTTTAACCAATTAATTAGTAGGTTTAGTGTAAGTGTAACCGAGATATTAAAAAATGGTGGCAGGTGGAGTAAAGTGCTGACCGAATGGTGGCCTAGGGCCGGCGGGAGAGTTGTCGGGCGACCTGCGATGAGATGGGCGGACGATATAATGAAAGTCGCAGGTTGTACATGGATGAGAGAGGCACAGGACAGAGGAGGGTGGCGCACGCGAAGAGAGGCCTGTGCTCAGCAGTGGCCAACAAAGAGGCTGGAATGATATTGATGTCGGCTTTATTATTGTTTGAATAGTTTCTATAAATGAAGATTTGGAAATGGCTATTAGTTGCTATTTTTGTTATTACATTATCTGTTTAGCTGATAATCTTTCATACAAATAAAATTAAAAAAAAATTGAGTTGCCAGATACATAGTTACATTTCAATTTAAATGAAAGGTTGTAAAACTTAATAGGTACTCTTTGCTGCGGACAAAGCAGCGGACACTAGCTAGTAATAAATCAGCATAGCAACCTATGATCCTCAGTTCTAATCCAGATCTCGTGAACAATAGTCAACATAAATCGTGCAAATTAATCTGCTACCTTGGCCGTGATCCAAGCGAGTTGAGATATTATAGAGGAGAGGCAGAGATTCTAGAACTTTCATTCTAAAAATTATATTTTTATACTAACAACTCGTCCTGACTTCGCTCGGATTATACGATGGCGATTTAGGATCAATTTTTTATTTAAATTAATATGATACTGATACTTTAGCTTTAATTTTAGGTTAATTTAGTTGTCCTATCTATACTAATATATTTACTGATATTATAAAGAGAAAAAATCATTATTTTTTTTGCTTTGTAATGAATAAACTACTACGCCGATTTTGATGAAAATTGGCAAAGAGATAGGAAAAACCTTCAGAAGTGAAGAAGGCTACTTTTTATCATTATTTTACCCGAGCAAAGCCGGGGCGAGCCGCTAATAACTTTTTTAAACGTAGTTTAAGTTTAGTTATAAACAATTTCTATGTTTAATGAAATACGAATGAAATTATTATGTTTAAATAAAAATTATAGACCGAAACCTTCCTCAGGAATCACTCTATCCATTGGTGAAAACCGTACGAAAATCCATCTGCTAGTTTTGGCATTGTGGACTTCTTTTTATAAACGTGTTTTGATGTGTGCAATGAATATAAAACGATTGTCTTTACATACATATTCATGGTTTTGACCATTTTCTTTTATCTGTGGTTTTGACAGATGGTCAACGAAGCGACCTTGTAAATGTTTGGTGTTTTTACTTTTTGGTTACATTAATATTTTGAAGGTTTCGTTTCTCTATAAAATATTGCCCACATTGGGAGCCACAGGACTGAGCGTTACATTTATAAAGGAATTTCCATACAAACATACAGACATACCTTCTTGCGTTAATTTGTATTAGCTAAAAAATAATTTATGTACACACTCCAGTGTATGAGGATACCTATAAAACTCTAAAAATATTACAATTAGACTCCGTAGCGGTCTGTTTTATTATCTTATACTTCATCTCATCATCGTCGCATAAAATAAAACCACTGTACATCTTCCCGTGGATGTCGTACGAGGCGATTAAGGGATACAAGCCTTGGCAGCCGAAAGGCAACAATCAAATGTCAGCTCCTTTCTAACGGATGAGAGGATGCCAGCAACTTCGAAGACTTTCTTATTTTTGTTATTTCGTTTTTATTTGATACAGCAATATTCTATTCAGAAAAATATAGCGGAGATTCTGTAATCTGGGCTGTCTGGCCGGCTGCCAGGTTGGTCTTATTGTCGATTGTTTTATTGCCTTCACAAATGGCACTATGCTTCTCTGCGCTAAACGCTAGTGTCGTCCTTCTTTACTCACTTCTCTATTTCACAGCGACTACAAATCTGATCAGCGACGAAACATGAATAAATATAGATATACAATAAATAAACAAGCATTTTCACACAGATTGAGCTACCCCAAAGTAAGTTCGAGACTTGTGGGATACTAACTCAACGATACTATATTTTATAACAAATATATATATATATATAGATAAACATCCATGACCTGGGCCATCAGAAAAAATATTATTTTCCATCATGACCCGACCGGGGATCGAACACGGTACCTCACGGTTCAGAGGTAAGCACTTTACCTCTGCGCCACCGAGGAACATGAAGAAGGGACCTTCGTATTTTTAAATAAACTTGGAATTCTGTCCCGATGTCCTTGACTATCGAAATCTATTTTCAGTCTGATGAGCATCTTCTGTACTTATAGGTATCTTTACGCTTTGTCTGTACAGTTAAATATTTAAAACATTGAAAATCTGGCACATCCGATATGTAACAATTCATAGAGATTACCTAGCTAACGGTTCAGCATCAAAATTTTCTTTTGGTCATAATTTATCAGAATAACTTGGCGCCCGAAGGAAAAATCCCCAATATAATAGTATAGGTATAAATGTATTTTATTTATCTCTGTATAATTTTGACTCCTTACTACTTACTAATTAATTGTTCGGCCACGCCGACGAAGTCGCGGCATCAGCTAGTCTAATATAAAACAAAAATCTTACATAAAACTTGAGTGAAATAATGATAAAATGAAATTAGTTCTTGCCACAAACACATATTTCGCAATAAATTGTAAAAGCTTTGAAACAACAAATTTATTCAAATGTGAATTCGCACAGCCTAAACTAGGCGCACGTATCACAAACATTAAACAGTATTCAGCCCTTCCTCAGCAATAATTGTTAACAAATAATTCCGGATAAAGTTTTAATATCAAAAGTGTTGGCCGCATTCGTGTCGGATTGTTAGGGTTGTCAAAACTTATTTCAAACTAGGTGTTCGCCGCGAACTTAGACCTCGCGAGCACAATACATTTTTGGTGAGTTTTTATAATAATAAATAAATAAATATATTAGGACAAATCACACAGATCGAGCTAGCCCCAAAGTAAGTTCTAGACTTGTGTTATGGGATACTAACTCAAAGATACTATATTTTATAACATATACATATAAAAATAAACATCCAAAACCCGGGCCAATCAGAAAAAGATCATTTTCCATCATGACCCGTCCGGGGATTGAACCCGGGACCTCTCGGTTCAGAGGCAAGCAACTTTACCACTGCGCCACCGAGTTACAAAATAATAATTGTGAATATTTCAAAAACGACTTAACCGATTTTGTTGCCCTACAAACTTAAAAATTCTATTGACAGTACCTTTTAAATTTCATCAAAATTAAACCCAACGGTTCGAATGTTATCGGGTAACAAACATTAAAAAAAATAATTTACAAACTACATATAAACTCGAAAACTACTGCACTGATTTTCATAAGGTTTTCAACATGTGTGTGATTTAGGAAAGAAAGGTTTAGTTGTATATAATTTATTAAGTTTTTATCCGAGCGAAGCCAGGACAGGCCAGTAGTATTATAAATTGTTATCGAATGTTTATTCAAGGCTTAATGAGAATATTTACTCAAATTTAAGTTTTTTACTCAACGTAAAGTTGTCTGTAGCAACCCTGGAATTCATTCAGAGCCGGGAATAAAACGGGTTCATACTCGAAAATAATAATTAAGCCGTTGGGATGTAGCAGCGTCTGCTTTATTGAAGCGAATGTAATTTTTTTATAAGTTTTTATTACAAAAAAGTAACTTTTGACACAAGCTTTTATTTTTGTTTATTTAGCTTTTATTGAGCTGAAATTTTGTACACACGTTAACATTTGGACGACAATGCATTATTATGATAAGCATGGCCTGATTGTGCTTCTAACTCGATTCTATAGCTAAGTTCGCGGCGAACAACTAGTATTAATACAGTCAAAATCCACCCATGGAATCGCAATACTCAGTTACAATTAGATTTAGCTGAGCGCATTCGATCATATTTCACGCTCCGACCGCAGAAATGCAGATAGACCGGTCAAACGAATGGAATAACTTGGTTTGAAACTATTTCAGGTTAAAATGTATGCTTGGTCAACTGTTGTTGACCACAGATGTATTGACGAGGAATAAGACTATAGTTTCCTTGTTTAAAAATCCAACAAACTTGATGTGGAATAACGCACTAACCTATAATTCTACATACTCGTATATAAAATTTATATCTAGTATTTAAACTTGGTTCAGAAATACATGATCATCAATCTATATCAATACATAAAACAGTAAAAAAGTGTGTCTGTACATTGAAGATATTTAAGTAAATAAAAAAAAATTGAGATCGATATAGAATCGATTTTATGTATGTCTGTTTGTTTGCACACGCTAATCTCTGGATCTACTGGACGGATTTTAACGAAACTTTTTTGTTGTATAGCTATAAAGCCTGGTCAACATATAGGGTATAATTGATTTTGAAAACTGGAACACCTGATGGAGTACTATGATGGTACAGCTAAACTATAGGGAATATAGAAACAACAAAAGTTATTCAGCCTGATGAGCAATTTCTGTCGAGATATAAAAATCGAAGATCTGGAACACCTGATGTAGTCCTATGATGGTACAGCTAAACTATAGGGAATATAGAAATGACGCTCTAATAAAAGTTGTTCAGTCTGATGAGCATTTTCTGTTGAGGTATAAAAATCGAAGATCTGGAACACCTGAACAAGAGTCATAATAGTTCAGCTAAACTATAGAAAGTATACTTTTTCAGTCTGAGCATCTTCTGTATGTATAGGTATCGTTACATTTATCTGTACAATTAAATTTCTCTAATAATTTTGACCCCTTACCAAAAATTGTTCGGCCACGTGAACGAAGTCGCAGGCATCAGCTAGTATTAAATAATTAAATAAAACGTATATAAAATGGCCATAAAGTTTTGTTTTAATGATAACGAATCAGAACTATAGCCAGACCAATAAAATCAATGTCCGACAATCAATATAAAAACCATTTTAATAGTCAATAGAGCACAGTTAATGCTCTCGAGTGTGTGTCATTAACACAAAACGTTTTGTCACCATTCTCCAATCCTACCTTCATGAGTAGTGATTGGGGATTTCATCGATAACATCGAAGAAATAGTCGATATTTTCATAATAATTTCATCTTTTTTTCCTGAAGGTATTAGGAGCCACCATAAGCGGAGAGGAGAGAGTCATCATTATATCGAGTGTGTTTTTTCTTACACTGGTGTCAGATTCCATTCAAGTCGCCTTAAGGCACCTGACATGACTTTTACCGCCATCTAGTGGCAGGTAGTCGCATACACACTAGTGAACTAAACTGAGAGAGTGATGAATATAGAGGTGCTTCCTCGTGAGAGTCGTCAGGATCGTGTTAAGTGGAAATGTATGGTCTCTGCCTACCTCCATGGGAAAACAGGCGTAATAAATAATATATGTACGTATTTTTTTTCGCGTACTGTAATAAATTAACCACAGATGTCTTTGTTGACACAAGATCTCTTTGAATATGGTCAGACATTAGTGATCATCTATTCTTTGTAATTCAATACCTTATGATGATAATTCTCCACTTAAACAATTCCTTCTTTAATTTATTTCAAGTTCATTGTCATCCTAAAAGTGACCTTTAAATTAGTCACACGACATTTAATTTTAAGAACTCCAATTTGACATTCAAAACACTCATAAAAACGCATTTGTTTTATGGATCATTTAAGTGATAAAGACGACTAAAAACAACCAATAATCATCCTTCATTAAATTTTTGAACTGGTATTTTGGCATTATAACCATACTAGATGTTGCCCGGGGCTTCGTCCCCGTAGGAATTTTGAGATAAAATATAGCCTATAGCAATCTTGGATAATGTACCTTTCTAATGGTGAAACAATTTTTGAAATCGTTTCGGTAGTTTCGGAGTTTACCCGCCTCAAACATACAAGCTCACAAACGCCTACTTCTTTATAATAATAGTATAGATTCATAAAATAATTAAAAAAATAACTACTTACTGTTGTTGATTAATTTTGTTTGGTATTTTTAAACCTCATTTTGTTTATATACTTCTATTTTTTTATTAATTTTATATATCTTTTTTTTATATTGCCATCCAGGTAAACAGGCATGTGGCTCACCTGATGGTAAGTAGTCACCACAGCTTGTAACACCAGAGGTGTCACACGCGCGTTACCTAATTGATGGCCTGGGATTGTCACAGCACCCTATAATCACACCGCCTCTCTCACCTTCATACCGGAACACAACAATGCAAGCAATGCTTTTTGGCTGACATAGATGAGAGTGAGGTACCCACGCAGACGACCTTTGTACTAAGGTCTGCCTCAAAAGTCACAATCATGAGAAAAACAGACATTTATATCGATATATGTTAGACACGTGTTTTCTAGGCTACATCACTAATCTAGTAAAGTTTCACCCGACTTTATTCTGCCGACAAAAAACACTACAAAATGAGTTTTTGATGACCATTCCAGCTAATGATTCTACGTATACTTGTCTATCGATAGAGCCTTTGTGTGTAGCGAAATAGCTCCTGTATCTTTGATGAATGAAAAAAACTTGGTATTATACGTTGATTATGAAGGATTTTTGTTCCAAAGTAACTTGTGGATATAATTTAGAAGTACATTTTGTTCTACCAAGTATTATTTATCTGACGATAGCAAAATATGTTCCAAATTCAAATGTATGTTAGAGAGAAAAATAAACGATTTAAATAAATAATTTTGCACCTTTTTATAGATTGAATCACTCAATCTATAAAAAAAAACGCATCAAAATCCCCGCCGTGAAGTTTTAAAGATGTAAGCATACTTACGGACAGACAGACAGCGACTTTGTTTTATCCTACTTGTACGTATTTACACGTAAAGTCATTATTCCTAATAGTACTTTAAATAAGGCGTTTTTGTATATATTTTTTTTTGCTTTTTCTAAACATCTCGAAATATTTTGACATTTTTTTAAGTAATATATTTTTTAATTAATTGATTTAGCGTGTGTAGTAGTTTTGTTACCTCTACCTCGGTGGCGCAGTGGTAAAGTTCTTGAGAGGTCCCGGGTTCGATATCCGGTCGGGTCATGATGAACGATCTTTTTCTGATTGGCCCGGGTCTTGGATGTTTATCTATATATGTATTTGTTATAAAACATAGTATCGTTGAGTTGAATCTGTGTGATTTGTCCTCATATATTTATTATTTATTTATTATTATTTATAGGTATGTTTTTTTTATTATAGGTTTTTTTTTGGTGTAAGTAGGTATCAATTTTTGAAAATAATATTAGTTCGGTTCCATTGATTACGATACACATAACAAACAGCAATAGAGAAATAAAATAAAAAAACGAAAATATTTGTGAAATCTGTTTATTCATACAACTGTACGTAGGTAATTAAATATGGTAAAAATCAAAAGAACTATAGTTTCATGCAATTAACAAAAACATCATGCAATAATACTTTATTTTTATACATTTTAAAATATTTTGACCACATTTTTTTTTTACATTTCATTTTTTTTTATTACAAAATTCACGACTCAATTGCTTTTTTCGTCATGGAAATAGAAATATCTAAAAACTGTAGCTATTTCATTTAAAATTTAGGCCTAATTTTCCAACATTACTCATATCACAGAAACAATGATTTTATATACTCAATGTCGATAATGTATCTACATATTCATTCTATCTAATTGCTTCTATTCATATAATTCTTTTATATAAATTTTATTTGAATTATCTATCAAAATGTATGCGTATAAATTACATTCCTATACCAACTGTGTTGGGAAAAGACGACACAAAGCTTATCGATATCGATAAAATACATATTCATATTACAATTTAAAAAATATTTTCAGTCTGTTTGTCAATATTATATTTATTATCTGAGATAATTATTACAATAAGAAAAATGGAATTATAAAATCATCTTGGATAGATTTTGAGCAACGGCTTTTACTTGCCACGACTTTGGTCTATAATAAATAAGTAATCTACAAAGATTTGTCAAAATATTCTCGTGTTTTATCGATCAAAACTTTTTGAGAAATAGTGACAAATATATACGGCAAATAAAATAAATATATTTTGGCTTAAATTCACATAATAAATGCCCTAGGTTTGAAGAAAAATCCACCTTTGTACCTATATCAGTTAACTATTTAATTATATGAACAACCAAATCATTTTATAAACTTTTGTATCACTAGTTAAAGTAAAACTTTGTTTAACCGTTAAAATGAAAATTTACTGACAATGAACAAGAAATGAGAATTTAGTTCTTTTAAATTTATACTCCCATGAAAAATTTAGGCCAATAAGTAGGTACTTATTTTGAAGCATGCAACGATGCTAATTTGAAAAAAATATAATTTTTTTATTACTTTAATCTATAACAGAACAATTAAATTTCTCCAAGGAAACCCAATACTTAATCCTAATTGCATTAATACGTACAATTTTCTATTATATTGTTTTCAAATAGCATTTTTTATATAGAATTATCTATCAACTTCAGAAAAATATCGATATAACATAATATCAATCTTTCGCAACACTAATCTGCAACTACATGAAGTACAAAAAATTACAACTTATATTCGAATATTTACAAATCAGTCATACAATTAAATCTATTTAGGAACATAAAATTATTTAATACACTTTTCACGACACCTGTGTACCCTTGGCTTCTAAAAAGCCAGACTCGACGGGAGCTGTGTTATGCTGTGCCCCACACCCCAGGTGGATTGAGCACTGTGCTATTTAAACCTACAGAATTTAGTAACTTTTGATAAAAGTAATTCTATTGGTTGTTCGAAATTTAGCATCAGTTAACAGCATAGTTGAGTTCGGCCTTAAGGATTATTTCACGCACACACCTTAAAAACCGGTATAAGTACATATTTTATTTACACTTTTTTATTTGGCTTTTGAAACACTTCTCAAGTGTTTATCACACTTCACACGAGTCTCAGTTTTTGCTATACATGAGTAGCTTGTGAAGATTGGTTGCCATTACCTGTAAAGAAAACATTAATTAATGCAACCATAAAATACACTTAATCATCTCGATTTTTGTCCTGTGATTCTATTAATCGGAAAATGTTATAGAGCAACTTCTGCTGAAGACGAGATTTTCGTTGCTCAATGGAAAATATGAATTCATATAGGTACTGTATCTACTGGAAGAGTACCAAGTCACAGCCGAATCTGCATAATTTCAAAGTTTATTTTTTTACTCTGACCCCGGGCTTCGTGGCTTTGCAGGCCCGAATGCAGGCGGGAACACGCAAGAATGCGAAAAACAGAGAGAATCCTCTTCATCATCATTCCTTATCCCATTTCACTTGGTGTCTGATCTACAATTACACCAGAGAACATATTTTATGAAAAGAGAAATATATGTGTAGATAATGTATTATATATATATATATATATATATATATATATATATATATATATATATATATTGCTTACCAGATGGTAAAACAACTGAACTCCTGACTGCGGAGTAGGGTGGAGGAGCTGGCGTCGCCGCCGGCTTGGCTGTGTGCACTTGACTACCATAACCTAGGAATATTGAAAAAAAAAAACACTTTACCACATCGACTCATCTTTAGCCAGGAATACAACGGGGAACATTTGACGCGCAACATATCGTCCTTTCTTGTCGCACGTCAAATTTACTTTAGTGTATTCGTGGCTTTAAAATGATGCTCAACATATTAAAAATACAGTTTCTTAATAAGTAAATGTTTTGACTTTGACAAACAAAATAAAACGGAATAAAGCATTTATCTTATTATTCTAATTCAGTACTTACCTAATGAACTATTTCTTAAATAAGGATTGCCATACGTGGCAGCATATCTAAGATCAACGCTAGTTTTCACGTTAGGCTGCGCATAAACAGGTGTCGGGGGCGCTGCAAATAAAATTGCAATCAGTAAAAGTATATTAAAGTAAGTAAGATGAGTATTGAAGAAACGAGTTAGACAAACGTCACTACGTTTGTCAGGATCTTAATAAGTGGAAGTGTATGAATGACTATTTGTATAAATGTATGTATGACTATATGTATGTATTTACTTACTGTCGCTTCCAACGGGCAGTCCTAAGCTGTTGATAGCGTCGCTTTCGTCTGGACTCTTCGCTCGCTGGAGCGAATTGTTCTGCGAGCCACCGCCAGAAAGCGGCAGCGTCGATGCGGTGTCGATACTCCGAGTTAGTGATCCTTGGAGTGATCTACAGACAGAAAAATGAAGTGAAAACGGCGAAACCACTAGTTAAGATCCCACCTTCCCGACTTAGGGCCGGACTCGACAGAAGCTGTGATATGCTGTGCTATTTGAGTTTCGTACAACCAATAGTAATTCGTTTATCAAAAGTTACGAAATTCTATTTCGTTTAGGTCGCGCAGTACCCCCCATTTGGGGACACCTAAACCAAATAAATCATAATTTTTGACAAATGAAATTAAGATTGTTCGAAACTTACCATCAGTTAACATAGCAATATGGTGCAGCGGTTTCATAATATTTCGTACATGTGTAGGTACATTCAAAAGAAAATTTTCACTTCGATTTGTAGTACTTTCTAATTGTATCATCACCATATAAAATATTTTTATATCAAGCGAATTACACTGCGAATTATCCTTAAATTATTATCCTTATAATTATCTTAATATAACATTGATAAACTAACCTATTTTTCATATAAGTAGCATAAACGCTCAAATTACAAAACAACACAACCAAAGATTATGGTTTCTTACAGTAATTTTTCAGAAAAATGCGTCCCATTTAATAAATTTCCAAAATTGCACACTTGGAAAATTAAGAGGGCATTTTAGTCTCTATTAAACAAAGTAAATTAATAAAAATGTGACGGCGCTAGTGTGCAGGTCAGCGCATTAACAAATTCAACAAATGGATCTGGCAACCATGTTTGCGGCTGTTAAACAACTTTGTGCCCTATTAGACTGACTGTGACATTAAGACTGTAGAATCTTACCGATTCGATGGCGGCACATCTAGCAGTGTAGGCGACTGTACTCTCAAGTGCGGAGGAGGCGGGTACCCCTGTGGGTAGTCATACACGTATCCCACGGGACCCTGTATAATGGATAATTATATTAATACTACGCGTTTGTTTCGAGGGAGAGAATAGAAGGAATTCTCTTAGCATAATTACGTTTTTAACCCCCGACGCAAAAGGAGCTACTATGCCACAGACTTATAACACCCCTCGTGATATAAGTCTGTGGCTCCCAAACGGATGAACCGCTTTTCATTTAGTTTTTTTATGTCATAGATAATTTTATCCCCAATGTGTTCTTAGCCATGTTTCATGAAAATCGGTTAAGCCGTTCAAAAGTTGTAGCTAAATTGATATTGAAAGTCGGGGGTTTTTAAATTTGTCTAACAAATAAACTTGTCTTACTATATGTATATAACTATAAAGTACTAATTTTAAACTTTCAAGTTTTGCTTAAATTTTTTGCTTACAGGTATTAAACGCGCACGTATTCGTCGGAACAGAAGGCCGTTGAGTCAGTCGCTCGGTGATCCCGGGTCCGAAGTATAAAAGGTACGTGCGCGTTTGAAAAACAATTTTTGGCATAACAGTACTTTCGCAAAAAATTTTTTAGCCTAGTGTATTTTTTCTTAGGACACTTTTCTCTCGTAGAATTCTAGAAATGGCATTGTAAAATGGACAAAGAAAATTGCACTCTACGTACCTTGAAATAAGTGTCAGTGTACGAGGGGTCAGAGTAGTCATTACTGTATCGGTACTTCAAAAGTGTGTCGTCGCGGATCGTCGGCAGCTGCACCGGCCCTGCCAGAGGCAGACCAGCCGGGTGCTTGGTGTCTGACCTCTCTGAGCTTGGGTATTCCTGATAACATATACATAAAAACTAAAATAAATGGACAACACTCGACGGCACACACTAAGCACGCGGATTCTAACGCGAATCCGATGGACACAAATACAGAAACGGCCACCACACACCCAGAACCGCAGACAAATATTTGTGATCAGAGGTGCAAATATTGGGTTGGGAATGGGAATCAAATTCCGCGCTGGGAATCGAACCCAGGACCTCCAGACAGCGGGCGGGCGTGGGCACCACCCTCCAGACAGCGGGCGGGCGTGGGCACCACTACGCTATGGATGTTCTTACCGCTTGAAATATTAGACATTAAATCTAATTTAATCTAATTCTATTAGACAGTAAATCTATACTATTATTATAAAGAGGTACGTTTGTGAGTTTGTATGTTTGAGGCGGGTAATCTCCGAAACTACCAAACCGATTTCAAAAATGCTTTTACCGTTAGAAAGGTACATTATCCGAGATTGCTATAGGCTATATTTTATCTCAAAATTCCCACGGGAGCGAAGCCCCGGGCAACATCTAGTGTAACATATAAACCGTTAGCGTTGACGTATTTCACAAGTGTTAAAAAGGGCTAACATATCAGACAGACTTATCTAACAGTTCGTTTATCTATCGGATTACAATAAGATATTTTATTGTTAGTATTTTTCTCTGTCGATTATTTTGGTTTAAGTAATAAACCCTTATCAACCCTTGTCATTATCACATCATCAGATGCGACCCTTATATCGTCTCGGTCTAGATATAAATTAATTATTTACTGATTACATGTCTATACCTTCAGCTAAAATAATATTTTAAAGACCAAAAAGGCCTTATAAAATAATACGACTATATAAGCTTTTAAATAAATGAATCTGAATCTGAATCTGAATAAATTATCTGTGCTAGTTTGTGTGCAAAAGAAAAAAATACTGATTGTGCTTCCCATCTATTCATATTGAAAAAATAATCTAGGTTTAGGGATATAAGCTGAATATACGTCTCATTATCGATATGCTATCACTATTTGTCTCAATTACATAAATATGGGCTAGAAAGCTAAATGATATTATTTATAAATTGTGCAATTCATGGCTCCGTCTCTCTCATCCAGCCTTAACGTCCCAAAGCCCGGAGTATGCATCGAAAATAAACCTTTACATTAAAATTCGACTTTACGATGATATCTTTGTATCCCTTATTTCGCCTCGTACGATATCAACATGGAGTCAGGAAAGATAAGGAGTGGTACCTATTCTAGGGCGGGAACCACACGCATCTGTTTCTGTATTTAAACCAGCCACTCACCAAGTCATAACTCCCATCACTTTGTGGCAGTTGCATCTTCAGATCACTGATATTAGAACTTCTATCACTGCCCTTGTACATATCTCCAGTGGTGACGGTCACGTCTGGCTTCTCGCTCATCTGGGTCTTCCGTCTCTTTCTGTGGCAGATGACCACGAGCACGATGAAAGCGGAGAAAATTATGATGCCAGAGGTGACGCCAATGAGGATTATGAAGAGAGGGAGGGATTCTGTAATGAAATGGCTACATTACACGTAATGTTAAGAATTCCAAACATAGTTACCAAAACTCTCGATTAAATTCTCTTTCAAATAAAAAAAAAGATCAAAATCGTTTAAGCCGTTTGGCTGCTTCGAGTCCACGGACAGACCTACAGATTAAACTTAAAACTAACCTTCTGTCGTCGAGAATGACAAACGATGCATTAAGCTAGATTTCAATAAACTTACTCAAAGGCTTCAAAACAATAGCAGCGTTGGCATTTCCAAAATCATTGGTCATGCTACAGTTGTAGGTACCGTAGTGCTTTGTCTTGCTATTCCTGATGACCAGAACCGATTTGACCATGCCATCAGGTAGGTCCATGTCTTGGGTGATCGCGATATCCTGAAAATTAATGTTTGTCAAGTACACGGACTAAACACCAACTATGGCATTCAGTTAGATACTGAACAAGTTGTAGTGGATAGTGTAAATAATAAAATAGTGGACAAAAAAATAGATGACAAAAACCGAACGAATTTAAAAAATAAAACTTGGAAAGTGGTTGAAGCTTCAACACGTCACGGTAAACAACAGGGACTGAACAAATGGGAGAAAACAAGTTTATTTGTTAGACAAATTTAAAATAAAAAACAACTTTAAATATTCATTTCGCTACAACTTTTAAACGGCTGAACAGATTTTCATGAAACATGGCTGAAAACACTCGGGATAAAATTATCTATGACACAAAAAAAACTAAACGAAAATCGCTTCATCCATTTGGGAGCTACGATGACACAGACAGATACACAGATACGCAAACAGACACGTTAAACTTATAACACCCCTCTTTTTGCATCGGGGTTCATAAAGAAAACTAATCACAAGCAACTGTACAAAAAATAGGTAATGAATCAGATAAAATTTATATTCTAAAAATTATGCTTATACCTACAGGAAATTAAAATAGAGAAAATCACAATTGTATTGTAAATCTATTTTTGTGCACACAAATTTATATGTGCACAAAAATAGATTTACAATACTTAAACAAAAATAGATTTACAATAATGTCTTCCAATGGTTAGCTGGAATAAAAATTCTTCTTAGGAACAATAAAATTTAACAAACAAATATACACACCGAATCATTGATAGCGCTGATTTCCTTGCCCTCATAGTACCACCTGACGTCAAAGGGCTTAGGGACGGCCTTAGCATAGCAGTCGATGTCCACCATGTCTCCTTCAGATCCAAACTGCGTGCGGTTCGAGAGTATCGTTGGTGCAGCTACGATCAAATTTGTAGGTTAGGACATGAAATTTGGAATAATTGAGAGGTCTACAATTCGACTTGGGGCAAAAATACATTTTTTGTATGTATGTATGAATGTATGTATGTATGTATGTATGTATATTCACAATTTCGTAAAAAAAAATGTGTTTGCGAGGTCTACGTTCGCGGCGAACAACTAGTATAGCTTACAGAAGTGGAAAACCATGTGAAAAAGTTACATGACATCTTATAAACTCATGATTTGCAATAAAGGAGACTGAATCTCATACCAAAGAAGTGACTTAAGAAAATGGGTACGTATAAATTATTAAAGCGAGGTTAAGCAGATCTTATAAAATCGATAATACTGGTAACTAGGACATTGTTAATTAATATAACTTGGTCTTATAATCGGATAAGCTTCGGAGCTCTGTTACTGTAGTAACTTAGCATCAAAATTTACCCTATATTCCAGGGTGTATACTATATGTTTACCAAATTCCATCAAAGTCTGTTAAATTTTGGCATGAAAACAAAAACAATCATCCATCATTTATTGACATAATTTTTATAGCACCACCCTTTTATACCGTTTTCTGTTTGGCTCCAAGATTTGATTGGCAGAACATGTTTTATCACATTAAGTCAACATATTGTTTACTATAATAATAATATACATGTTAAACTTATAACAAATGGGTTAAATATTTTTATTCAGACAATATTAATCCATATCTCGTTAGTAACAATGTAACTTAAAATTATGTTTAACCAAAAATCTTCGTCAAAAAAGAAAAGAAGAAATAAATCCAATTTCACAAAGATTAATGTATAAAATTTGTAGAATAATATACCTACCTTTTATATAAATTGTCGCTTCGCTTTCAGCCTTCTCGGCATCCCTCACAGCTTTGCAGATGTACCGGCCGGCAGTGTCGGGCGTCACCTTAACACTTAAGGTGGTGTCGCTCCCTCGGTTCTGCTGGATTGTATGGAGCGTTCAAATATCATTCACAATATATATAAACTTCTTTCCCTACAATTTAGTAGGATTTCGGTAAATCAATCGGTGAAAAACCAATTTAGAAGCGGTGGTGGTGTAATGGTTACGACGACGATCGAAAGGTCCCAGGTTCGAATCCTACTCGCGCCATGAGTTTGTATACCAATCTGACTCATATATAGTAGTTTTCATCCGTCCACCACTTGCTTCCGGTGAAGGAAAACATCGTGAGGAAACCTGCACACTGGTTGATCTTACTAACTTGTGTGTGAAATGGAGAAGGCAATGGCAAACCACTCCATTAATAATGCCAAGAAAGTAGTTGTGTGTGTTTCAATTCACGTAATAACCACGACCCTCAGCCATGAGGAATACGACTGTGAAGAGAAGTATGATTTCGGAATTTATTAATTTTATTTAAAAATGCATATACCTAGGTGTTTAAATAATCAAATATACAATAATTTAATGTCACTTTAAATGATCAGTTTTAATTTAATATTTTTTATATCTCATCATGTTATAGAAAATCAGTAAAGATTCTGTCAAGTGCTGGGCTTTTTGTGACTGATGAATCATGGTAATGACTTACAGCTACTCGACCGGGTTCTGAGAACAGCCACCTTAGTTCTGGCTTCGGTTGACCGTCGACTTCACAGTGCAGTGTGACAGTTGACCCTTCTTTCGCTTCTATACTCTGTGGCCGAGTCTTGAAGCCAGGTGGATCTGTGAGAGAGAGAATAATGTTAAGTCTAAATAAATAAAACTGGCCAAGGGAGAGTCGGACTCGCGCACTATGTGTTCCGTACTATCTATAAAAACGTTGAAAAATCACATTTGCTGTAAAGGTTTCATTCTGATTTTTTTGTGTTTGTTGTTATAGTGGCAAAAAAATATAGCTTCTGTGAATACTTAAACTGTCTATCATGGTTCATGAGATACGGGCTGGTGACAGACTGACGGATGGACAGCGAAGTCTTATTGATAGATTACAGTAGACTTTCATTGTTGATAAATATATAGGACGACCTCGGTGGCGCAGTGGTGAAATTCTTACCACTGAACCGAGTGATCCCGGGTTCGATCCCCGGTCGGGTCGGGGAAAATGATCTTTTTCTGATTGGCCCGGGGCTTGAATGTTTATATATATATATATATGTATATATACATATATATATATATATATATATATATATATATATATATATATATATATATATATATATATATATATATATATATATATATATATATATATATATATATATATATATATATATATATATATATTTATATTTATATTTATATATTTATATTTATTTATTCTTTTGTAGGACTGTAATCGACAAACAAGATTCAACAAATGCTACGCTATGCTATTTGTCAACTCCAGCCATTACTAGATTGGTAGGTTTTTAGTTGAATTGAAACTAATAACCACAGATACGAACTAAAATTTCGCACAATAATCCGACACGCATCAGGCTGGAGTGTACAGCTGCAGTTACATCAATCATAGTTAGTTTTCGATCCAATCTCCAATATCTATCAGAGTTGGATAAAATATCTAGGACCGAGATAACACTCATCATCATATCAAGTATGTTATTGCTAACACTGGTGTCAGATTTTATTCAAGTCGCCTAAAAAGGCATTTGACACGATCTAGTGGCAGGTAGTCGCATACACACTAGTGAACTAAACTGTCCACCAGTGTGCAGGTTTCCTCACGATGTTTTCCTTCACCGGAAGCAAGTGGTGGTCTATGAAAACTAGTATAATATGAGTCAGATTGGTATACAAACTCATACGGCACGAGGATACGAACCGATATACAGGCGGGCGGCGTAACCATTACACCACCACCGCTTCAAGGCCACCACTAAAAGCCTAGTATTGTCATCAACATTTTCAGCCTATGTCATTCCTCAAGTTCCAAAATAGTTCATCAAAAATGTGTGTGTGGAGCTCGACGACCCAGGTTGATCCTACTAAATATTATAAATGTGTGTGTTTGTTACTCTTTAACGCCAATTCTACTGGACGGATTACTATGACATTTGGTACACGAGTGGAATATAACCTGGAATAACACATAGGGCACTCAATATCCCGAAATTCCCATAGGAGCGAAGCCCCAAGGCGCGGCTAGCTAGTAATATATAAGCCTAACATTGCATTCTATTCATTGTCCTTGATTTGGGGGCACAGCAATGCCGGCAAGTCGAGCAAAAAACCATTCTTTTCTCGAAGTAATTCAGGTCAATTTATAATTTTTGAAGTGTACATTATAACATAGGTGCTTTATTCCGAAATTCCCACCGAACAGAATTGAACTTTTTCTTTATCTACTTCAAATCTTAATTTGTATCAGTATTGCATAACTCTCGAGGGGTCCCTAAGTATTCAAACACGTTGTGTGTCTGTCATAAGGAGATATTTAATCCAAGCCTATGTTACTCCTAAACGTTCGTCTATCTCAGTTCCAAATTTCATCAAAATCGATCGAGCACTTTTAGAATTTATTCATTACACACAAATATACAAATATTTTCTCTTTATAACATTAGTATGGACTAGATGTTGCCCGGGGTTTCGCTCCTTTGGGAATTTTGAGATAAAATTGTGAAAGATTTCTTGAAATCCGTTTGGTAGTTTCGAAGATTACCCATCTCAACACACAAACTCACAAACGCTTACCTATCTTTATAATACAGATAAAAAATAGTAAAGATAGGTATATAAAAACATTGGACGGAGAAGACCAAAGAAAGCGACTAGGGAGGCTTTTGCCCAGCAGTGGGCAAATAAATATAGCACATGCTTAGCTAAGAAAGAAAAAAATATATATATATATAAAGTCCAGACTTGCAACTTACAAGTGACATCCAACTTGATAGTTTTCTCGCTGGTGCCCACAGAATTGCTGACTTCACATTTCACCTCCGCTCTGTGGTGATTTCTTGACACGTTAAAAATTATCTGTGAAAGAGGAAATTCGTGTAAAATGTGTGGAAAAATTGTCCAATTCATCTTATAAAATATCTATCCATTTTTGTGTAAAGTTATTACGATATGTCTCTCTTTCATCTAAGAGTTTTCGTGGTTTCTTTCGCCGCCATTGTGCGTGGGTGCACAGGTTTTTCCGCCATTAAGCGATTAATTAAAATTTAGCCCAAGTTTTTTGATAATGATGCCTTACAACTGTCCAAAACACTTTTTTTTATATTTTTGTTAATATATATGTTTGCTCGCGCATCACGCAAAAACTTCAAGATGGAATTTGATGCGGTTTTCACCATTGTATAGACGATGGTCTAACTTAAAATGTGGTATAGGTTTCATCGCGATATGTTACCTAGAACCCGAAATATTGACTATTATAGCAAGACAATGACAGATATTGCTTTGATTCTTTGTTTAGAAGGGACAACCGCGCAGGCGAAGCCACGTGCAAAAGTTAGTAACTTAATAAATAAACAAAAAATGCTCACCATCTCTTCCGTATAGTCTCCAACGACCAAGTTGTTATTAATGTACCATTTGTATCCCCCATCGGCCAATGGTGGAGGGTTCGAATCCACCTCACACAGGAACCTGGCCTCAGAGCCTTCTGAAATTTTCCCGTGCACTTGGCCGGCCTTTGCGGATAGCTTCAGCTTCGGTGCATACTTCACCTGTCATTACAAAGAAAAAAAAAATGGCTGAAGTTATAATGATGGGGATCACTGATTTTTTTAAAGAATGACTTGACTTTAACCTGCGCAGAAAAACGCAGAGTACGCCATTTTGTCTAAACATCGTCGACGGCATGTTATGGTCAACGTCAATGTTAACTGGTGCAAATTTTACAAAAATCATTTTTGATACAATTTTTATTGTCGTTCGTTAGATACAAGATGTATTGAGAGTACTAGACGTGTATACGAAATTTCAGCTCATTCGGTTGATTACATCTCCTGCTAATGGAATTTCCAGATTCCATTCGAAAATTGTTTTTATTTTAAAGTTAATTAAAAGCTGGTAAAAATGTCAAACATTGTGTAATTTAAACTTGGCTGCTATTTAAATTATCATAATAATAATTTATTTAATTTATTTGTACAATAACACAAGTTTCGAACTTACTCTGAAATCCTAAATTTATTTTTTGATGAATAAACTATGTACAGTGACCTACAGAAGAAATCTTACCTCAATCTGTACAGTGGCCACTCTGAAAGCGCGATCAGCGTTATTCTGCGCCTGACATGTTATTGTCTGGTTGTGGTATTCCTTGGTCGGCTTTAACCGCAATACCGACCTGCCAATTGCATAGCTATTAGTTGGGATAATCATAGTCTAATTCTAACACAGACATAATAATACATGTTACAGTTAAACCCCAAAGTCCGGCTACACCTAGTTTTAACCGGTCAGTTTTAATTTCAACCGGTTTAGACCTGGGTGCAGCCGATCTCAGTTGGTTACATCTTAGGTGTAGCCTGATTAAGTTTGGCTAGACATTAGTTTAGCCTTTATCGTTTCGACTATACCTAGGTGCAGCCGGGCTTCGGTCAAATCTAGATGTATCCTGCTTTTTTTAGGCTAAGCCAAGATTTAGCCTACCGGATAGACTTTGGTGCAGTCGGAAACCGCTGCTTAAATGTAGATTTATAAGATTAGGCTAACTCGTGTACATCACACTTCGGAGTTTAGCCGTAACATAAATATATACTCGTTATTGTGGGGTGTTTCTCAGAGCGTTTCTATCTCTTTCGACAAGGGGCTGCGGCCGCGCTGTCATTACCATTTTTCAAATTTAAACAAAGACAATAATAAGTTTTAATATCTGACTTTAAAATAGTTAATCTGTAGGTACTGTAGTAATGTACATTTTATGAATGTTCGATTTTTGAAATATTTCCTTCCTCATTGGCAAAATCATCGTTTTGGCGAATGACACAAAAAAAAATGAAAATTAACATAGCACGGCCGCATCGGTCAAAACGCCCTGAGTTTGTTACTATAAGAGATATCTGAGAGATTGTTATGTATGGTATGGTTACTCGCCTTGTTTGAGATCTGAGGCCATCTGGTAACAACTCTATCTTGTTTTCACCCTTCGTCTTTATGACGTCCTGGTTACCGTTCACCCATATGATCTGGTGAAAAAAAATATAAATCCTATTAATATTATAAATGCGAAAGTTTGTGAGGATGTATGTGTTTGTTACTCTTTCGCGCAAAATCGAATGGACGGATTGTTATGAAATTTTGTGCACGGATAGAATATAACCTGGAATAACACATAGTGTACTTTTTATCCCGAAATTCCAAAGGGAACGAAGCCCCGAGGCGCAGTTAGTATTTTACAAAGAAAATCTTGTTATCTGTTAGATAGTGCGTCAAAAACTAAAGACAACGAACTGACATATCTAAATGGGATAGCACAGTTCTATTCAACCACACATAAACCGTGTAACCCGGTTTCTGCATAAAAATTAAATAAAAACAAAATCGAAAATTCGACTACGATTTTATAAACAGCGTCAACCCTCCACGCTGACCACGGTTCCGTGGCTTCACAGTCCCTAAAATAACGGAAAATAGGATGAAAGAGACAATAATCCATAGCACAAGTCTCCAACTTTGGGCCTCAATATTTACAATTCTCGTTTTGGCTATATGAATATCATAATTAAATTTTCACAAACAACCAACCGGACAATGCAAAATTTTACTGCTAATATTTAATCATGTTTGCGTAAAAGCCACATACAAAGCAGCCATATAAAATTAATTACTTCATCCCAAGATATACAAACTAAAAGTAATGAGAAACGACGTAAATTAAAATGGTAAATACTCAGAAATGAAAAGGAATGCACTTTGACAATCGTATTCTAAACGCGAGAGAACACAGCATTATTAGCATTGTGTAGCATTGTGTAGAATATGGTATCGTGATATTCTATTTAGGGTGGGTTGCACCATTCAACTTTGACGTCAGCTGTAATCTGCGCAGAAAAACACGCCATTTTGTCTAAAGTCTGTCAAAGTCAACGTCAAAGTTGACTGATCAAATAATGAATAACCGGTGGGCCGCTGATCTATAGACAAAATGGCGTACTTTGTGTTTTTCTGTGCACGTCAAAGTTGATGGTGCAACTCACTCTTAATATAGCATAAGTATTTAATTCGTATGCTTTGTATTGGTTAAGAAAATTACAGATAATTTTTAAACATAAGCCAAAAACTCGCTGCAACCTCGATATAATAACAAAAACTATGTAACGTTTCACGAGAAAAGATAACTTAAGGAAGTCGTTTATGACGTTTGAGTTGCTTTTTGATTAAATTGATTAAACTATTAGTTTAACGTGTCTGTGTATCTATATGTCTGTCCGTCGCATCGTAGCAGCCAGCGTTGAACCGATTTTAACCTATTTTTTATTTGAAAGTGAATATAATCGAGACTGTGCTTAACGTATGATTGAAAAATGTGCGTACGGCCGTTTGGAAATCGTCAGCTATGCCAGCAACTTCTGAGTCGTGGACATTTCTTTATTCAGTTTTATATTTGTTGAAGATGCCTATATTACGTCGTAAGTGACTGTGACCGGAGGTACCTTTACCCATGGATCACCACATGTTGATCGTGTGGTTACGTCTGTTCATTGTCTATGACGGCCTCGGTGGCGCAGTGGTAAAGTGCTTGCCTCTGAACCGAGCGGTCCCGGATTCGATCCCCGGTCGGGTCATGACGGAAAATGATCTTTTTCTGATTGGCCTAAGTCTTGGATGTTTATCTGTATATGTATATATTATAAAACATAGTATCGTTGAGTTAGTATCCCATAACATAAGTCTAGAACTTACTTTGGGGCTACCTCAATCTGTGTGATGTGTTCTAATATATTAATTAATTAATTATATATTTATTCTTTGCCGTTGTCATTAACTAACCTCTGCCGGTGGTTTCCCTCCCATCGACACGCACTCTATGTTGACCGTTTGTCCTTCCGTCGCATCAATGAAAGCTCCCTGAATGATGCGAGGAGGGTCAGGTGCGACGAGGACTGTAAGATGTGCGTATCTTGATCTGATCGCTTCTTGGGATGCTGGAGGCAAAAATTATTAGATTAGGATAAGTAGAAGGCATACCGTGAGAAATGGGGACGAAATAGTAGGAAAATAGATGAGTATTGCTAGGGCGCCGAGGCTTTGCGCCTGAGGAAGTAACCGAGAAATCGCTCAGATGAGATAGTACTTGTCAAATATTTCGTTTGATTAGGGTGGGTTGCACAGTTAACTGTGACGTTAAATTTGACGAGCGCAGATAAATGCAAAGTACTTACGCCATTTTGTCAAAACATCAGTTGGCGACATTTAAATCATCGTCAAATTTTATGGTGCAACTCACCCTCAGAATGTAAAATAACCACAAACTAAACAATCGTTATTTGTCAATGTATTTGTAAATTAATTTATTTTAATGTTTGTGGCAGAATTTGAATTCCTCGATTTAAATTAAATTTGTTTTGAGTGTGGTTGACATTGTTAGTATTTGAATGAACGCATCAATATGAAATTAGACAAATACCTACCACTGAAAATATTTGGAACCATCGACTTATATTAAACTAGCGACCCGTTCTACTTCACTAATTATCTGAATAGTCGCAAATAGTATTTTTATTTGGAGACGCAACAAGCCTTCACAGAGCTTACAGAGATCTTGTTGCATTCAACGAGTGACATAAAATCCGCACAACAAACGGTTGAGCAGTTCCCTCGTCAGGAGCCGATCATTTGTGCAACATCAGGACATGCTTATCTTAATAATGCATCTCTGTAGGTCAAGAGAAGTAGGAGTAACCTTCCAAGATTTCAGGACAAGTGAAACTAAATAAAGGCTTGTAAAAATAAAATGATTCTTCTACTTACCATCCAAACCCGAGCTAACTTGGCACTGGTATTTTCCATCATCTTCTAGTGAAACGTTCCTTATATCTAATGAGTAGTCTCCTGAAACAAAAAATAAATTAAAAATCTTTATAATTGATTTTTTCTTGGATAACTTGACGACCTCGGTGGCGCAGTGGTAAAGTGCTTGCCTCTGAACCGATGAGGTCCCGGGTTTGATCCCCGATCGGATCATGATGGAAAATGAAGTTTTTCCGATTGGCCCGGGTCTTGGATGTTTATCTATATATTGTATTTGTTATAAAATATATTATCGTTGAGTTAGTATCCCATGACGTAAGTCACGAACTTACTTTGGGGCCAGCTCAATCTGTGTGAGTTGTCCTAATATATTTAATTTTTTGAATTAAATTAATACCTATTCCTGAGGCACCTGGTTTCCTAGTGGTTCAATAAAGTCTGAGTCAAAATCATAACCCATCATGAATCCTAATTATCACCATCGTTTCGAGTGGGTTATTGCTAACATTGTATGTACCAACAGACATTTTTATTGGGAACTTTACCGCACGACGACGGCGATTTAGTGTCAATTTTTTATTTAAATTAATTTAATATTTATTATTTTAGTTTATTTTTTTTTAATTTTAACTTATATGTAAAATAGATTATACATATCTAATATTTTGAACGAATAATAAATACTTCAACAGACATTTAAAATAGAAAATTATTGATATAAAATAGAACATTTTCTGCAGTTGAGCAAACTGATTATTTTCAAAGAACTGAACAAATTTTCTTAAATCATATAGAAAGAAAAGTTCTTACTCTAACAGGGGAACTTCTTCTTATCTAAAGTATTATTATAAAGAGATAAGCGTTTGTGATTTTATATGTTTGAGGAACCTAATCACCGAAACTACCGAACCGATTTCAAAAATTCTTTCACCATTAGAAAAGTAGGTTACATTATCCAAGACTGCTATAGGCTATATTTCATCTCGAAATTCCCACGGGAGCGAAGCCTCGGGCAACATCTATTAATATGTAAGGATGTGTCGTCTGTAAAAGGTACAATAAAGAGTTGATCTATCTATCTGCATATCCGATCTATGTCTCTCACCGACTATTCTAATTTACATAGAAATTGTGCCACATTCGGTTTAGCTCGCGATCAAAATGTAGAAGAGTTTTCCGAATTTTTTTCTGATACGATGGATGGAGAGGAAATTCGTTCAGTTATTTTCAAGTACCGACATAGCAATTTTCATTTTTGCGCCACAAACAGGATCAATATTTTGGAAAATTCTTTTGCGCGTAGTATAGCTTACATAGGTACTTCCATACAAATTTATAGATGCGAAAGTCTTTTACGACTCCACAGCTAAACTGCATCTCCAACCACATTCACATTACACACTGAGATTTATAAACAGTTGCCAAACAAGTTTATTTGTTACACAAATTACTTTCAATATTCATTTCGCTACAACTTTTAAACGGCTGAACCGATTTTCATGATACATGGCTAAGAACACTAGGAATAATTTTATATCTATGACACAAAAAAAACTAAACGAAAATCGGTTAATCCCTTTGGGAGCCACACATACACAGACAGGCACGTTAAACGTATAACACACCTCTTTTTACGTCGGGGGTTAAAAAGTACTAACATTCTTTGTACAGAAACCAGTTGACAAAGACGATTATTTTTTCGCAACTAGTTCCCTACTAAGAAGCTGGACCGGTTTTGATCAAATTTTAAATTGCCCGAAATCAAACATACTGCGGACAGAGCACATAGCTAGAAGTTTATAAAATGTTGAGTTTTCTACACTCACCTTAGTTACCTCCTTAACCCATCGTGGGTGGTAAAAGCTTTAAAATAAAACCGGCCAAGTGCAAGTCGGACTCGCGCACGAAGTGTACGGAACACTTCGTGCCATTATGTTTAAAATCGTCAGAAAAATCACGTCGTTTGAGAGCCCCCATAAAATTTTATTTAATTCTGTTTTACTATTTGTTGTTATGGTTGACTGTTAGACTCATGTCATGTCACTCAAAAGTCATGTGGCGTTAATACAACCAATTGTGCACATGTCTTATTTTTTGTAATTTTGTGCTATAAATAAATCTTTCAATAAATTTTAAATACGTCGTCAAGGAAATCGTCATCTACGAAAATGTCAACAGTGTAACCATCACGGTTCATGGCATACAACCTGATGACGGACAGACGGACGGAGAGTAAAGTCTAAATACGTAATAGGGTCCCGTTTTACCCTTTGAGTACGGAACCCTAGAAAATTCTTTAACGATGAACTATATCGATAGCTTCCAAACATTACACCTCTCACCTTGAGACCACATGTACGTCAAACAATAAATGCGAATTCGCGGTCGATGACCTGATGACGTCTAAAAATATCTTGCTTCTACGCTACTGTCTGATGTGTGCTTGTTATGATAATAAATTAATGCATGAGCATGAAGAAGACGTTATATGATTTCAAGAGGATCAGATTCTACTTCGTCTCTACTGTGATTTTATCATGAAACTAGTTTTTGCCGGAGCCTTCACCCGCGTTTTATTCATGCGTCCACTCATATATTGATTAAGTTTAAAGAAGTATGTATTGGGATTAAACCTATACATGACTTTAAATTAGACCATCCGCTATATAAAATGAGAAAAAGTAGTCGACTAATCCAGTAGATTTTACGCTTTGCGCGAACAGACATAGCCCACATACAGTTTTATTATATGTATGTAATAGACTAGCGGCCGGTCCCGGCTTCGTTCGAGTAAAAACATAATAAATTAAACACCTAAACCCTCGTCAGTACACACAATCGCACAATCTATTTGGTGAAAACTGCATGAAAATCCATAGATAGTTTTGGAGTTTATCGCGAACAGACAGCGAGATGCAACAGAGAAAAGAAGTCCTCTGTCTAAATAAGTTTTAAAGATTGAGCTGTGATTTTATAAACTTCCTGGTGACAACCGCTTGGGAATGCTGTTGAGAAAAATTCGGCTGTCTAAATTCCGGCTGCTTCAGTGGTAAAATCGTAGCTGAATCTTCTTAATTTTAAGGTTTATTTTTAAACTGACCCCGGGATGCTTCGCGGTGTCACAGCCCCGAATTCAATCGGTAAGATGGAAATAAAAAAAGATTTTTTGGCACTAGTTCCTTCAAGGGGATTAAAGACATTAATAATAACACTATTTCAAAATGCCGGAAAAGTAAACATGACACAACAAAAAATAAAATATAGAAAAATCAAATCCCGACGTGGAAATTTCCATTAATTATAATTTATATATTTTACTTTACATATATATTAACATGGGAAAAGCGTTGACGTTTTAATAACTGCCCGTACATAAACGCTGTAAATTCACACATATTCTAACGATTTTCATCCTGTCGCTTCCGTGGGAAATAGTAAATATCCTGATTGGTACATACTAAATAGATATATTTATATATATTTACCTATGAAATCATAAATGAATATTTATAACTAATATTAAATGCGAAAGTTCGTGAGGATGTATGTGTGTTTTGTTAGTCTTTCACGCAAAAACTACTAGACCGATTGTTGACACGGGTTACATTTTACCAATTTTTACCTGAAATAACACATAGGGTGCTTTTTATTCCGAAATTCCCACGGGAGCGAAGCCCCGGTGCGCAGCAAGTATATGAATATATTTATTTATGTCTAAGTCTAAACATAAACATATTCATATGTATTATTTTATAAAATAATAGTATAAAATAATACATATTCATATGTATTATTTTATACTAGCTGTTTACCCGCGACTTCGCCCGCTTATGTGCCCTCGGAACAGTTATTTCTACGTAAAATGGAATTGGGATTGTTGAAATATGCATAGAGCATTTACAATACACACAGCGCCATCTAGTGCTTTTATTAAATATTTTTATTAGCATTTAGCGCCACCTAACATATAATACAGGTTTTTGGTAAATACCTCGGGAACAATACTTTTTTCCCAGAATGATTTAACATTTTTACAACTTGTTCTTCACAGACGTATTCCTCATGGCTGAGGGTTGTGGTTATTACGTGGAATGAAACACACACAACTACTTTCTTTGCAGCACAAGTTTAATTAACCATTGTGCAGGTTTCTTAACGATGTTTTTCTTTCACCGGAAGCAAGTGGTGGTCGATGAAAACTACTATACATAAGTCAGATTGGTATGCAAACTCTTGTGGACAAGTAGGATTGGAACCTGGGACCTTTCGGTCCACAGGCGTTCTAACCATTACACCACCACTGCTTCAACATTTTCACAATAAATTTTATTTATCTCGGTTTTGGTGAAACAAAAAGATAATTCCGGTATAATTTACGTTAGTATATTGACAAACGAGTTCGGCAATCTTTTAATTAAACTGGATCTGTATTCAAATTAAACCTTCAAGACTTGATTGATAACGTTAAAATAAACAATTCGATAGTTAACGGGTTTCTGTCGTTAATCTATACTATTATTATAATGAGGTAAGCGTTTGTGACTTTGTATGTTTGAGGCGGGTAATCTCGGAAACTACCGAACCGATATCAAAAATTCTTTCACCATTAGAAAGGTACATTATCCAAGATTGCTATAGGCTATGTTTTATTTCAAAATTCCTACGGGAGCGAAGCCCCGGGCAACAGCTAGTCGTAAACACTTTTGAATATTTTTTTTATTGTATTTAATAAGTTATTGCACACAGCTCTGCTCGCGGCTAAATACAGCCTATATGTAGCCCATGTCACACAGATAAATAAACAGTCATGTGACCTAAACTTTAAATAAAATCTGGTACTGTTAGTAATACTACGTACTGTAACTGTTAGTAATAGTACTTTTTATTTATTTACTTCTTTGGTAATAAATCTTCATGATTTAACTGTCTCATGTTTTTGAATTTTGCGATTTTGGTTCGAGTAACCAATGGATGATGGTATCCATTGGTGGGAGATCCAGAGTCCAACCGTGGGAGGACTCACGGGCAATGTCTAATTCAGGCTAATTATAGGTACTTATAATTTAGCTATGTATCGGGGATTGAAATTTGAAGACATTTTAAAGCTTGTGTCATGAGTGACATACGTAAAAACTTGTTATTTAAAAATTTTAAATAACAAGTTTTTACGTATGTCACTCATGACACAAGCTTTTATTGATGCCGGAGGGTCTTGTTGCATAAAGCATGTGACAAAAAATCAAGCCCGTGCACTAAACCGTTGAAAAGTTCCCCCTTTGAAAGCCGATCCTGAGTGCACCAGGTATACAAAATTTCAGCTCAACCGGTTAAAGATATCTGCTTCAAAATTGAGTTGACTTTCCACCCGTACATGGTTACAAAATATCGTCTTGGTGCAAAATGTCCTTACTCATAATGTCCTTTCTCGAAATGTCCTTTTATCAAAATGTCCTTTTCTCAAAATGTCATTTTCTCGAAATGTCCTTTCTCAGAATGTCCTTTCTCAAAATGTCCTTTTCTCAAAATGTGCATTTCATCTCAAAATGTCGTTGCTTATATATATATATTATCATCAAAAACACACAAGGACATTTTGAGAAAAGGACATTATGAGAAAGGACATTGTAAGAAAAGGACATTTGGCGCCAAGACGCAAAATATATTCCAAGTTAAATAGAAGCCTGTAAAAATGGCAAAAAACACATACCTTCTTCATCGCTCCCGATCATGGAGTATCGCTCATAACCACTCAGATTCCTGTGTGTTCCCAGGCCAAAGTCGTCTTTTGTCCACTGGAGAGTTCCCACTTTTCCCACCACTCTACACGGAAGCGTCACTCGCGACCCGACGATGGCACTCTGGGAAAATAATGGTCAATTCAAACGAAATGAAACATAGTCTTCTCTGTCTTCGTTGGTACTTAAAGTGATATATAGCGACAAACCAAATTATATAGCAGTTACGTCGGTAATTCGTTGCTGCAGTGGACCATTTTGCGAATTATCTCTCTCTCTCTCTCTCTTACTCTCTACCTTTATGTGCGTTGTGCGACTTTGCTATTTACATTCACCGTCGACTCGCACTGAAACGCAGCTAACCAATCACAGTGCGCCATTGTGACGCAACGACAATCACACGGCAATGTGATTGGTTCGCTGCGTCTCACTTTGAATCAATTCGATAGTGAGAAGTGAATTCAAACCCGGACATCGCTTTCGGATCTTTGCGTGTCTGTGGTTAATTTAGCTGTAATTTTACTATCATTTGCCTGCTCGACGTCAGCCCTTTTTGGAAATGCTGTTGTTGCCTACTTATCAGCTACTTGTGTCCCTTAGTTGCCTCGTGCGTCGCCTTTGTGATTTGTTTTTTTGAAATGTATCAAATTCCTTAACTCTTTACAAAATACGTAAAGGTCAACAGCCGGCTTTAAAAAACAATTAACACAGCTGATTAAAGATCTGAATTATAAAGATTCCGAGTTTAATTATTCGATTGTAATTCAGATAAGATTGGGGACGAGTTGACTGAATACCGATGCAAATATAATATTTGATTATACATTTAAATTTTAGCTTTTGACGCCATGTCTTAAGTCATAAGAGGTATGTAGATCTCGTCTGTTTCTGCCGCCATGCCAAAAAAATAACGGGTTGCACTCCGGGAGTGCCGGCAGAAGTGAAAACTTGAAATTAACGTTGTGCATTTTTGACATCTTACGTCACGTGTCCTGACGCGAGTTTAACCTTTATTAACCTGACGTGTTATTATTATCATAACTAATAAAGTCATTAACTAACATTTTATAAATTTACTAATGACTTTGCAAAATATCTAACCAATTTGACATTGGCATTTATTGGCAATTTGACATTTATACATACTAATCACAATTTCTATTTTATTCTAATTTTGTGTTGACTAGCATGCAGGTGTTTTGGATATTATGTCTGTTAATCTGTATGTATATATAAATAAATAAATTACCCATCACAAAAACTGCACAATGCCGATAAAGAAGTTATTACTTCCAAAATTAGTTCAATATCGGTTCAGCCGTTTGGGTGCTACGATGGCACTGATGACACACGGATACGTTAAACTTTACTTGGTACGTTACTTTAGTACCACGTGGGTAAGAAACCCTATTAAAATTCGCTGTTCTCGTGTTGTTTGTACCATACACATAATTATATCGAAGCGACAAACTGTTTTTTTATGTCAGCTCCGAGACAACGTGATTATTTATATACATGATATCCTGATTTCTCTATAAATATTCATATAAACACTATATTAATTCGAAACATTGTAGCCGATGACAATCTCGTGTGTAATTAATTAGATTTTTTTCCCTCGTTTTACCACATTTTATTGTTCCGTTTAGTTTTTTTTTTGTCTTTTTTTTTTTTAATTTTATACAGTAGCAACCAGAAATTTCAAGGGTATTGCTTTTTGTAAACTTCACCATTTCACACTATTATAATTTATTTTAATGTATTATAAGTGTTTAGCTCAAATGTCATAAATATTTCTGTTTTTTTAGGTGTCTGAATTATGTAAGATTCTGTTAATTTTACACAATTCAGGCTTTTACTATAGGTACATTCTACCTTTTCACAAGAATAATTTTATCTTTTGACATGAAGGTGTTTATTATTTACATTGTAATAGGAAAAATGTAAAATAAAATACAATATAATTATTATATGCCAATAAATATATAAAATATACAAACAAGTATAACATTGATTTTAACTCCCGCACCACTTGAATTGAATCAACAGCACTTGAACAAAAATTACATCTTATCTTATTTAGGGTTAAACTTAATGACAATTACAGATTCTTGTTTTGTAAATTAAAAAGTTTTAAACAACTTAGAACAGAAAAAAAGAAAACAATAGACAAACAGGGACGCATCACGTTATGTGTGTAATGGGTATAGACTATCACATTATATGTGTGATAATAGATATACTAATTAATTAGACCAATGAAATTATGTGTTACGTAGGATGGAAGAAATAAGTTTTTTAAATGCCGCTTTGGAATGAAAGAAAATGTCAACAGATTAGACAAAATGACAAAATTTAAACAAAACTTTAGACAAAATGGCGTACTTTCCGTTTGAAAAATAAAAACCAGAAACGAAATTTGATATCTAGTACGTTCGGTCCAAAAATCCAGCAACAAAACTTGATATAAAAGAGTCATTCCTACTTTCAACGATATTTATAGTGTTCATAAATTTTTATACGCTCATTAACCGTGCGAAAGACCGTTAAATTCCGTAAATATTAATTATTCAATACATTTAATGAGCATTAAAACACACTTAATGTAGTTTTTAATGAGACGATCCATTTGTCACTTTATAGTGTACAGCGGTGGTGATATTAAGAATTGTGTCAGAAATGGCTATGGCGAACCACTCCATTAATAGTGCCATGAAAGCAGTTGTGTGTGTTTCATTCCACGTAATGACCACGACACTCAGCCATGAGGAATATGACTCTGAAGAAGAGTGTAAATTAATTCTAATCTAGTTTTTTGCAGAGATAAGTTTTTTGATTGTCCAAAATCAGTACTTTTTATGTAAACATCCGGTAGAATTGTAGTGGTAGAAAGACACCCGCCTGTGAACCGAAAGGTTCCAAGTTCGAATCCTACTCATACTACATCATTTGTATAACTGATGTAAGCCGTCTATTGGAAATCCCTATAAAATGTGCTTTACTATTTACATCTCACCATCGAATCGATTCACACTGAGACGCAGTTAACCAATCACAGTGCGCCATTGTGACGAAACGACAACCACACTGCAATGTGATTGGTTCGCTGCATCTCACTTTGATTCGATTCGATAGTAAGTAATTGAAATGCAAACCCGCACTTCGCCTTTTAGTGTATGAAATTGAGAAGACAGCGGCAAACCACGGTGTGTTTCATTCCTTATAATAGCGTCCTCAGCCATGAGAAATACTACATGAAGTAAAAGGATATCAGTAATCAATAATTTAAAAAAAAAGAAATACCTGATCCGTTGGCTCCATAGCAAATCTCTGTCGTTCGTCACCATGACAACCGACAATCAAAATGGCCGCCAAGACTAAACCTAACGCATCCGATGCACATTTTCTCAATCTCACTGTTCTATTTTCAAACACACCCCTGCGCATTCGCAGACTTATAAATGGCGTTCCTTTTTCAAAAACAATTTTGAATTTCGACGCCATGTTTTATAATTTTGGTGCATATTGGTAGCAACGGGTTTTTAGATGGTCAGCTCGGTCGTTGTATACTTGCAATCATTTTCTGAAACAAAAAAGAAAAATATTTGAGAAAATTTTGTAACTAGCATTTCAATAACATAATACTCATTATAGTTTAGTCACGGAAACTAGCGCTAGTGAAAGTTTTTAAATAGGTTATCAATTAATTTACCTAAAGATTATATATATCGTTCTCCTGCTTAATGATAATTAGTTATCAACTCAGATATCTATTATTTTTATTATTTCATATAATTAATTTAAAAAAGTAACAATAGAAGGCGTTTGTGTGTTGTTTTAAAATTACATAACAACAAAGTTAAATGACCCTAAAATACCTAAAATGGTAATGATTAACATTTTAATGTATTATTAAAAAAAAAACAATATAGTATTAAATACTTTATGTCATCATACCCCGCTGTTAAATGATACATTTTGTACTGTTTTAGAACATTCTTATTATAATTCGCATCCTGTTCTGTGGTATTAGCATAGACATTTGTTTTATTCATATATTTCAATATGTCTATGGCGCCTGAGGAGTTTCGTTTGATATATTCAAGAAATTTCACAAATAACTATCGATTTAGTCTGAACTTGGAATAGAGAAAAGAACTGGTTAGATGGTTTTTTTATTTCAATAATCAAAAATTTTATGAATCCTACTAATATTATAAAAGCGAAAGTTTGTAAGGCTGTGTTTATTTTACTCTTCCACGTAAAATGTACTGGACCGATTGTAATCTGGAACAAATAGGGATTACAATGTTTATACCGAAACTCCCACGGGAGCGAAGCCCCGGGGTTCAGCTAGTACTCCATAAACAGTGATATAAAATTGATACACTGATATAAATTTCAATAAACAAAATATAATATTCCGCCCGTGACTTCATTTAATAGTATATTACATGTCACCCTTGAAGTCTACTCAACCTCTCTGTCAAATGTTAAAATCGATCGAGTAGTTTTAATATTTTCTATTTAAATTATTAGTATTGAAGTATGGAATAGTCTTCTGGCATTATGTAATAAAGTATTGTACATTTGTAATCAGTGAGTGTCAATTCAATAAATATTTTCCATTTCTTTCAATTCAATAAATATTTAACAATTCTTTTGGCGTCTTCATTAATTCCCAAGCATATTTTTCAAAGAATTTCAAGAAATGAGCCTCATACCTCATACCCATATTTTTTGGATACTTTACCATTATTATTCCAAATATCATATACTCAAAAAAGGTCACCATGTGCGAAATTCACCCCATAAAGGATAAAAATAGGAAGATTTCTGGTTAGGCAAACTTTACGATTCCGCAAAAGGAAGTAAAATTTGAAAAAACAAAATGCTCGAACCAAGCAAACTTCGACAAAAACTCGTATAATCATAACATGTTTGGGAATACAGGATACAGAATACCCGTTTGGTCAAACAACCACAATGCTTGCGTAAAAAAATATAACTTTTTTAGTCTGTGACATGAGACCACATGCGCGGGCCATGTGTGTATTCTGGTATCGGTTATTATATTCATATGAATGCTGGAAATGATTTTGACTAATCCATACTAGCGGCCCGTCCCGGCTCCGATCGGGCAAAACCGAAACCTTCAAAAATCCGTGCCGTAAATTTTTAGTTTATTGCGTTTATACAAACCGACAGACGCGATAAATAAATATATATGTCAGGATATTGAGAAACTTGAAGAAGCTGTGGTTTGTACGACTGTGGTCAAGAAACAATGGCTATGGTCGATCGCGAGATGGGTGACTAAAAATGTATTATACATCATCAATTCATGTCCGTGCGTGACGTAGCAGGCAAACTCTAGCAGTACCTACGCTGGTACGGCCACATCTTGCATATATACTATACATATGCCATCAAAAATTTAAGCGAGATCTTTAAAAGGAATTAAGGAAAAAATGTAACTGAAACCCAACTATCTGTGGGCCCTTATCACATCCATTGTCCCTACATCTTCACCCTTCACTAGTCGCCACATGGCTACACAAATATTATTCGACGCCTTTCCTAATTATTATTATTTACTCCACTTAATTACTAGGGTCTGGTGACGAGGCGGTTTCCCACGAAGTTTATTATTTATGTGTTAATCTACTTTGAAAAACATAAGTTCTAGTAGCGCTGACCACTGAAGGGATGATGAGTTTTGGACTTTGTTAGCAGACGCCGAATATGCAAAGGAAATCATTTTAATTGAATACAAATATCGTAAGTATAGTACAGACACGACCATAATTTATTTTGTACTATATTCTTAGGCATATCAGTTTGGACATAAAATGTTTTGGCATAACAGATCTAAAGCATAATTGATTTTTGGCGTACGGGTAAATGTGGCATATTTAACTTTTAGGTTAGGTTAGTCTTACTTCAAATAGTTATTTAAATGCGTAAGAAAGTTATGTTCAAAAGTCATTGTGACATTACAGTATGCTGTATTAAATTATGGCTTTCATGCTCGTAGATAACGGGAGCTGAAATACCAACGAGAATTAATATTTCTAATTTGTTCTATGATGAATGTAAGGAAAATTCTGTGTTTTCGTATTCAGAGACAACATGCAAATAGAAATTATATTTAGCCGAGCCAACATCATATACAATCTTACTCATTGCCGCACATAAAAATATTTTAGTGCCACAATTTTCAGTATTCCTAAGAGGTTTAAAAGTAAATATGTATCTTGGTTTATTTTTACGATGTACTGTGACTTTGAGACGTCACAGCCGCGACGGAAACTAAGAATGAGCGAGGAAGAAAAAGATCTTACGAAATACATATCCTGGAGGATATTTTCATTCTTCTTTACCAACACTGTATTATACATCCCTTTCTGTCAGGGGTTAAAGTAATTCATTATCATCAAGTAACGGAAATATATTCTCAATATAACACCATTTATTTTTAGCTTGATACATATTGATTTTCAACAAATGCTTTTAAAACAGCATTGCAATAGCGCCCGTGCCGGTTCTATATATAAATTTCACCCCTCATTTGACACCTGGATAGACTAAAATATTTATGTTGGGTTCCAAACATAGGAAACGGTTATTAGATTTGTGCCAGTAGTTTGTAGCTTAAATATCTCTATAGAAACCCGACTCATATTAGAAATGCGTGAGATTTTTTATTAACTCTCCACGATTTATTAATTAATCTGATTTTCTTGAAATTTTGCATTTGTATTATATAAGATGAAATACACAAGGATATGTGGTACATTTCATCTCGCAAATTGTGATGTTCCCGTGAGAAATTCGACACGAAGTAAAGACACAGGCAAACGCCTGTATAAATCTTTTATTCAACTGTATATTTCGATGTCCATACCACTGAACAATTTTGCATGCATAATAGGATTTCAAAATCAAAGGAGTACTGGTTTCATATCGTCAAAGATGATTAAGTGTGCATCAGCATTTCTAGTTGTCAGACCATTGGGTCTGACAACTAGAAATGCTGAAGGCCGTGTGGAGTAGAGGAGAACAAGAAAAGAAAGCGAACCCTGGGCTCCGACACTCAACGGCTGCGAAAGGAACCGAAAAAAAGACACTGATGAGAGATAATAGATAGGAGTTCGAAGACGGAGAGCTGGTTTGTGGCGTTAGGTTACAGTCGCAAATCCGCAGCGAACTTTAAAAGTCATGGGGCATCACAGCTGATGAAGTAACCGAAAAACTGCAGAGATGAGAGAGACAAAGAGCAGCAATTCATTTCGAAAAATAATTCATAAATTGAGAATTGAAGAACTGATCGCCGACATCTTTGAAGAAGGATATTTACCTGTATTGGAGCCTCCAGAAAAACAGCCTATTGCTCGAAGAAGACCAAGTCAGCAACGCAATGGTACCTACAATTGGACTTCTTGTATGCTACAAACGTCCATTTGCCTGACCTTCGTTGGGATTGATATTGGATATCACCAAGGCTCAAGGCTCTTCCCTTAGTCGCTTCTTACGACATCCACGGGAGGACATGGAGTCCTATTCCAGGGCGACACGGCACCCATTTTTTAATATTACTTTTTACTTTTATTGTATACACATCCATCAGAGAGAACGAAGAACAGAAAGACCAACAAGACTTTATGTGATGTATGTTTTGACGCAGTCAGCGCCCAGAGCTGAATAAGACTACCTGTATGTAAAAAAAGCATTAAATGATAATTTATAATAATATCTTTTAATTAATAAGTGAATGTAATAATACTCCTTCATTACAGCACACTACAAAGGTACAAAATAATCTGGAGTTCAATGTTCGTACATCAAATTAAAATGAGTTACAGATCCTCCTCTTTCCTCAGTCGTATTCCTCACAGTTGAGGGGTGGAATGAAGCACACATTAAGACTTTCTTGGCAATAATAATGGAGTGGTTTGCCATTGCCTTATGTGTAGGAAATTGGACCCTTGTCTCTGACGCTTATTGGCTGAAGAAACAACCAGGAACACACTTGAAGGAGAGATAGAATAATTTGAAAATAAAAAGAAGCATATGCTTAATCAGGTTTTTAACGGGTACTTTTATTATACTTAAATTCATCTGGTAGGTCTCATGTATCATAAACTGAACTTAACCTTAATTACCGTATCCTAATATGTTATTTAGGACAGTTCCACTAAAAGTACCGGTCTAGTTAAAATTAGGTGTGGTAATAAGCACGATATACGGGTATAGATTCATCCGGAAAATTACGGATTCACGGGCGGAGCTACGAGCAAAAGCTAGTAAATTAAACAATGTTGTTTTTCTCCCTGTGGTACCAGAAAGGTCTCATTGTGGCGTGTGATCCCGCCCTAAAATAGGATCACTCCATATCTTCCCATGCACGTCGGACGGGGCAACAGGTAGGTAGAAGCCGGTTCCGGAACAATTCCGGAAAATCCGGGATTGTTCCGGAATTTTACGTGTTGTCCTGTGTCCAGTAATTTGCCGCCCGGAATTCACAAAAGGAAAGTTTTTTTATTAGTTAGCCAAGTCAAGCCAAATATTATTTAGCGCTGATATAAGATTTTCTGTTTAAGACAGTCAAAAATATTAATCCCAGCTCGTACGAATGTATAATGCCAGCTCAATACTGCGCCGAACATACATGCCGACGCGAGTGCGTGAACATTGCTCAGTTAACATGAGAGCATTTGTTCACCGCAACCAGCAATGCATATCATATCCGCCAAAGTTTGACAAACTGTTCGACGACAGTGTGGAGCCAGCGTAATGGCCAACGAATCGCACACCAATACCGATTACGTTCGTAGCCCAAGACGTGTCCAGGAAATTATAAGCTTGGATCTGGCAACCCTAACCTACGCGAGTATTTCTGCGCCCTAGATATATTGTGCTCGTACGAATATAGACTAAAAGTAGAATAAAGTAAAACTAAAGCACCCGACTACAAGCCAGCGTTGAATATTTAACATGCACCGTTCCGATTGCCTTCTCATTATTTGTAGCTTGAAATGGAATGTAATCTCTTACGGTTAAAAATTTCAGGATTCCTCGAGAGGATAAAGGAACCAATATAATATGCCAAATGTATAACATTAATTAATATTATTTACATTTTCAGTTACACTTTTGTTCTGTATGACAAAAAGGTTGACTGTTAGGTAATAATGATCTTTGCATTAAACTCCACATCTTGTGTTTTACATTATTGTATTATGTACGAGTTTGTTTTGTGCTGATTAATAAACTACTTACATTAATACATATATGATATAATCTTAATAGATGAGAATATTGAGAAGCGGCACTTTGGTAAAAAGTAATTCACTCGCTTAAAAGTTATTCAGTAAGCGAATGAAAATCATTCTATCTATTACTCAACACGATAATTATCATTTAAACGGTGTGTATGAATCTTTTTATTATTTTTCTCAATTGATATATAAATATGATTCTGTGTTTTATGTACTTCTCAGTTTTTTTATTTGCATTATACATTTTAGGTAGGTATATAAATTTTCTATTTAATAGATGGCACTTCAACGCACCACAGTGCTATCTCGGTTTGGTCTAATAGTTGACTGGTAGAGAATGCCATTGTTACGTCCAACATCCTTACATATTAAAAAACAAAGTCCTCTACCGCAGCTGTCTGTATGTTCGCGATAAACTTCAAAACTACTACAAGGATCTTCATGCGGTTTTCACCAACAGATAGAGTGATTCCTGAGGAAGGTATAATTTATTATTATTTTTTATGCATTCTCACCCGAGTGAAGCCGGAACGGGCCGCTAGTTAGAACATATTTTTTGTAATTTTGCGCAATAAAAATGTAAATAAATAAATTTGTTGATTCAACTATTTATGTTTGCCCTATAATTTGGTAACGGCTTGACAAATGAAACTTATTTTACGCAGAATAACAATAAGAAAAACAAGGGCATGTCAAAATGAAAATTGAAATTCTTATGAAAATGCACGTAACATATTCATGACATGTCAGCGCATGTACAAATGATCTATATATAAAACTCTTCCGTTACTGAGTGACTGACTGACTGTCAGACAACGTACAGCCGAAACTACCGGGAGGAGGCTGAAGCGTAGGAAGCTGAAATTTGGCAGGTAGGTTCCCTGGGGAGTGTTGGTGAGCACTAAGAGAGGATTTTTGAAAATTACATCCCGTGAAACAGGTGAAAAACTTTTATATGAAAGTTCTACACCGTTGAAGTTAGTGACTTAAAATTTTGGATTGTAGTTGTTTACATTAAATCAATGAATACGTGTTTCTGAAAATTAACCCTTAACCCCTTTGAAAGGGCGGTGAAAGATTGTATGGAACTTAATACAATTTTCAAGATAAAGATCAAAAAATAACTTGAAATGTTAGGTAAGAGGAAGAAGAAGAAAATATAATATTGCATGACAATATGTAGGAAACGGTAGGGGATCCTTACATGGAAGGAAGCAGGAAGCGACATTGGATAAGTTGCGAGACGAGACACGCAGCGAAAAATAGGAAATTGAACTAAACATGAAAAAAAATACGAATTTGAATCACATATGTTTATAATCAATCTTACAAATTACTCGATAAAAAAAAGACTGAGAATTCACTACGATTCACGCGAGCGAAGTCGCGGGCAAAAGCTAGCACAGCATAAAATAAAAGCCGGCCAAGAGCAAGTCTAACTTCATCACAAAAGGTTTCGTAGCATATATTTTGTTACCACAAACCTATGTATACAAATACTTCGTTTCAAGTTTTTGTTGAATTCTATGTACCTAATTACTTTCATTTTTTATACTTCTAAATTAATGACATGTGCGGCTCGTGATCACACACATTTCCATAGGTGGTCAGACAAAAATGTTTCGTAACAATAGGCAATATGGGTCATAATCGGGTTGTAGTGCGTAATGATGAAGCAATACTTACAGTTGCGATGACAGACATACACCCAACTAGACTATTGAGCTACATTTCTAGCTAAAAGGGGATTTAGAGCAGTTTCTATTTCAGTATTGTTGCCAAAGTTGAAACACCATTACTACAGCTATTATTTTTGTAGTGAAGAGTGTAAAGAAAATAAAGAATTTATGTATTTTGAAAGAATTTTTCTATTAAAATTTTGACGACCACTGATGCTTAGTGGTTACAACACCCTTCGCGCAGACAAATATTCAGACATGTGATCACTGATATTTGTCACCGGTTCTGGGCGTATTGTGTGGGCCTTTTGGGCAACATTAAAAAGAAAAATTGAAAAAGAAATTATGAAAATACGTTCTCATCATAACTAATCAGCTGATGGTAGTGATATTTTGCATTATAAGTGATTATATATTATATATATATAAGAATTTCTTAAAGAAAATAAAACAAAGGAACAAAACTATTAGTTTTTCTACAAACAAAACTTCGCAAAAGTGGAAACATTAAAACTTTTCTACTAAAAACTCACCGTTATATTACAGGCCAGAAAGAAATCCAGGTGCATATGTTTTTTTTTTTAAAAAAACTTCGCTCAAACTACGCACTGGCACATTTCGGACAAAAGAAAATTCGAAATTTAAAATCGAGGCGCACGCGTTGCGTGGCGACCGCGGACTGGTGGGTTTCAGAGTTCGTTCTTATTTTTAGAAAACGCCCCCTTGAAAATGGTTGTCAGAATAGGAACACGTGGTGGTATCCGGTACAGTGGTTCAAAGAACTTCTGATACAAATTTTAACCATGTGTTGGTTAAGTTCTCATGGTATGATCCGTGAGTCGTAGTCTAGGGTTATCTAAATAAACGTTAAGTACTTTGAGTATATTTGGACTTAATTTATTATTTAAAATTGCAAAAGTATTTGCAAACAACTAATGGAGATGAGTCAAAATGTTTGATTTCAGTATCACGTCTTACGCTACGTAAAACAAAGGCCTTAGTTAACAGATAGTGAGCTTAGTGTCCGACACTAAGCTTACTATCTGTTAAATAAGATTACCCCCTGATGGTGCATAAGCTGATGGTGCACACAGGAACGGCTTCAGACAGGGGAACTCCTCAACGGTTTACCGCATGGACATGATATTTTTGTTACACAATTTAATGCAATAAGCTCTCTGTCATCAATAAATCTTGTGTGAAAAATGACATTAAAAAAAAATTTTGTTCCATGTCATGGAAGTCTTGTATGAAGTACTTACTAAATCCATTTTTCAAGTAAAACATATTTAAAAACAAAATGACGAATTTAATGCTAAAAGCATTATTATTCTTTGTAACCATTTAGACAAACAGAAAAATGTGTCCGGCGGATAAAATATATATATATATATTAATAAAAATGTAAGTGGGCTATGTGAAAGACTACTGGATGAAATTTGATTAATAAATAAAATAAATATAAGAACAAATCACACAGATTGTGCTAGGCCCAAAGTAAGTTCGAGACTTGTGTTATGGGATACTAACTAAACATCCAGAATCAGGATCAATCAGAAAAATATCATTTTCCATCATGACCCGACCGGGGATCGAACCCAGGACCTCTCGGTTCAGTCAGTGGCAAGAACTTTACCACTGCGCCACCAAGGTCGTCTACCGATGGAGTTGTATAGCGAATGGTCTAACTTAAAATCTTGTATGGTTTTCATCGCGATATACTTATTGCTTAGAATATTGACATTAATAATAAAGCGGGTGAAGACGCGGGCAAAAGCTAGTATACAGTATATTACAAATGGATGTTTTACAATACTAATGGGCTTCGCTTTCGATTACGTGGGTTAACACATCTGTTTTAAAGTTGACATGAACTAGATAAGGGATTATAACGTTTAATTTTACAATAATTCAGTAAATATTTTAATGGCTTCGACACGCTAACGCTATCATATTTCCTTACGTCTGTGGGTTTCACAATATAGCCCATCCCATATGACCATTATGGGATGGGACCATAGATGGGTTTACTCCCAGTTTCTTCCCAAAAATCGGACGCGAACTCATCTAATACATATAAATATGAAAACGCTATTAAGGTTAAAATAAACTTAACTAGCAAGAGTGTGCAACTCAAAAAACTGAGTGATTAAATCTTTGCTCACAAGCAATGCACTAGTTTTTTACTATCTAAATGGGTTTGCGCCGAACTGATTGGAAAGAAACTGGAAAAGTACAGGCCGTAAACCCATCTCTGGATGGGACATATTGTGAAATCAATTGCTTACAAAGCAGCAAAATTCATTCTATATTTATTGCTGTAGTCTCTCATCCGAGCTTTCTACCAGTTGTTTCCCAAGCCGTTGAGCGTCGGAGCCCAGGGTTCGCTTTCCTGCTTTTCCGTCTCTACTACGCACTGTCGTCAGCATCCCTAGTAGTCAGACCATTGTCACGCATATCATCCTTGATGACATCAAGCCAGCATTTCTTGGGTTAGCTCGTTGTGCCAGGGCCAGGCGACAGCGGTATGGCTAAACATTTGATTTGCTGTATGAGTTTAGAAGTTAATCCAACCATTTACAAGCTTGAATTTCAAACAAAAATTACTTTTGAAAGTTCTGATCACTGGAGCAAGATAGGTACCTTATCTCAGATGATGATTTTAATTTATTAATTTTTATAATATACATACTCAAAACACTATGGTAAAATAACGAAAATAATATAATGGTTTTTCTAGGCTCTAAGGAAGTACGTTGTGGATGTTCTAGCCATGGAATTAGTAGATACTCCGTTGCAAGTAGAACCTACTAATTCCATGGGTTTTATAATATTGACCATAGATTTAGCTAATATTGAAATATTCATCAACGTCTTTGGCTGTCAAAATAATTATGATCGGTCACAACACAACTTTTATAACAACGAAATTCATTAAACCTTCCGTAAAAAAATATATAATCCTTAATTAAAACAGTTTCAACAATGCCTTTAATAAATGGTGCAAATGTTATACATATTACTAATACTAATAGTAAACAGTCGGGTTTTCTCAAATAAAACTAAAGCGAAGACGAAAAGACCACATAACCTATTCTTTTCTTGGTATAATTTGGAAGAAATTGCTGAGACACATCCGTATATTGTGGCTTTACTGGACAAAAGCTTACACTTTCGTTGTACTGGATCCATCATAAGTAGTGACACAGTGATAACTGCATCGAGCTGTATTACCATAAATCTGAGGTACATAGCTAGTGGATTATCTATAATAGATCTAGAATATATAAACCAAAATTCATTGAAAAGGATACATTCAATGAAAGTAGCAGGACTGACTGATTCATCAGCTAATACATTTGGTTTAGTTTACACCGAATCAAATGATCTGGATCTATACTATGGATCTATAGATCTGTACACATCTATTCAATATTATATAGAGGCTAGACAATTTATAGCTGTGGGTTTCGGAATACATCCTGAAGCATCTGCGTATGTGATACAAAAAAGGTATTTCAATCGTACAGAATGTCCAACATACGATTACTTTTGTGGGATTGAAATTGAGCGTAAAAAATACAAATATGAGGATCAGACTTTTGCCAAAGGTGGAATGATAGAATACGCTGGAACGTTAGTAGCGATCACCGGGAGAAGATGCCGTGTTACGAACCAATATATAATTGATAATTGTGAAATGTTCACACCAGTTGGACTTCTGTACATACAACATGAAAACATACGCAGAAAGAGATATCCACGATATGTTGAAAATATGATATCCCAAAATAATATAACAATTCAATGGAAACAACACGTAATCGAACAAACAACGACTATAGAAAATTCATATTCTTTTAATAATGTTAAAAATCATATACCAAGGGAATATATTGTATGTTTAATCTCAGTAATACATGCTATATGAATTTCTTGTATTGAATAATCTCGAGATAGTCCCAAATTGTGTATGCCTATTTTTAGCCTATTATATAAGTCGATATCCAACAATACTATTACACTTTTTCATTCATATCGATAACTAACACTGATGTCAGATTTTATTACTTAGTTTGTATGTAATATTTTATTTGGTTGAATCAAAATGTATGAAACCAGCGACTCCGAAATTCCTGGCATCATCTCATTTGCTAGAAAAGAACTAATGGTTTTCAAATGGCTAAAAATACATTTTCCGAAAATAGCTAAAAACACTAATGATTAAATTCTCTTTCAAAGAAAATAAACAAGATCAAAATCGATTCAGCCGTTTTGCTGCTACTATAACATTGACAGACATACAGATATACAGATATATATTTTTTAACTTCCCTCCTTCTGTTGTAAGGGATAAAAAACAGCAATTCTCGACATTCATATCAGTCGTAAGAATATTATTTTTATATATTTACACATTGGATATGACGTACTCGTATGTTACACTTTTTAAGTCGATTAGGTTAAAAAACGGCTGAAGACTACTAACATTATAAATGCGAAAATCTTTCTGTCACTCTTTCACAGTTAAACCGCAAAAGCAATTTTGAAAATGAAATGAATTTCGCAGGAGGATCTGCGGGCAACAGCTACTTTGAATGTGTAGATACAGTTTTCAGACATATTTCTTAAAATGTCTACTTCAAGTAACATTGCTTCTTGCCAAATTTCTTAAGTCCGGCAAAAATTCTTGGGAGCTTATGTGAAACAAAGCAAGGAGCAACAAGTAATGGAATTATTATGTCTAACCTCAAGATTTTGTACTTTTCGTAGTTACCTAGGTAAAAAATGCCACCACCAAGGCTTCAAAATAGACAACACGCGTGTTAAAACTGGTGTTACAGGCATTGATAGGACCACTTGCCATCAGGTGGGTATATTTGTCTGCTTGGCATTATAAAAAAAACCATCAGTTGTGCCGTCGATCGAACATTCCGATTTATAATTTTAATTCCCTTCAAGACAATCCATGTATCAATGACATAACCCATCCACCCGGACCTACAACACAACCCAACGACTGGATATACCACAGGGATATACACTTCTACACGCACAACATAGACCGGATTGAACTGCTCGGCTCAAAATGTACTTCTTAAATAAGAACTGCGCGGTAGAAATATGATCGATACAGAAAAAAAAGTGAAACATTATGGTATGTTGGTTATTTTTACATCTCTGCCTTTGACTGTCAAAAGAATGATGAACAGTCATAAAAAGCAGCATAAAATGGTACACATCAACGAATTGTATTAAAACAATTTGAACAATGATCCGGTGTACTGGAAATGGTGAAAATCTTACACATATTGCTCATAATAGTAATAATAAGCAATGGAGGTTTTTCGAAAAAATCCAAACCCAAGAAAATCGCAAGAAAAATGATCAAGAAGTTTTTCACTTGGCAAAATTTGGAAGAAATCGCGGAAACTCACCCGTACATTGTGGCCTTACTGGACGAAAACTTATACTTTCTTTGTACTGGTTCTATCATAAGTAGTGACACCGTGATCACTGCATCGAGCTGTATAACCTCAAGTTTAAAGTACGTAGCTACTGGAATATGTATAATAGACGCAGAATATATAAACAAGAACTCATTGAAAAGTATACAATCAAAAAAAATAGCAGGACTTACTGATTCACCAGCTAATACATTTGGTTTAGTTTACACCCAATCAAAAGATCTAGATCTCTATTACGGATCTGTAGATCTATACAGGTCTATGAAATTTTATACAGAAACAAGACAATTTAAAGCATCAGGTTTCGGGGTATACCCTGATGCGTCTGCATACGTCATCCAAGAACGAGTTTTCAATCATTCAAAATGTCCAGGTCACGATTATTTTTGTGGGTTTGAAATACAACCCAAAAAATATATAAATGAAGAACAGACGTTTGCTAAAGGTGGAGTAATAGAATACGCTGGAACCATTGCAGCAATCACCGGGCGAAATTGTCGTATTTTAGACAAAAATACCATTAAAACCGGTGAAGTATTCACTCCGGTTGGCGTTCTTTACATACCTACAGAAAACAGGCGCAAAAAACGGTTTACACTTTACATTGAAAATGAAACATTCAAAAGTACTAGCGAAGAAACAGCGATGATAGAACATTCTTATTCTTATAACAATGTTAAAACTTATGTTCCAATAAAATATATTGTATATTTAATTTTAGTAATATATACTTTATGAATTTTAATGCGTTGAATATTCACCTAACAGTGCTATCACCACAAAAAATAATATTTCTGTAGCCTATTCCTGATTAGTCGTTCAATAATACTGTAGTGCTACGCTAATATTTCTTATATCGACTGTATTATTAAAAACGGATGTCAAATTTCATTTAAATCGCCTAAGGCATCTATAATGTTGTTATCTAAAAACATTGTTATTGCTTAGTCTTATAACTACAGGCAAACAGTCTCTTATTAAAACTGCAGCAGTGTCATATTCTTCATCATCAACAGTTATCATAAAATCTCGTATCTAGTAAATCTAGGTAATCTCGTTTCTCGTAGCTTTGTCGTTTGCTAGACAAGGCGAAGTGCTCTCTAAAAACTGGGTGGGTGCCCTCGGCGAAGCAATGCAGTTATTTTACGTCAGTTGACGCCTTCAGCTGCAAAAGGACCAAGTCAAGCTACTTAAGAGTAATTAATAACACATTTAGGCCGGGACACCTGAATAGCTTTTCCCTTTTGACCTTGTTCAGATCAGTGCGACTCGAATTTTGAACAACGATATTCTCATCAGCCGTTTTGATAATTTGGCTATGTGTTGGATATTGCATCTTTGTATATTTAATTGGGACCTATTCCTGAGAGGACCATCAGATCATACTTCACTACATATTACTACTACATTGTATAAAACAAAGTCACTTTTCGCTGTCTGTCTGTATCTATGTATGTTCAAATCTTCTAAACTACGCAACGAATTTTGATGCATATATTTTTTATTAGATATTGTGATTACTGAGGAAGATTCAGGTGTATAAATTATTGTGGTTTTACCCGAGCGAAGCATAGATTAGCATTAGCTTAAAATATACCATTGTTATGGAATCTGAAGCAACATGGACATATTCAACTCTGTACAGTGAGGGCCAGGTGGTGAAAAACTTGCAAGATTTGATAACAACCAGACAGACATCGGGACACGAATCAAAATAAAAACTTGTAAAAATACAGAAACTTTTAAATTTTCCTAACGTATCACCGTCGAATTAGTAAGTCGTGTAAACTGATAGTCCAAGATTCGTTTCCGATAAGGCGACAACACCGTCAAAGTAATTAAAACTAATTGGACTTGGACCAGTTATAATTTATGCATTTTTTAAAGCAAGTTATGTAAAGATTCGGTTTAGGTTATAAGAGGGAGCAAGTTTTTATTCGTCTCTAATTCATAGATTTAGAATACTAGCTTTTGCCCGTGGCTTCGCCTGTGTAAATTTTCCGGGATGAAAGGTATCTATGTCCTTCTCCATACTTCAAACTACATGTAGTTATAGCGTGAAGAGGTAACAAACATACTTACTTTAGCATTTATAATATTAGATTATGATAACTGCATGGCAGCCTTCTTATGGGAATCTTTTTTCTAGTATCACTACAATCATACTACGAATGTTCCATTGAAAATTGAGGCTGTGATGAGGAAATGAAAAAAAAAAACTGTCTCTTTGTATGTGTTATGTTCTACCGACTCTGTGACGACACGATACCAAATATCATAATCTATCATCGAAACTCTGAGCTGTGGTGACCGCTACCCTGTATGCTTGCATAATTGTATGAAAAAAATCTATCGCTCCATCTACTACTGTAGCCTTACCTCAATAAACTACTTTAACTAAACCATTCAACACACCGTTTGATTGAATAGTCAACAGTAGCCTAAAGTAATACTACAGTGGAGAGATATATCATTTTGATATCATAATATTCGAAGGTGCCGACTTCGATTTGATTAGGCTATTAGCGCACCATTTTGAATCGCACCGATTCCGTGGTTCCGTTTATTATTTACTAGCTGTTTCCCGCGGCTTCGCCAGCTTAAATGCCCTCGGGAACAGTTTTTTCTTCGTATTAAAATGGAATTGGGATAGTTGAAATAGCGTGTAGCGCCATCTAGTGTTTTTATTGCAAATTTTATTTTATTAGCATTTAGCGCCACCTATAATTGTCATAATTAGCAATTTTCGATTTTTATACCTCAACAGGAAATGCTCATCAGGCTGAACGACTTTTGTTAAGGTGTAATTTCTTTATTTCCGAAAACTTCGTGCCTATGTTGTCTTTCATGATGATATCAGCACCCCTCAATCTCAGGGTCGAAGATAGTTCCAAAAGATTGTGGCCTTAAACTCTCTTTTGTCACCGCGTGTTCTCGGTTTCGTTCTGGACTGTGACGTCGCAAAGCCCGAAATCGTCATAAGAAATAACCTTAAAATTTTGAAGATTCTGCTGTGATTTTACAGCTTGTCGAACGTGAACCCTCTGGGAATACTATTATTACCTGTCATTTAGTCGCCTCGTACGATATCAACGTATATATTAGTGATCCTATTCGAAGGCGGAACAACACGCTCAAAGACCTTAAACTATCGAAACAAAACATAAAATAGCTTTTTAAAATTCAACAAATTATCTACATTGAGTGGAATTGGTCGGCTGTCGATACGAATTTATTTGTTCACTGATACAGAATAGATAGCGCAACATTGTGATGGTTCAGATTTCATAGATAACATTTTGTTTATGGTTTCCGACCATTTTTTGGTACAGGTTGTACTTTGCCAGTTTACTGTTATAATGGCTACCTATAGAGTTTTATTATATTTAATGCTCCTATTTTTTAGTATTTTTTGTAGAAATATTATATAGTACTAGCTTTTGCTCGCGGATTCACACGCGTAATTTCCCACGGGAGCAGTTATTTTTCCGGGATGATACCATTTTATATTATTTTCCTTAGTCGCCTCTTACGACATACGAGGGAGGATACTGAACGGTAGTCTATGGCAGGAACTACACGCCCAAACTATTTCCCCGAAGCTATCCCCATCTAATAATAACCGCCGGAACGAGGGTCATTACAGACAGACAAACATCTGATACTCGGATGTATTGGTGACTGATGTGCCCGGAAGCGGCTGGTTCCGTTTTTACAGTTATTTTGAGGTTATTACCAGCACAGGCTATCATTACTATCACAGAAATAGTGTAGTAGGTTCGAATCCAGCTCGTGTCACATGAGTTTCATGAGTTTGTATATCAATCTGATTCATGTATAGTAGTTTTCATCGACCACCACTTGCTTCCAGTGAAGGAAAACATCATGAGGAAACCTGCACACTGGTGGACAGTTTACTTGTCATTAGAAGACATCTGCTTCAAAATTGAGTTGCAACTTTCCACCCGAGACATTATATTGCAAGTTTAATAAACGTTTGTAAAAGTTTTTTTTTTTTGCCAATGCAAATTTTGATTTGCACCCTTCCTTTATTTTTACACTTTAGAAATAGACTTTATTTTGACTCCTTACCAAAAAATTTTAGGCCACGCGAACAAAGTCGCGGACATCAGCTAATAATAAATATATTAGGACAAATTTTGAGACTTGTGTTATGTGGGATACTAACTCAACGATACTACATTTTATTACAAATACATATATAGATAAACATCCAAGACCCGGACCTATCAGAAAAAGATCATTTTCCATCTTGACCCGACCGGGGATCGAACCCGGGATCTCTCGGTCAGAGCCAAGCACTTTACCACTACGCCACCGAGGTCTAAAAATCATATATGAAAATCATGTTGGCATATTAAATAAATAAATAAATAAATAAATAAATATATTAGGACAAATCACACAGATTGAGCTAGCCCCAAAGTAAGTTTGAGACTTGTGTTATGGGATACTAACTCAACGATACTATATTTTATAACAAATACATATATAGATAAACATCCAAGACCCGGGCCAATCAGAAAAAGATCATTTTCCATCATGACCCGACCGGGGATCGAACCCGGGACCTCTCGGTTCAGTCGCTAGAACCTTACCACTGCGCCACCGAGGTCGTCATATTATATATAGTATTATTACTATATGATGTTTTTTACCGTTTACTACACCCATGTACAGTCAACGGCACATAAACCTACGCTAATTCGTTGCAATGAAGGCCTCATGAAGGGTAACTAGATGCGCTGTTGTCTGTACCTCGGACTTTATGGCGGACTACCATATAATTTGCGTGAAGCAATATAATCAATAGTTGCGTTTATTACTGCTCATTATCTACCGTTTTTGCTGACCGTGGAAAAATAAGTCATTACTTAGTTGTTACCATACCATAGATATAAAAAATGAAAGATTTTTAGTTATTACTGTTATATAACTACAACTTGTAAATGTTAAGAAACTTTTCACTGGATTATTATTAGTCTAAGTTGTTTCCCGCGGCTTCGCCCGCATGAATTTCTGACGGGAACAGTTGATTTTCCGAGATGAAAGATACGCTATCTCCTTCTCCATACTTTGAACTATATGTATGCAAAAATTCAAGAAGATTGGTTGAGTAGATAGAGCGTAAAGAGGTAACAAACAAACAAACTTACTTTCGTATTTATAATATTAGTTAGGATTAGGATTTCACAAAAAAAGCCAGAAGTTCTGGTTATAGACAATAATCAAGTTTTTATACTAACGTTGCTGAAACCATAAGACTTTCAAACTCCGTGGCGTAAATCGTGCTATCTGGAGGCCCTGGGTTCAATTCCCAGCATAGACAATTATTTTTATTTGTAATAACAGATATTTATTTATACGTGATTCTGAATGTCTTGTGTGCTTAGAGTGTGCCGTTGTGTGTCGTCAATTTGAATGAATTCCGACTATAGACAAATGAACTCGTCCGTATAGAAGTTATGATATACGACAAACACAAAGATGTATTTATTTATTTTATGTACTTATTTATTTATCCTCTGGCCTCCAACTATTATTTATATTTGTTCCGGTCCTGCTTTGTAGTTATCCAGTTTTTGCTAAACCCGTCCAAGTCATCTACCTCTATATGACAAAGTAGCTGCGCTCCGGGGCTTTGCTCCAGTGGGAATTTCGGCATAAAAGTATGTGTGTATGTGTTACTCCAGGTTATATTCTACCCGTGTACCAAATTTCATAACAATCGGTTCAGTAGATTTTGCGTGAAAGAATAACAAACATACATACCTACACACAACACATTCAGAAAACACGCAATAAAGCTGTGCAGATTTATATCGTACTTTCTTGAACAAATAGTGGAATTTTCTAGAAAGTTTGTATGGGAGCCATTTCTTAAGATATCGTAATACGTGTTGCATTTTACACGTCGTACTAGAATAGGAGCAGCGAATAACATGTCGTGCCACTGCTTTGTAAACACACGGGAGAAAAGTTTGCCGAACGTGCATTAATTATAACCTGGAATATTTTCAAAGCTAGGTAGAAACGAATGAATATTGAATATTGTTAGTGTAAAATCACACAGATTGAGTTAATCGTAAAGTTAGAGAATTGTGTTATGTAATTTAGCTCGGCGAATATTTTATGGCATATTATTTCTTATAAATATGTTAATATTTATAATTTAAGCTGAAAATGTTGATTACGGTCATAAATATATATATAAACTTGTAAGATCTAGGGCAAAACCGTTGAAAATGTGGAATCGAACCCGGGAATCCCAATAAAGCAATCTAGGATGACCACAAGCTAGAACTAAAGAGATCGTCAAAGTGTGATTTATATTTTGTTTTCCAAATTACGTTACATTTTTTATGTATACAGTCTCTGACTCGCACTAACATTAGTGACTAAATCAGAAACTGCTTTGAACTGTGTACTTACAAAATTTCTGTGAAGAGACATTGTAAAAATGTATTACAATAATGGTCAACCTTCAACATGTCGCCAAATGCAGACTGCAGAGTTTCCTTTCAAGCCATATGTTCGATCATATTTTTTGTTTGCTCGACAGAATATGCCTACGCGAGTACGATCCCACCGTGTTTTTCTTGAAGCCCGGGTGCCACGCGTATCTATGCAAATTGCATTACAAATGTTGCCCCGCCATTTTGTTTTTACAACAACATAAAATTTGCGGCTAACAAGCCCCTAAGGAAAAATAAGCTATCCGCCGTGATTGGCTCAGGATTTCACGTGTTTTTTCATAGAAAACTTGGATTTATTTGCCAAATCTTTATGCAAAACGCCTCACCCTTTAGGTAATGTTGTAGTTATTACTTTGGTTGTAACCTTCAGTTTTCTAATAAAACTTTAAAGATATAGGCTCTCCATATATGTATATGGCTTTACCCAAATCGCTTGTTTAAAAAAAAATGTCCATTCTTGGCTCCGTAACGCCACTTTGGTTATATTTGTGTTCTGTTCAATTAAAACTAAATAAAAGTGTTGTTAACTTTAAACTACTTGCATTTAATTTCCACAAATCCTACTAATATTATAAATGCGAAAGTTTGTAAGGATTTATGTGTATGCATGTATCAAAAATGAACCCCTCAAATGACTTTAACGGGGGGGTGAAAGTTTGTATGAAAATCATATCTGTTCCGCTTTTTCAGCTACAGCTAAAAGCTAGGTCAAAATAAATTCTTGTTTTTTTTTTCCAGATAAAACGAACCGAAGTTAGCGAAATCAAGACATCAAGAAGCCTTATTAAGTGGAATTATTGAAAAACTTGAAACACAGCCGACCAGCGGAGTAAACAAGCATTGATAGGGCGTCTCGTTTCTTGCTTAATAAGATTTCATATAGCTCTTTACGGCTTCCTTTGAGAGGTGATAAAAATACGTGAAACGAAAGTACTACCTATAAACAAGCCGTTGACGAGTTTCCTCGATGGGAGCCGTTCAATGGTGCACAATGTACACGTGTCTACAAAATTTCAGCTCCATCGGTTGAAAAACAAAATATTTAAATGATTCAATTATAATATGAAAATAAAGGGATTTATTACTTTACCTATATGAATATGTTGCTGTCTCTCTTTCATCTGAGCGCATTCCTAATTCCTTCCTCGGCCGTTGAGCATCGGAGCCTAGAGTTATAAAGACATTCTAATATTGTTTACTTGTAAGAAAAAAAAAACGTAGTTTACAAATATATTAACGGGACATACCTGGCATGAACCGTTTTATTTAAAGTAGCTGACGTTTCAACGTCTTTGCAGTCGGATTTCTTACACACCACTTTTCCTTCGGGGGTTAAATCTCAAAGCCAGACGGGAACCGCCAAACCTAATGGAGGTAATTGCACTATCGTGCTGCAAACTTGATCGATTAATCGTTAATCGCCACGCCACATTACCCATTCTTTCCCACGGGCTCTAATCGATTCACTCGACAAACTTTAGTGTCGCTAATCGATGAACTATTAAATTTTTTCAGCTGTGTTCCGTTGTTTGCTTTGATTAGCTGGTCTTTTATACTGTCGAGGGAAAAAAAGGTGATATTTTTTAGAGTATATTCCTAACTTAGAATGTACGGTGTAAATCCCGTCCTAGGATAAAACCCCTGCACATCCCATCCCGTGGAGATCACACGAAGCGGCTAAGGAATAAAAGACATAGCTGATGGGCATTAACAGCATTCCCCTAAGAGAGTTGACGTCAGGGAGGCGGCCGGTCATGAAATCACAGCTGAATTTTCTAAATTAAACGTTTTTAATGCACACCTTGGTCTTAGTGGCGTCACAGCAAGACAGAAAACGGTAGCACTATCGTAGATCGAGAGCTAACTAGGTACAATAATAATATTTTGCTGCTTCGACAAAAACATAGACCTAAAAATAAAAAGAAGTGTAAAAATAACGTCCCCTTATATATAATCCGGATGGAGGCATTGTAATCTGCTCTTAAAATTAATTTGGCGATAGAAAAGCATTTTTCTGGGACCATCAAGTATTAATTAATCTCGCTTCGCGCTCTTAGGAGCATCTTACGAATTATTTCCGTGTTATTTATAGGGTGATCCGATCCGAGACGAAAACAATTTTGGGCAATAATTTGATAGTAAAAACACACAGAACCCCTTAAAAATATTAAGACATTCAAATAGTAACTCAATTTCATTTTGTCTACATGAATTTTTAAGGTCTAAACGTGGTCTAAGCCAATAACAAAATATTATCTGTTGACAAATTCAAAATTTGACACTACCTAGTTAGCTACCCTAGGGTATACCCCGGACGATGTAATATCAAATTTTATGTTTTTGGCTTCGGGCGTCACATCCGAGTGGAACACGCGAGAATGATTCCCTTATCCTTGCCAATTATAAATTACATTAATGCTATGTTGATACGAGTACCTACATCATCGAAATTTAGAAGCTTAGGCTTCTGTCAGTTGAGTTCAGTCTGTGTATTCCTTTCCATAGACATCACGACCATTTTGTATAACTTTTTTTTTAGTTTCAACAGTCCGTTTGTTTGTAATCAAATCAAAGTAAAATTTTAGCTACTTTCGAGTGTCTCATCTAGAGAACTCCGCAATGCGGTTTACTGTACGGGCATTATTTTATTGTCACGCGTTAAATGCATTAATTAATTATTTTTTTGTAACAAGTTTATTAATTGTTAGACAAATTAAAAAACTTCCCGTCTTTCAATATTAATATTTCGCTACTACTTTTGAACGGCTTACCCGATTTTGATTTGATCAAATTCAAAATTCAAATTCAAATTACTTATTTGCCTAAATAGCAAATTGTAGTTCTAATACATGTTCTGCTTCTATATAGCCTGCAATTATATATATATATATATATATATATATATATATATATATATATATATATATATATATATATATATATATATATATATATATATATATATATATATTTTATCACATTAACAGACAAATGTCATTTTATATATCAAAATCATACATGCACTATAATGATTAAACTAGTTACAAGTTGCCTCTCTCCAAAAATTCTTTTATATTATGGAAACGTCTTTCCATCAGCTAGTTTTTAATATTTTTGTCAAACTTCTTTATCTAACATATCTAAGAACCACTGCATAAAAATTTACTATAGGCTATATTTACCACCAGTTGATGAGCTACGGTGCCAAGTTCACAGACAGATACACTCAAACTTATAAAACTCCTCTATTTGCGTCGGTGGTTAAAAAAACCGCCCTTCATCCTTTAAGTGTCTATAAAATCAGTTGCCAATTCGACATTTCATGATAACTTTAATCAGGAGTCTATTTGTAAATTATTACAATGAATCAATTTCTGATAGCTTAGTCATTAGATTCGATATCACCAGTAATTTAAACAATGCATTGAATTTTAACCGACTAATTAGCATGGATATCCACAATTTGCTGATGTAATTAGGATATAGGCAATTACAATAAACGATTATATATATATAGGTAAATATATTTTAAAAACAAGGAGAAGGGGGCACCCATTTAAATATGATTATTATTCTGCGCACTTAAAATTAACGACAAAGTTGACGATGTAACCCACCCCTTAGTAAATAAACCTTTTAAAATCGAGTCAATACGAGCCTAAGAACAACTAGTTCATAAAAACAACGGATTAACTGCAAAGAATTAGGGGAATTAAAATGCAGACAACAGGCAATTAGTGAAGTGAGTCAAGCAATAATGCCATCCGTTTATTAAAATTTTGGCCGGACATTCCTGCGTTGATGGAGCGTTAATTGGTTGACGCAGATCTGGACAGCGTCATATTCCGTGCAACGAGACGAATTTCCTTTTTTTTTTTTAATTTATTCATGCAAAATCGTGATGGAATTATAGGTTTTGGTTGTGACGAACCGCCTTACAGAACTGTAAGTCACAGCTAAACTTTTGGCTTCCCACCTTACAATTATCGTATTAATGTCAAGTTATATAAATATTTATTGTTTGCAGAACATAAAAAGAAGATTTTTATTAAAATAATAATATATAAACGCTCAATAAATATTCTTCTTCTTGTAGAGTTGTAGAGTGTGTTATTACTAAAATGGGTGTTTATGTCAGATATTATTATAGTCGCCTAAAGGAAATCAAAATTACTAGGTCTTTGTATACTAGAACAAGAATACAATCATTGAAACCTCACCTACATTCATATGTTTCTAAAAGCTTTCAAATTAATGAAGTTTCGTTGCTAACATCCACCAGTTAAAACGCTTCACGTTTTTAGTTTTCACAAAAACGTTCCGTTTTTTTTATTTGTGAAATTATTTTTATTCGCCTTCTTTTTTTGTTTTCATTTGCCTTTGTAACGAAGGTGTTTCGTGTGTTTTTCGATATTTAAATCGAATATTCGTTTTGTTGGCAACAGTATTTCGATATTGAAAATGATTTTTTTTGTACATTTTTGTTCCTTTTGTAGCTGTTGATTCAGAATACAAATGCAAATTTCATTTTATTTTATTATTTGAAGCGGTGGTGATCAAGAGGAATATTATTTAACACTAGATGTTTCCTGTGAAGGAAAACATCGTGAGGAAACCTGCACACCGGTTGATTATTAACTTGTGTGTGGAATGGAGAAGGCAATGGCAACTCCATTAATGGCCACTCCATTAATGATGCTAAGAAAGTTGTTGTGCGTGTTAATTCCACGTAATGACCCTCAGCCATGAGGAATACGACTATGAAGAAGTTCCCCAGGGCTTCACTCTCGTGGAAATTTTGAGAAAAAATATAGCCTAGTAAATATTGCCCGAGGCTTCGCTCCCGTAGGAATTTAGAGATAAAATATAGCCTATAGCAATCTTGGATAATGTACCCTACTAATGGTGAAAGAATTTTTAAAATCGATTCGGTAGTCGAGATTACCCGCCTCAAACATACAAACTCACTAACTCACAAACGCTTACCTCTTTATACAATAGTATAGATAGCAATCTTGGATAATGTATTATTGGATAAAGAAACACAACGAGCCTCAAACATCACTCATAAACGTATAATAATTAAATACACAGTTTTACACACTACATGTTTACCTAAGTTGGGGAAAATGTATGGATCAGCTACAAAAAGTTGTTCAGTACCATCGACTGAGCATATAGATAAAATAAAGCCAACGTATAAGAAATCACCCTGCGTATAATCATCAAATAAATCACAATTTATAGCTAAAATATAGTCAGAATTAATAAGTATTGCCAATAATTCGAAATCAATCTGAATCTGTTATTATTCCATACGTTTAACAGTTCGTTTCATAAACATAAATCATTCAATGGTGATTCTTAGTAACGATTCTTTTTTTATTTTATATCAATATGCGTTTGTTTTGTGTCTTATGTCTTTGTGTTAAGGGTCACGTGTTTATAATTGTGTATGCAAAATATAACACCCACGCAAAATTGTTTCCTCACAAGGTTTTTTATAAGGTCGTTCTCCATAGATTGAATCACTAACCATAATTTGCGTTTTATTTTTTTATATCTTGCGAGGGGGTTTATTGTATTCATAGTTAAATAGATATGAATCTGTGACATTGACAGCTCATTAACCGATGAATCAATATGAGTGTGGTTTTAGAAAATATATTCTACCTAAATTAGAAGACATTGTGTTTTTTTCTAGATTTTTAAGAATCTTAATCGTAAGTAATATTATAAATGCGAAAGTAAATGTGTTTGTTACGCCTTTACACTTTACCCGCTTAAACAATCTTCTCGAAATTTTGCATAGGTACATTTAGTTTGAAGTACGGAGAATAGGGTACCTTTCATTCCGGAAAAATAAATGTTCCCGTGGAAAATTCACGCGGGCGAAGCCGCGGGCTAAAAGCTAGTTACTGAATAAATTATTTGATTTGGTTTGAATTGATAATAAAAGATTTCAAAATTACCTACTTATGTAGATATTTTCTTGGTGCTATAATGAGTAGTATAAAAGTATAGCATAAACCTAACATAACATTATTTTACAAATTACCAATGGAAATATACCTCAACTAACGTAACACATTTAAACTCGTATCCCCAAAATAACCTGAACTATTTAGGGTATACAAAATAGAAGTGGCTCTAGCAATCTACGGATCAAGATGTTTTGGACGTAGTACATTTGTTAGCCAAATAAGTTAGGTACCAGTCCTCACACTGGAGACGCAAATTCAAGGATGTGTGAACTTGTATGGTCACGTTAAATTCTTTTGTCTCGACTATTACATACAATTTAGTTGAATTGGGGATTGTTTGGAATATTTTAGTTAATGGTTATTAGGATTTTGTGGGTATTAATAAAACAATTAAGTATTTTGGCCGTTATAGACAATCCTAATCAAAAAGAAATATTGTTATTTTTACTTTTCCCAAATTTCGATAAAATTTAGTGCATAATTAGAATTTATCCTACTATTAGGACATACTATGATATGTGAATTCTGTTTTTTTTTTCGGGAGCCCAAGTTTAATATATTAATATCATACCTACATTTTTTGTGCCGCTTCTTCACGTGCGTTTTAGAAGTCGGCGAAAGACTTAGTTTTAACTAAATTTTTGACGTCAAATGTAAGCCGAATTAAGAATTCTGAATTTGAGTTTACCTTCGTGAAATGAGAAAATGTTAAAAAGAGAAATTGTGACACAAAATGTGCATCAAAGTCAGCAGTATAAGTCGTTACATGTTATAAAACAAAGTCCTCTGCTGCGTATGTCTGTCTGTCTGTTCGCGACAAACTCAGAAACGACGCGGTTTTCACGATTAGATAGTGATCCTAAGGAAGGTTTAGGTGTACTTATAATTTATTATGTATTAACCCGAGCGAAACCGGGACGGGCGGCTAAATTATTCAAGAAGATCCTATCACCCTCTCATCTCTAGTCAATTGCATCTTAAAAATAAACTGATTCCACTAAAACACCGTCCACTGAACACCTGCTCTAATTATAATCCCTAACATCAAAACCTGTTGGTCCACAAAAAAAAATATACCAACTTATACCTTGAACTGTCAAAGTGAACTTAACAACTTTATTACAATAGGATTAGGGTTGAATATCGATTAGCAGATTAGATTGCGAACGGCGTATGAAACTTTGTAATGGAGCGTACATCTTGGGTCTGGCATCAAGTTGATAGTTTTCTTTTTTGATACGACTACCTTATAATGTCTTTTTTATTGAAAGTATGTTGTGGCTTTGGTGCAATGACTATTTGTTTTAATACATTTTATTTGGTTGGATTTTAATGAATATAAATGTAAATTTCTATATTCAGTGATTCGGCATATTTTATCGAGAAGTTAATGTAATTTAAATACTTTTGTCATACATGTCACTTCTTCATAGTCGTATTCCTCATGGCTGAGGGTCGTGGTCATTACGTGCAATGAAACACACACAACAACTTTCTTGGCATTATTAATGGAGTGGTTTGCCATTACCTTCTCCATTTCACACACAAGTTAATAATAATCAACCAATGTACAGGTTTCCTCATGATGTTTTCCTTCACCAGAAGCAAGTGGTGGTCGATGAAAACTACTATATATGAGTCATATTTGTATACAAACTCATGTGGCACGAGTAGGATTCGTACCTGGGACATTTCGATCCACAGGCGGGCGTCTTAATCATTACACCACCACCACCATCACCGACATACATGTCACATATGCTCTTTAACTTATTTCGAAAATAATTTACGAGATTCCAGAATTAATTTATTACGTTACAAACGTACCCAGTAAACCATTGAGGAGTTCCCTCGTTAGGAACCGATCCTGGGTACGCCGTCATGTGTGAAATGCATATCATTCAGACTTAATGTACACAAAATTTGCTACACCTGAATCCGAACAAACATTGTTATCGTCATACACACATATTTACATATGCTGCAAGTTAAATAAAAGCATGTAAAATCGGTGCTTCAAAAAAATTTACGATGTCATACAAAAATATAGATAGATATATATACTCATCATTCGACGATTTACAAAGATTTTAAGAATCATAAAAGATTTGAAATTTATGAAAAGTGCATCTTACAAACAGCCTACTAGCGCCATCTGTCGGAGTTTCCACTAACTAAACGGAACTGCACGCATTACTGTGAATTATTCATATTGGTACTGCAGTGGACTTTAAATGTTTTCTTTTTATTACAGGTAGGTACTTATTCAAAACGATCATTGCCATTACAATATTTCGAATATTTTGATACGCTATTATTACTTATGTTACAAAGTTGTTAAGTATTAAGTAGTGTAAATCTATCTATATTTAAATTATAAACGTGTGATAATGAATATTTGTTTATTTTTTTTTTTTGGAGCATTGGATTGAGGTGATTGTTGGAGAGTGCTGCATTGAGAGTGCCGCGGAAAACAGCTAATTATTAGTTAGCTATCAAAATAAAAAATAATAACAGAATTTAAATAAAATTGATTTAAAATAAACACGCATCATTAAATTAAATGTAAACCAAAAAATAAAACTCACCTCACGAAAAATTATATTCAAATCCAGAAAAACAATCACAACACTACACACTAAAGAAATTCATTCACAAATTGTAAATTAATAAAAATGTCACAAACAATTCGAACGCGATTTTCGAATTTTGAACGCGCGAAACGTCCAATCGGCGATCACGCGTCCGTCTCCGAATACGCCCGAACTGAACTGTTACCTTCGTAATGCCTACGTTGCATGTATTTCTGTGTGCGTAGATGATATGGCGTCTGCACTTGTATGCATTTGATGAAAGCCTTTCATGAGAGCTTGGCTAAATAGGGTATACATTGTGGTGACGCTCGTCGAGATTGCGGTTTTGATATAGTAAAGAAATATTGTGTTTAAAAGGCAATATGAAAATCGTCTTGGCGGCTATTTTGTTCTCGGAGATTATCAATATCACAGGTATTGGTATGTAACTATATCCCATTTAGCTTAAATATATCATGTCGAGAAAATCTGGTGTACTCAGATGCAATTTCTCGCAATATTTAAGTACTTTTTTATTTGTAATATATGTGTAAGATCGCGGTAAAAATTAAATATATTTTTGTAACCGAGATTTTAAGACAAAAACGTCGAAAAATATTTACATTATTTACTATTGGACAAATTATACTATTTGTCCCAAGTGATTTTCTTTTCGATTTAAACCATGTCCATAAATTGCTTAATTATAATTTTTAGAGGATATTGCACCACGCGTGGACTAAACATTCATTGTGTTCATCATTGTAGTCATCAGTTTTAGAGCACTAAATGTTATATTTACAGAATAGATGTAAATACAAAATTTTGTATATTAATTAAAAAATTGAGGCCAAAAAACATTTTTAGATTATCCTCCTTCTTTTAGAAACAAAATAGCAGTAAGACGTAATTTTAATTTTCGACGAATTTGATTTCCACAATGCTTGATTTTGTCAATATCAAGGTTGAAAATAACAAGTCAAGCGTGTAACATAATACCTCGTTTTTGCGAGGGAGGTTAGAAATAAGATGCAGTGTGAAGTGGGCCATACATCGCAGGTCCTCACAAGTGTCAAGATAATGCCTCCATTTATCTTGTTTTTGCCACAAATCTGGAGTGGCCACATTTGCGTGTCAAAATGATGCAATTTCGGCGCCTAAATTATTCGAAAATAAAACCAGCCACGTGCGAGAAGGACTCGCGCTCGAAGGGTTCCGTACGATTATCTATAAAAATTTTAGTTATACGGAAGCCCCATTGTATGTTAGATTTTTGTTTTCTTAAAGTCTATAGAATCCAAATTTTGTATAACATTGTATAAGGATAGTCATAAACGTCAAAAATGTTATATTTACTTAAAACAAATTTGATTGAAACCGACACCAGTATTCATAAAGAAGTAATTGAAATGGTGCCAAGTGATTTCTTACTTAAGTAGGTAGTTACTGGAACTATTATGTAATTTGTGCTTGAGCCTAGGAATCCGCGTTAAAATTCTCATTTTATAATTAAGCAATTCACAATGCTTAACGTAACTATTTAAGAAATAGACATCATAATGTACAATAGCAATTATTTTTGCTGGTATCCAATGGCAGGCAACCTACAAGCTCGTTGGCTATGGTTAAAAAAAGAATTTTAGAATTCACATGATAAGGTATTTTTTGATAATCTAAATTTAGTGTCTTCACTGATTCGCATCATAAATATACACGTACGTAATTTTGATATACATAATGTATACCAAACTGAATACAAAACACTAAAGAAATTTTTAAAATAGTAATACTAATTACGAAAAGGAATTTACCTAGATAGAACGTGAGGGACCCTAAAAATGTTAACCACTTTACACGTTTTTAGTAAAATGAAATCAAATATAACGTTATTCACGTAAATATTACACGACTATCACTCGACCGTGTTTAAGTGTTCTTGACATTTCGTTTACATCAGATCGTTTTAGGTTTTTTGCTGCACTTTTCTATACTGCTGAGCAAGCAAACAGACATACGGTCCACCCAATGGAAGTTGGTCACCGCAACATGTTTGCATATTGCTAATGTTCAGAAACTTGATATGTTGACAAAAACAGACAGACTTTCACATTCATATTAGAATAGTAGTATATATGCATATTAGCATTGACAATGTGGGCAAAAAAGTTTATTTAAATCCAGTATCTTCAAATCTCATCTTAACAGCAACTTAAGTTAGACGCGGCACTCAAAAAGCTTTAAAAAAAACGACCTTGTCACACTGTATTGTTTCAATTCAACTAACAAAGAACTTAACAACTTTTTCTCGTTCCCAAGCTTCCATAAAAACAATGCGTTTCAACCAGGTTTTATCTAAAAATATACCCATCTCTATCTTATTATCTATTCGTCTTTTTTCTCCAGCCTCCCAGTTTGTAACACCTGTCTTTGACTACACGGGAAAATGGGCTTTATAAGTTACTGACTACTGGTCAAATTCGTGTGCAAAGAATTTATTATGAACAAGTTTATGGCATTCGAATATCAAAGGAGTCTTGGGTTTAAAGACTAATTAATTTAAACGAGAAAAGATCGTAACAAGTACAGAGGACAGGTGTTAGAACGAAAGACAAGACTTGTTTTTTCCGTAACCCTGGTCAGTGAAACCACTGAATTATTTTTCTCAAATTCAAATTCAGAATTCTTTATTCAAATTAGAATAATATAGGTACATCACTGATGTCAAATTTACTAAAAACTAAGTCTACCGCCGACTTCCAAGGCGCAGGTGAACAAGCGGCGCAACAAACTTTACTGCAGCCTTTTTTTCCAGGGCGACTGAGCCCAGGGTCCATTTTTCAACTTATTCGTCTCCACTTCGCCCGGTCCTCAGCATCCCTAGTTGTCGGACCATTGTCACGCATATCATCCTTGACGACATCAAGCCAGCACTTCTTGAGTTTGCCTTCAGCCACGGCCGGGCGGGAGCAACATAGCCAGACATTTGTTTGCGCCGCACAATTTTTTCTGTCTGTCTTATTGGTTAGCTGTGAGAGAATGCTTATAGAATTAAGTTCGCCATTTGTTAATTTATGTTTGAACTTGAATCAATAAAGTTTAATATACAAATTTGTAACTCGGGAGCACAATAATATGCGTCCCAAATAAGAACTCCAAGGAATATGCTCTCAATGAAACATGAAGAATGTTTGCTCGTGTATAGTCGAGATTTGTTGGTCTACGCAAAAAGTAGCAATACAATATTATGACATTACGTATAGTATGAAATGTCGCTTTTTATAAATTCAAATACAAATAATTTATTTGCTTATAAATAATATTTCTCTAGCTTGCTCTATACCTTCAATTTGTATTTGTGTGTTTGCATCTACACATACAAAATTATTAAATCTATCTATCTACATTACAACAACATTAGCTATATATCTAATGTTACCACTGGAATGGAAATCCCCACTCCAATGGAAACTCCCAAGGATTCTAATTACTTGCGTCCAATTGTAAACACAACACACCTTATTTAGGTAGAGGTTCGTGCATAAACTTTAATTGACCATAAACTCTAACATTTATTTCTGCATCAGTAGTGAACTAGACCATAGTGTCTGAGAGTTAATGCAGCCGAGTACTGTCCCTTGATTATTAGTTACTAGATGCTCCGCTCCCGTGGGAATTTTGAAATAAAATATAGCCTTGGATTATGTACATTTCTAATGGTGAAAGAATTGTTGAAATCGGTTAGGTAGTTTCGGAGATTATCCGCCTCAAACATACAAACTTCCAAACGCTTACCTCTTTATAATAATAGTATAGACTAGATGTTGCCCGGGGCTTCACTCCCGTGGGAATTTTGAGATAAAATATAGCCTATGGCAATCTTGGATAATGTACCTACCTTTCTAATGGTTAATTTTGAAATCGGTTCGGGAGTTTCGCAGATTACCCGACTCAAACAACAAACTCACAAACGCTTACCTCTTTATAACATTAGTATGGATTAAAATAAACATGGCCTTCAAAATCGTCTGTTCATGGTCGTCTGTTCCGTTATTGGTGTAAGAGTGTATATATGGAAAAAACCTTTTTTTTTTTCAGTATTTATACAAATTATGGCTATATATGGCATGTGGATCTTGACCTAACATAGAGTTACACTATATTCTCCCGTATATGACGTACTTAAGGATAAAAAGCCTTGACAGCTTATAGCAACAGCAACTTTCCCTAAGCAGGTGGACGTCTGACCGGCCGGTTGTAAAATTACAGACAAGTCTACAAAACTTAAAGATTTATTTTTTACGCGAACAACGGGCTTCGGGTGTCACAGCCAGTAATGCAGCCGCATACATACGAGAATGGAAGAGGAAGATATAAAGATTATGATGTCTTATAATATCAGACTAACACTTTTACATAGCTGACTTGACATAGCTGTTGCTTTCAGTTCCGCCCGGGGTGGTTAACTTCAAAAATGTCTAAAATTCCATCAAAATCGGCCAAGTGGTCTAACGTGACTAGACTATATGGATATGGAAGTATGGTTTGTGCCTATCATTCGCGTCTGTCAGTTTCTAAGCTTTCTTCTAATAAACCACGCATCATATTATGACGCAGTTATCTGCTATTTATTTCCGAAAGTTTATACATATAAAATGTCCTCGTGCAAAGCCGGGCCATGTCGGCTAATACACATAATAAAGAATTTAATTCATTGAGATTTCAGATAAGACAAATCTTCGTCATTTCTAAATAAATAACAACATGAAGAATCGTAACGAGCTATGAGTAATGAAACGTAATATAAAATTATCCACAACCTCAGATGCATTGAAATTGGCTTCATGTCTTGAATTGTACCATAATATAACTGGATTATTAAATAAAAACCGGCCAAGGACTGAGTTGTAAAAAATAATGTGGGGTTCCGTAGAAAACTCCATTTAAAACGTGGCTACGGGGCATATGTTGAGCGGGGGCCATTTTGATGCATGTGTTTAGTTTAAGTTTTTCAAGTTCTAAATTTTGTTTATTCACATTATAACAAATAAAAGATTATTCTTTTTCTTTCTTTAAAACTATTACAATTGTTTCAACAATAGGACAAGTAAAAGATAATCAACGAATATGTTTGTAGTGAGTTACAAATCACATTAAAAATTGTTACCTTCGACTTTTTATGAAATGAAATTATTTTGACAATTATTCGAATCTAACTGCGGTAAAGATTAATTGAAACTATATAACAAAATATTAAGTCGAATGATTTTGAAATGTATCTATTCTAACATCTAAGATCGATTTATGAAAATATATTTCTTTTCTATTTTCCATCATATTCGAATAACAACGGTCTCATAAAGATAGCTACTATATTTTAATTTTTTGTAATGTTTCCAAGCTGCTCATTATTTTTATACACTATCTTAGCAATGTTTTCGTATGTTCCAGCCAGAGATTTATCTTTACAATAACGACAAAAATCAAAATACTCCGATATCAATAAATGGCTCCTTTATTTCCCAAAAAACCCTAATAAAACATGCACTGCAGGATCTCTGATGTTTTCCATCCCCTTCTCGCGCCACGCGACGCTAAGCCGGTCCTTTTCTTTCACTATCATCTTTTATATTGTTATCTCGCTCACCAGGCACACTTATATATCCGTCCTTGTCTCGATGGGTGAACGTTCGACACTTCCGCTAAGAACGGGTCCAGTAAAATGACAGGTGCAAAAACAAGGCCCAAGAACATTCTTCGACCGGCCGGTTGGGTTTCGGGTGCTCGTCTACTGGATTTATTTATCCCTTTTTAAGGTTATAAAGAACCCTCATTGGTCGTCATATCTGTTTGTTCTGTGGTTAACTTAGCTCAGAGACTTTTAATACTAAAACACTGTGATTTGGTAGAAAGAAAATAAATGAATGAGGTATCTATCTTGCTTTTTGAAAATCGTCATACAATCGATACGTAGATAGTACCACAAATGTTAACCTTTTATTTGTCCAATTGTAAACTGGCTAGCTTACAAAGATGGCTAGGCTCCAACAGTTGAGAAAACAAAAAGACAACGCTCAGATGAGAGAGTTACCTGACATTGATCCAGTCGAACAAGCTTTTGGTCAAATGGATGCAAACCTTAACCCAAGGCGCCAGAAACGAATCGTATCTCATACCCAGCCTGCCAGATGTTGGAATACTCTTGACTCTGGTGGAGCGAAATGAGGAATTTTATTAAAGCCAGTTTGGTGCGCATTTTCATTATTTCTCAATAATTTGTACTGCATTGAAGGCATGTTGATAAAAACTTGTAATTATTAAAATCAATTTTTTATTTTTTTTTTCATAAAGATAATTCAGAATTTGAGATGTGTATAAATAGTGCCAGTTCGTCTAAATTTAACGGGTTAACACTACACATTCAGACACTGAACTCAATTTTAAAGTTAACACTTCACAGAGTGTTTCGAGTTGGCGACCCGAAACTACCAAACTAGTATAGACTACCAAAAACTGCCGTTGCCGTCGGTCGTATGCGGGGCCACGCAAAGATACCAAACTTTTGGGATCTACTTAATTCCACCATAATCAGGGCTTCATGTCGATTGTTGGTATTGAAAAGTTGGTTCTTACTAGATCCTTCTATGTAGGTCCTTATTTACGTAAAATAAAATTTTAAAATGTAAATAGATGGCTCATTGAATGAATTTAATTTTAGGATGTTCATTTTTTTTTTCAATTATTAGGACAAAGAAGTAAGAGATCACAAGGTCTTGAGATCTTACGTCTTGTTCTAATAATTGATTAAACATGTGTTTAACCTCCCCATGTAACCTTAAAAGATGATGATAATTCATTGTATTTATTTTACATATGTAAATGTACAAATGTATGGGTTTTTACCTAAAATAAATAACTATTATTATTATATTATTATTATTATTAAAAGTACCAGTACGAACCGCATATATAAAACGTTCATACAGACAAACAGAAGCGACATTTATTAGTGGAAACCGTACAAAAATCTGTCCGATAGTTTTGAATTTATTGTATTCGTACAGACAGGCGTGCCAGGGAAGACATAAAGAGATGAATTAGTTCGGCCGAACTGGCATGGTCTCGATAGCTCAATAGTTAAAAGCACTCCCATATAGACAGCAGGTTCATTTCCCACTCGATTATATAATTTTTTGAACTCGAGCAACTCTTTTCTTTTTAACCCCCAACGCAAAAAAAGTAAGTTAATTAGTTTGACCGCTAAGTGTGTCTGTCTGTGTACCTACGTGGCACCGTAGCTCATCAACGGGTGAACCGATTTGGATGCGGTTTTTTTTATTCGATAGCAAAATTTTATGCGGTGGTTTTTTGATATGTTTTATCAAAATCGAGTCAGCCGTTCGAAAGTTGTAGCGAAATTAATATTGAAAGTCGGGGGTTTTTTAATTTGTCTAACAAATAAACTTGTTTGTTGATCCACTCGTATGGTGTGAACAGATAATGTACATAGTGGAACAATTTTCAATTCCCTACATTTTGCTGTGTGTTCTCGCTCAGCACAGGCCGCATTTGCCACACTGTAGTGGGATCAAGACTGTGGCACACCAAGAACATCGTATTTATACATTCTACTTACGACAAATTCGTTCCAGTGCTTCAAATATAACGGGCTTTTTTGTTACAAGTACAGATTGTTTTCTAAATATCCACATACAATATATTTTATGGGACTTGATGAATTGGGCATTGATGCCGAAATTACGTCACTATTTTAGCCACAAAAACACAATAAATAGTTAATTTATTTGTTTATAATATTACTAGTAGATACTACTGAGTGTCTTTGACATTTGATTAGTTATAATGCGACTATTTGCCCGTCCCGTCTTCGCACTATCTATTGATGAAAGCAACAAGAAAATTTATGCAGTAGTTTTTTTTAGTTTATTACTAATAGACAGACAGACGCGACGGAGGACTTTGTTTTTTAATATGTAAGAATAACAGAAATAGAAAACAAAACAAAGCACTAAATACAAAAGCATTTATGTAAATTTGGTTGTATTGTTCACTGGTTTTGACTATCCATTTCTATTTTTTCTAACACTTTTTCTTGCACATATTGTTCTCGCTCTTTCTTAGACGAAAAACGGCACAACTGTTTCTTACCACAATGTGTCCCGACCCTAATAGTAATTTCGGTTAATCCCCCAGCCGCCATATTTACAAGGACTACTGTTGTCATTGTTTGGCACATTCTTGGGACTTCGGACACTTTGGCACTAAACGCAATTACGTTTTAGTGCCGTCAAAAATTTTGATTGCAGCACGCACTTGGATTTATTTAATTCTAGATTTGTTCCCAGCTTCGTTTGCGTGTATTTCCGACGGGAAAAGAATTTTTATCCTGGTTTAATAGTACATACCTATGTCCTTTACCATTCGGCCTAGGTATAGGTATTTGACGTGCTACGGGTTAAAAAAAAAAACATTTTTTATCCCCCACGACAGAAGGAGGAGAATTATATTTGTCCGTGTCATCGTAGCAACCAAACGGCTGAACCGATTAAGATCTAGATTTTTTTATTTGAAAACAAATTTAATCGAGAGTATTCTTAGCTGTGTTTGGAAAATGAGCGTTTAGCCGTTTGGAACCAGTCAGCTCCTTTCTAACGGATCAGACAATGCCAGTAACTTGCTAGCCATATATCATCCATATACAATAATCTCTAGCTTAAATGCTTAAATAACTTTCCCTTGATTGACTCTTACAATCTGCTCGGGAGAGGAATCGGCACATTCTATGTTTTTCTTTAGTCCAGTATGAAAGAAATATTTTAAACCTTAACCAAATAAAGATAAAGTCTTAATTCTTTTGTGTAGAAAAAGTTTTTTGCAATTTGGATATGTCATGTTTTATAACAAGATGGCGTCAAATAGACAAACATGATATCTATTTGTTGCAATACAATAAGTTATTCATACTCCTGTCTGTCTGTTTTATAGATATTTAATGAATTGCATTCACACGAACCAGACTTTGTATTCATTCTTTTACTGTTTGCCCGGGGCTTAGCCCGCGTATCTTTGTGGTTTCGTCCGCTCACAATCATGTATCGCGATGAAACCTATACCAAACTTTAAGTTAGCCCACCGTCTATAAAACTGCGAAAACCGCATCAAATTCCATTCAGAGGGTTGAAGCGGTAGTGGCCCTGTGGTTCGGATCGAAAGGTCCAAGGTTCGAATCCTACTCGCGCCACTTGAGTTTGTGTATGTAACAAAAAAAAAACAAAATACATCTTTTCTTTTTATAATATTAGTAAGTATATATAGTATTTGTTTGCACCGGGGCGTAAACAGGGCGTAATTTTTTTTCCCGTCGTAAATCCACGATTCTTATAGAACCAAGATCTAAGCGCTGTATATAAAAAGGCAAAGGCGGTAATTACGTACGTCAGGGCCAGACACCGCTTCCCACGGCTCGCCTATCAGTGGCTAAAGGCGAGACTATACGTTGCGACTAATCGCAGGAAAAAATCGCAAGGTTTTAACTACGGCAGAATAAGCGGATCTAATGGGGCTCCCGATTATCACTTAAATAGTGTAAAGGAAATTGCTGGCAATAACTGGATAGGGATGGCCCAGGACAGAGATGATTGGCGGAGACGGAGGCCTATGTCCAGCTGTGGGTCACGGAAGGCTCCAGAAGATGGTGAAAGATTGAGCGACATTTTGCGACTAATCGCAGGAAAAAATCGTAAGTATTTAACTGCTGCAGAAGATAAATCCTACTAATATTATTAATGCCAAAGTTTGTGATGATGTGTGTATGTATGTTTGTTACTATTTCACGCAAAATCTCTTAGACGGATTGTTACGAAATTTGGTACACGGGTAGAATATAACCTGGAATAACACAAAGGGTAGCTTTTATCCCGAAATTCCCACGGGATTGAAGCTCCAGGGCGAAGCTGGTTATATATAATTATGTCATTTAAGAACCTGTTAGTTTGCGAGAAGCTAGAAATTACGCTACGCATAAATCGCAATGTTTTGCACGGGCAAGTGTGTAGGCAGCCTTAAGTAGGTACCCATGCTTGTGTGGTGTATCGTCTGTTATTTGCACAAAGAGTTATTGTTTGTGTATAAGCTCGGGTCAAAGGGAATCTGAACCAAAATATGTGGATTAAACTGTGTTTAGAGACGATAATGTAAAGCGTTTAGAAGCAAGATTGCATAAAGGATTTTCCTATATTCAAAACTTTCTTTTGTGCGCGGCTTCACCCGCGTGAATTTCTCTGCGAAAGGGGAACAGACATGATTTTCACACAAACTTTCACCCCCCATTGGGAGTTGTTTTTTATTAAGTAGCCTTTGTTTGAATGTAATATTGTTCCATATTCTAAAACAAAGTCCTCTACCGAGTCTGTCTGTCTGTTCGCGATAAACTCAAAAACTTACACGGATTTTCATCCGGTTTTCACCAATAAATATAGTGATTCCTGAAGAAGGTTTAAGGGTATAATTTATTATGTTTTTACCCGAGCAAAGCCGGGACGGGCAGCTAGTAAATAATATTATTAAACTTTGTGAGGATATGTGTATGTATGTTTGTTACTCTTTTATTCCGAAATTCCCACAGGAGCGAAGCCCCGGTGCGAAGCCACTATTATAAATGCGAAAGTTTGTATGTTTGACTTTTTCACGCAAAATCTACTGGACAGTTTGTTATGAAACACGAGACACGGGTACAACACGTAGGGTACTTTTCATCCCGAAATTCGCACAAGAGCGAAGCCCCGGGGCGAAGCTAGTATTTTAATAATTATTCCCTTCGCCAACACAGAAAAGGTGAGGTGACACGAAAGTAATTATGAAAATTACATTGTTCCTGTATTGTACTATCACGAGCATACGATGCAATTTCACCTTTATTGTCGTTACATTAGAGTTCAACATGAAGCTGTGTATATTCGTGATTTAAATATTTCAGCATACTAGTATTTTTAATGATAGATTACTTTAATGTATAGTTATGTAATAATGATTAAAAGCACTCTTTTTAATTAAGTTAAATGTGGTAAATTTTCTATTTAGGTAACAAATAGACGTGTGGGTCCGTTCTAAAATAGGACCACTTCATATCCTCCCATGGATATACGAAGGGGCCAAGGGACTCATAGCCTTGGCAATTAATAGGAAACAAAAGCATTCCTAATAGGTTGACGTCGAGCAACTGGTTGTTAAAATCACAACCGAATCTTAAAATTTAATCGTTTATTATACTATCCCCGGGCTTCAGGGCTTAATAGCCTTGAATGCAACTGATGTTGAGAGAAAGAGATAGCATAAAACAGAAAGATCCGTATCTCGTTAAGTGGCCAAGGGTGAGCGGCTCGTAAATCTTCTGCTAAAGTTGGGCTGATAGGGAATGGCTTTAAAATAGCTTTGAAAATAAGGATTGAAAATTTAATGTTACAAACTGTTCGGCGACAGTGTGGAGCCGGCATAAAACTTACCTACGATTTTTGCGAAAGGTCCTTAACATAAAAAAGTTTAAATATTTAATTTTGTACCTATACACGATGCGGGATTTTCGCGTTCAGTCGAGTAATCACTATTAAAACACTAGTGCTGTAAAATTTCGATCAAATGTGTTAAAAATTAGTAATCACATAACTAAAACAGCAACTAATCAATTACTATTTAGCACTAAACAGCGGAGATCCGTATCGCGTTAATGCGGGTAAAGGGTGCCGCAATAAATCTTCTAGTGTTGGGGCTGGATTGGGAATGGCTGAAGAGAATTCTTTATTTTGCTATTTACAGCTGTTTATCAATGGTAATTACTTTGTTAAATGGGAGAAAGATTTAGTACTAGCTGACAATTTTTAAAATTTTAACTATTTGTTATTTTAAGTGAAAACTTCTTTAGCGGCGTAATGTGCACTTTTTGTGATGGGTAAAAAATGTTAAAATCGCGTAAGGACTCAGGACACGTGACCCGATCGAAAATTCGTGAGACGTCAAAATAGTACAACGTTAATTTTCGAGTTTTCACTTCTGCCGGCGCTCCCGGAGTGCAACCCTTTTTTTTTTTTATTTGACCAGGTTGCTTTCATTTTTTCACTGGCTGATAATTTTTAATTTTGGAACTGTTTATCGAGAATGGTTGACGACAATTATCATGTTATTCGTTCATTCAATATTTCGGGTGGAAGAATTCTGGACTCTCAAAACTGGAATGACTTACCTCTACCCTCTCATCTTTGCGATTCTCAGTTGTATTCGGAACTGTGACGCCACTAAGCAAGGAATAAGATAAACTTTAAAATATTGATACAATAGAATACATGTTTTTCGCAAATCCCACAGGAACAATAGTTTTTTCGGAATAAAAGGTACCCTATGTACGAAATTTCAAGAATATTGGTTGAGTAGACAAGTGACGCGTGACGAGGTAACAAACAAATAAACAAACTTACTTTCACATTTAGAATATTAGTTGGAAAGTTGGAATTGGGATTAGAATTCAATTCTTTTTTGGCCAGTTTCTTAATAAGTCAATTTATCCCTTATTCGTACATCCACAGAAGATCGAATGACACTATTCTAGGGCGGAAATCATACGCCTCAACTTCTACCTATATAGAACTAGAAATAACAGTTGAAAATTGACACATTGAATGAGGGATTGTACAAAACGACCCGATCAGGCACACCCCTAACTGCGTTAACCCGTCGGCTGCAATCCCACCACTTCGTATAGTGAGCCTGCACTAATGTTTGAGGCGACCATGCGATTATTTTTTAATTTGGGACAAATTTAAAAAAATTAAATAGAGGGGAAAATGAAACATTACGTTAATACATTGGTTCTATTGTCGCTCATTAAAATATATAAATTTATATTAACATTTTACAGCTAAGCTTCTGTGTTATAAATGGGAACACTGGAATTCGGGATAGCCCAAAGACGCGAATATACACCGAGTGTTTTCCCAGTTTAATCCCCAAAAAATCTAAAAGTTGGTCTTTGCTTTCTTCGGTTTCTTGGCGGATATGACGATCAACCAATGACGGGTATTTTTTATTAATAAAAATTAAAGAAATTAAATATTTTTTCAATTTTGGTGTACATTTAAATAGGTGTATATCAAGCGGGTGTTTAATATACACCTATTTAAATGTATTTACCGCGTGCGCCATTTTAAATATTTGTGTACGCGGGTTGCACAGTGAGGTGCTGCTATACATCATAAAAATACATCAATATAATTTTGTGTTATAGTGTGTACACTGTACGTATAGTGTGGTCTCCCTACAGCCAATACTCGGTGTGCAACGTATCGGGGCTTCCGAATTAGATAACTGAATACGATACGGCAGATGCTTTCTAGTCAAATCAATGTTTTTCGCTTCAGTCGGTGAAAATCGGTCCATTTAAAGTACCTGTATACTAAAAAAGTACTTGCTATTACAAATATATGTTTTATAAAGAATAGAGAGCAAATTACTTATTTTTAAACCCCGATGCGAAAAGAGGGGTGTTACAAGTGTGACCGCTAAGTGTGTCTGTCTGTGTATGTTTCACCGTAGCTCATCAACGCGTGAACCGATTTGGATGCGGTTTTATTTTATTTGATAGCTAATTTTTATGCGGTGGTTCCTTGTTTGATCAAAATCTCAGCCGTTCAAAAGTTTTAGCGAAATGAATATTGAAAGTCGGGGGTTTTTTGATTTGTCTAATAAGTAAACTTTTTGATTGTGTGTACATACGTTATCATAATAATAACATAAAAAAATATTTAAATTTGCATACCCGTGGACGGTGAAACATGTAGAATTAAGTCTTTCTTTTAACACCACATTGTAAAAAAAATTAAACTCATGTTTTTGCAAATAAATAATCTTTGTGTTTGTCTATCTAACTATTAAATCATAATAACAATATTATTTATTATTATCATTTTTGTCACACCTATTTCCCAAAAGAATAGATTTAAAGGAAACTTAAACACTTTGATTTTAAAATAAAGATTCTTAAAAAGGAAAAATGAATCAAGAAATGTATTGAAAACCTTTTCAAAGTTGTATCTCAATAAATGTTCGTCAAATAAATCATTTTATCTCTTTCTTTCATTGTTTTTATATTTACAATCGCACATTATCATATTCGATGTTTATTTCATAGGACGGGCGGTGTGAAGGCTCCTTAAATCAAGTTAGATTTAAAATCTCCGTACGTAGTTTCGTTTTTACAATGATGTATCTAGCTAAAGCCTGTAGAAGGATTTTATTTACTTTTAAAAGCATGGGAACCGGCAAAATGTTAAGAGTACTTACCTGCATATATTTTATAGAACGTTTTCTGTATTTTCTTCGCGTTTTCTTGGTTGTGATCGGAGCTGTGAGGCCGCGAAGCCCGCAGTCAGTCGAAAAAATAAACCTTAACACTTTGATGATTTCACTGAGATTTTACAACGGGCCTGACGTCAAAACCTCCTTGGGAATGCTATTGTAACAATGAGCCGGCCACTTCCAGGTGAACGGGATAAATAAAACCATAAGTTTGTCAATGTCAAACAATATAAATTTCGTGTGGTGCATGCGTATTGGATAGGTTAGCAATCCAGTTACAATAATTGATGCGGTGATCAAAATTGTCACTACCTACCAAAAATCAATTACAAAAGTCCCGCCATTTTGTTCAACAGCAGCGACGCCCGCACCGGTCAAGAGAAGTTTGTCCATGTAACCAGAAAAACATGCAAATAAAGTTAGTTTTTAGCGTTCCATACCAAAAAAATATAGGTTCATTCGTGTTTCTGTCTGTCTGTCGGTCTGTCACAGTCAATCTTTTCTTTCTAGTCTTATTATGTTAACATTTTTACCACGCTTTTACAAAAATGTAAATTGAAAAAGATTTTACATAAAATAGCTTTACTTGTTTATAAATGATTTGATTTTGAAATTAACGCGTAATAATATTAATCACAATCTTTGAACCAAGTATAATTTTGACTGTGTAGCTTCGAAATACAGTGACTTATTTTAAACAACATTTAATACTGTTAAAATAGTTTAAATCTCGTAAGAAAGCCTGGTACGACCACTAGATTGACTGACTGTTTATGTTAAGTAAAACAGTAATGATTAAGTAAATATTTATTTCCACCGTACCCTATTACATATATCTAAAAATGTCACTAGTACACGTATCACTCCTCACCCAATTATAATTTTGGCACTTCCTGCCTACTACCGTCGGCTACAGCCTAAAGTCCGAAACTGCAAAACGAAGTTTTCAATATTTGACGCGTGCTCTATTCAAGAAAAGAAAGCTATTCTAACTAATTCTTAGCGGGCGGCACTTCAATAAATAAATGCATGGCTGGTGATAAAAACTACGTGTTTGCAAGGTGTTAACAAGACAACCCACTGTCGAACAAGAAGCTTTCAGATTTATCTCACTAATATCTCAAATAAATAAGGGTGATGGATGACTGAAAGTTGTTGTTTATTGCACAATAGTAATAAATATCCACCTGTAAGCACTAAATTATTTATTTAACTAGGTCTTGCTCGAGGCTCCGCCCGCATGTTTTTTTCTACGAAAGCGACAGACACGATTTTCATACAAACTTTCAACCCCCTTAACAGTCATGTGGGGGTTGAGTTTTGAAAAAAAATCTAGCCTATGTTTGAACTGGGGTGCCATGCTCAATGGCGCAGTGGTTAGTGCGCTCGGCTTGTGATAGTGGCAGTTAAGACACTCTCACAGTTGTCGGTCATTGGATGGGTGACCAAAGTTATCTTGAGCTCCTCCGTGCTTCGGAAAGCACGTAAAGCCGTAGATCCCAGTTATATTAATACGCGCCAATACGCAATGGGTCCGCATTGTAGGTTATGGCCCAAACTCCCTATCCATCCGTGCCAGTGCCCCAGCAGTGGGGACGTTTGAATGGCTGTTGTTGATGATGAGAAGATTCTTCCTTAACCCTTTGAACACAGCGAATGTTGCATTCCATAATATAATACACCACAATTCAAATTATTATTATATCGTGAATTCCTACGCACAATAGCTACACGGTCGTATGCACCAGGGATGTTATGGATATGAAATTTCGGATCCGGATTGGATCCGGATAGGAATAATTATAATACCGGATTCTGATATGGATATGAAATTACGTATTTCGGATTATCTGCAAGTTTCGATCTATGGATAATTAGATTTTTATATACTTTAATAATGAAATCAAATACAAAGAAATAAATAATACAACAGTTTTATTTACTTTATTTACAGGCCATCATTTTATAGTGAAATGGAGTAAAGTGATATAGGTACATTATTTCTGGCAACTGCGCATAACGTGTCTCATTTAGACTTTGCCATAGGCTTAGGTTTAAAGAATTTATTTCTCAAAAGAATATATTATAGATTCACTCACAGAGAAACTTAATACTACTTACATGTACATTTCTTTTTCGTAGACCATATCATATTATTTTCAGTGTATGTATAAGTATACTAAAAACTTGCACAACACAGTACACGTAACATCGGAAGAACATTATCATCTCAGCCCTTCTCTGCCTAATGTTACCCTACATCTCTTCTATTATGCCAACTTTCTCTATCCTGTGCTAATTTTTATATCGGATATCCGTTACTTTCGGTTGCGGTTATGGATATCCTTAACATCCCTATTACGCACAACAATAAAATTACGAAGGGAAACATTACACTAACAGCATAAATATGTCGTGTGAAAAATCATCGTCGCAGCTTCCGCTATTCCCGCGCGGAAATTATGCTGACGTGAATCGGCAAGACGGGGGCTGAGGCAGACGGGATACTGATGATATTATTCATCGTAAATCTGATAATATTACAGTTTACTTTTAAGCTAATAACTGTAATGTTATTACAACATAGTTGTAACTATGGCACGGCTAGTGCTGTATCGTACTCGGGGATAACTGCGCTCTTTTTCGATTATATTTTGTTATTATCACCAATTTATATCATGATTATTTTCAAACAATTTTCCTAATTAATATTACATTTTCAGTTGATCCACTAACTACGCAGTATTGCATGTAAAAATCTCTATGACCAATAGTCAATTGATTTCGCACACCATTGTGCCATACAATATCATGCGACAGAAAAATGTATAAAAAAGGTAAAAAGTCGCAGGTCTGCACCTACACAATACCGAAGTTAGGTAAAGTAGTGTCAAGTCGTAAACCTGCTTTTGCTAACTATCAAAAGTTACTTGTTAGTTTGCGTTAACCGATTACGTCGAAATTCAGTGCAGTGTTTAGACAAAGAGCTTCCTCTAAATTAATGCAATGTTTAATAAGAGTTATTAGTGTTTCACTCACGTTGCATACACAGAGTTAGACTATGTTAAGCTTAGGTTCCATGGCTGCGTAAAATATGCGCGCTATTCCAGCTATATTATGTTTGAATGGCAACTATATTATTTTGCGATACTTTCGTAGATGAGAATTTATTTCAAATATCCACAATTTTATACAGTATCACCACAGTATTTTATTCCTTACTGGGCAGACAAAAGACCAAACAGTTTAATAGCCCATCGCTTGTGACGATAAGCCCCTTTTTATTAACCTTCGTTTGACTTCAAGCTGCGCGGGAAGCGAATTAATTTTTACATCTCATTATTATTTTTATTATGAAAAAGCACGTGTAACATGTAAAACAAAACCATTTATATAATGCTAGCTGCGCCCCGAGGCTTTGTTCCCGTCAGAATTTCGGAATAAAAAGTACCTTCTGTGTTATTTCAGGATATATTCCTCCTATGTAACAAATTTAATAATAATCGGTACAGTAGATTTTGCGTGAAAGATACATACATACTCAAAATATTTTGCATCTATAATATTAGAAGGATAGACATTTTTTTTAATAATTCTAAACCCGATGTTTGTAATTATTCGCTGAGTACACCACTGGATTATCACCTTTAAGTCTGAAGTTACTAACACACATTGTCATTTTGATGATATACAAAATCCATATATATGCTACATTTTGTCATCATATGTTATATTTCAATAATGGTAACAGCCATAGAACGAGTGAGCAGACACAACTAAAAAGGACAACAAATTTTTAGGGTTCCGTATTTGATATATCGAATTTCGGGATAAAAAAAATACCCTATGTGTTATATTCTACCCGTGTACCAAATTTCATAACAATCCGTTCAGTAGATTTTGCCTGAAAGAGTAACACATTTACCTCATAAACTTTCGCATTTATAATATTAGTAAGATAGGATTAGTGAGATTTCTATAACATTCGATATTTGACAGCTTTTATACAAATTGCATCATATCTGAAAGTGGAAAATAAATTCGAAATATCACATTTTCCAAAGTAACTCGTAACCTAGCACCTATAATCGCCATTTACGACATACTATTACCCTATACTCGTAACTAGTCATATCTCGAAGATAACCTGACGACCGTCGTATACGAAATTGAATTTAGTCTTCGTTCTCCATAAAACGCCTATGCCGAATTTATTTTCCACCATTAGCATATTAAAGTAGCTCATACCTGTGTACCGTTCGCAGAGAAAACCAAAAATTTATTTATTTATCAAACTCAAGCATAAATTAAATTCATAAATTTATCTGCTAGCAGTGTAACAAATACCTTATGTATAGTTTGAACGTACACTGGCATTCACGTCGAACATCCGTAAAATTTAGGTAGACAACATTCGTGCATTGCAACGCATCTAGTACCTGTGATAAGCTGGCCGTGGCAACTCAAGTTGTAAAAACAAACGACGAGCGTGAGCACACGGGGTGATTTAAAATTGATGAATTTCAAACAAGAAGTGACTTTTCAACTTTGTCTTCATATCCTTTTTATCAATTTCTTCTTTTAGTTTTGATGGTAATTTATTTAATATTTTGATTATTTGGTAAGATTTGTTTTCCGTACAGATTGTTGAATTTTGGAATAGTAATAGTGATTTTGGAAAAATGTCGTATTTAACAGAAACACGATTTTTTTTTCCTATTTTGATAATATTTTTGTTATTTTAATCTATTCCTGTGTTTTATAATCTTTAATTTACACCCCAAAAGTAGCGCCGAAAATAAAAATTCATTCGTTTATACGCTCTTTGACCGCGGCTTCGCCCGCGTAAATTTTTCCGGGACGAAAAGTACCCTATGTCCTTCTCCATACTTCAAACTACATGTATACAAAATTTCAAGAAAATTAGTCCAGTAGATAGAACGTGAATAGGTAACAAACAAACATACTTTCGCATTTATAATATTAGTTAGGATTAGGATATGTAGGGACTAAATTTCAACCATGGTCTTCATAACATCATATAGACTCCGTCGGAAATAAATATTTTGAATTAGAATTGCTAGTTTTCGAGTTGAAACTATATGTTTAAAATTTCAAATTTTGATTGTTGCAACGTTATTGTACACGTTAAGTGGCCTGTAAAGGGTCAATACTCACCGGCTTTTATCTATGGTAATGTTATACGAGATGCGCTTTTATACCGCCATCGCTATACATAATAACTTGTAAAAGGGATATGTTTGTACGTAAAGACTTCTGGATGGAATTTGATGAAGTTTTTATTTGAATTTTATTTTTGTTTGTCTAACTTGAAATCTTGTATAAGTTTAATCGCGATATATTGCTTAGAACCCGAGATATTGACAATAATAAGTTGAGTGGACGCATGAATTAAACGCGGGCGAAACCGCGGGCAAAAGCCAGTTTTTTAATGAACTTCTCTTTATTTCGAAAACTAAAAGCTGCATTTGCTGACCATACAATGGATCGGTTCTAAACTCTTTTAAAAATAGGATCAGCATTTTCTTGGACTTCTATAATTCGGCACTCATACGTATTGATAGCACTGTGTGTCGCACTGCTGCAAACTGACGGAAAATTTCATGTACAGTCAGCATAGATCAAGAAAAACAAGTTATAAAAAGGTCATTTTTGACACAAGCTTTTATTGTTGTCAGAAACATGTTATTCAATGTGTTACATAAAAATGATGTGCGTGCAGCGAGGAGTTCCCAAGTCCAGGGCGGGACGTCACAATTTCTGAGTCCAGAATTCACTGTCCCGCTTTTTTCGGATTTAGATACTTTTTCAAAAAGGAGGAAATGTATAGTATATAGTTAAATTAAATTTTCAATAAAATTTAGCCCTTGTGTTTTCAATGAAAAATATGAATAAAAAACTATTAAACTATATTAATGTTTTTGTATCTCCTATTATAACAAGTGTTCGACGAAATTCGCCTTTTTCTTTACTCATAAGGTCACAAATTCCCGCTTTGTCCAAAAAAAATCTAGCGACGCTGGCTGACAGAAAGGGAAGCAGCTCGCACATTCTATATACAAATTTCCTTTGCTCCCAGAGTGAAAGTTATGTCATAAATGGAATTACAATTCCATTACGTCATATTATTTTTTTAATTATGAATAGAACGACTAGAAAAGGCATATAAAGACAAAACCAAAAACAGTCAACTTTTATGTCATTCAGTCAGTCTCACACACCTAAAATTATGGTTGATAAAATGTTAAAACTACGCTGCACTAACTTCATACATTAACATGAAGCGTTTCTGTTCCAAATTTTAAACTAAGCTTATATCAATAAGCGGAAGCGATTTTCTTATTTGTCTTCTTGCTTGTTGATCTGCCTATTAGTTTTGTTTGGACTCTAGTATTTTTATTATTTTATGTAGCTTTATGATATCACCAGATAGAAAGTTACCACAGCCTATAGACGCCAGCAACACTGTATTACGCACGTTGCCGCTATTCTGAAATAATATTTTCAGGTGTTTTTGAAGAACTCGTAGTAGAACTCCATATACATATTTAGTTTACGTACATATTTAGTTTCTAGAGTTGCTACTATACCGTCTTTAAATACCAGTTTGACGTAATAAGAGCTGTTATTCCTGTAGTGTCTACCGATCAATGACGACGCGTGCTGCGAACAAAATAGATCAGATGTATATTAAAAAACAACCAAAAAAGTACAAAAGGAGTTTTTTAACTCCTTTTTGTCAGTCAGTTTTGTCTCATGTCCATACCAAAAGTCTCCCATAACTCCTGCAATTTTATCCCATTGGATGGCCAAAGAAATCCTTTGATAATACGTCGACATAATTCATTGGTGAAATTTTTAGTTTTTTAGTAATTTTGTGTATTTTATTGTCGATATTTTATTGTCATATCAGGCAAATATAACAAAATTAAAGCTTAACATTTTTGCCAAAATCTTCATTTAATCCGTATCCTCACGTTTTCAATTAAAGCGTTTCGTTTCATCTAAATTTTAATAATGGTCTACTGTGAACACAGCCTTATAGTTTGGAACAAAGCGAGCGTGTGGATGAAGTTGAAAATGTCTGTTTTTAACTCCGTCGCTCGTTGTCGTAGGTGAGAACAAGACTTTAGTTTTTGTGGCAAAGAATAAATGTTACTGGTATTAAAACTTGCTGGTAAGAAAAATAGGCTTATTTTTTTTGTAAACAAATATCGAGTCTTGATTAAAATACCAAAAACGCGCTTAAACACTGGCCATGTGAAAAAAAAAAATAGGTATGTAATTAAAACAAAAGAAAAAGCTTTGCTGTTCTAGTGTCTTGCGTTTTGTTTCTTGGTTCATAAATGGTAGATTATACACAGAGCTAGTAAAGCGAAGCATTTTAGTCGTAGACGTAACTTCGCCTAAACTAAAATGCGACTACGACGGGTGGATAGTTATTATTATATTATTAGGACTGTGGTGTGGTGGTGTTGGTGTACTGGTGGGTGGAGGTACATCGTGTTTTCATTTCAATCGCAAGAAAATTGACAACAATATTATAAATAAGAAGTAGAAGAATAAGAAATTTATCTTGGCTAGTTAAATTACTGGCTACTTAAAAGCTGATTGATTATTCTTTGCCCCAGATCTTTTCGCTCTAGAGTTTATGTAATTTTAGGCGACTCACGTCCAATTATAAAGTAAAAGTAAAATTATATTTTTATTTAGTATTTTTTTATATAACTAAATGACTGTGTGCTTGGCGTTCATTTTTTTTTTTAATTTTATGTAGTCGCTATTTATGAAGACCTGTACTGGCTTTGAAACATTTACTTCGTAAGCTATTTTTATACATTTGCTGTTGGTCATTCGAATGTAAAAAATAAAATAAAATAAAACAATGTCAAATTTACGAGAAGTGAGAAAATATTGTCTTAACGCAAATCCTACAAAAATCTTTTTGAATAAACATACTATTGAATTGAAAATTTCAGAATATTATTCAAATATTGGCGTACTACGGAAATTCTAGGACACATTTCCTTTGTAAATGCACCCAACTTGCATCGTATGTGGCTCTAATGGATGGAAATATTTTGTGCTAGCTTTTATCCGCGGCTTCGGCCGCGTGGATTTCCCACAGATACATATAACTTTTTTCGGGACGAATTGAAGTACTCTATGCCCTTCTGGGTACTCTGAGTATTCGAAATTTCACGAAAATTGGTTGAATTATTTTTTTACTCTCTGTAAACTTACTTTCGCATTTCAAAGTTTTCCAAATTGAACATTCAAGGCTTAATTTTGATAAATAAATTCGATGTGAAACCGCGTATTCATAAAGATTCTTTACTAGCTATCACTTCGCGCGCGTTATTTTCGTGCGTCCGCTAATTACATATTATTGTCAATTAGTTAGTTTTAAGTCACTTACTGCGAGGAAACCTATACCAGATTTTAAGTGAGATCATCCCCTATGTAGCTGTGAAAACCGTATCAAATTCCATCTAGTAGTTTTTACATGATCAGGAACAAACATACAGACAAACAAGAATTCTAATAAAAAAGTCCAAAAAGACCCCCATAGTTATCTTTCTTTAATATCTCCTATGTACAGACATAACCCACTTACAGTTTTACTATACATATGTACAGATTAAACATCTCAAAGTTAATAAATACTAACTGCATTTTAGTAAATAATCCGTTATAAGAAGTTCTTCGATGTACGTCTTTAACCATTTGCGCGAAAACTCACGATTTCGTAGGGAACATTTCAGTGAAAATATGTTTACCACAAAATTCACGACACCTTTAAAATGTAGGTACTGGAAATACTCATGTTTAGTTGTGTCGTGGTAAAATATGGATTTTAGTTTGATACTATTAGCAAATACATAAATAATAAAATATTATTTTTTCTCCCTCGTAGAGTAGAAATATTCTTAATAATATTATAAATGCGAAAGTAAGTTTGTTTGTTACTTCTTCACATTATATCTATTCGACACACATTATATGATTTTTTCTTGAAATTTGTGCATATGTGTAATATTGTGTATATTTGTATTGTGTAATATTGTGTACTTGTAGTCTGAAGTATGGAGAAGGACATAGGGTATTTTTCATCCCGGTAAAACAACTATTTTCGTGGAAAATTAACACTGGAGAAGCCGTGGGAAAAAGCAAAAAAAACAAGTGGAAAAAGTGCCTATAAATATTTTAAAGGAATCGAACCCGGGATCTCTCGGTTCAGAGGCAAACACTTTACCACTGCGCCACCGATTAATGTACCCACATTTCTAATGGTGGAAGAATTTTTGAAATTAGTTCGGTATCAAATTATGAAATTAGTTTAGAATAGAATTTTTGAAAATTTTAGAATTTTTGAAATTAGTTCGTTATATATTATCGATTATCGGCCTCAAACATAGAAACTCACAAACGCTCTTTATAATAAATAGAATGATGGAAAAAAAAAGGACTGTGAAGCCGCGGGCAAAAACTAGTAAGTATATATAGTGGAAATCCTATTTAGCATAGTCTAAGCTCAGGTACTCATGAAGCCTTAGTACTAGCGAGTCTTAGATTAATGCCTGCAGCCAGTCCCCTTCTTGAAGATTAGGGGGAAAAGTCAAGGGTTAAGTTACGAAGGGTTAATAAAATTGGAATTATTTACAGATTTTACGTGGCTTCGGTTATATATAGAGAAGAATTGCCAATGTGGATTGACGTCAGGCTGGCTGCCGATCAAATAAAAAAACTTTTTATTACTTAATAACTAGTGGTCTATCCAAGCTTCTCTCGAGTATAACCATAATAAAAATTGTTGCCTATGTCACTCCAGAAGGGTTCATCTATATCTGTGCCAAATTTCATCAAAATCGGCCAAGTAATTTTTTAGTTTATCCATTACAAACAAAAATACAAATCTTTTCTCTTTATAATATAAGTATGGATTTCTTAATAATTAAAAATACAGGCGAATCTTACAAATTTCAATGTTTTTTGATGCGGTCCTTGATCTGCAATACAGTGAGGAATGCAATCGCACACGCGAGGTAAGAGAAGCAAACATTCAAAACATCAAATTGATTATTTTTTGTGATGCGCCAACAAACATAGGTACAGATAGGTATAAATTAAAAAAAATGCTTTGGCTTCTATTAGTCCCATATGCAAACCAATCAATCAAATCATTTATTCAGAAATTAGGCCTTCACAGGCACTTTTTCACGTCATAATCTAAATTAAATGATGTTTACCAAAGCTACAAACTACTAGCATTTCGGAACGACCACTGCTGAGAAGAAATGCCGAAAGAAACTCATTCAAACAGTGTTGGTCCCTATTATGCCAGAAGGGCTTACCATTTTTTAAATATAAATTTATGTATAATTTTTTATCAGTAATATAACATGTAAGTACATAATAAAGTACATGGTCAAAAGGTATACTGCTGGCAACACGAAGTAGATTTATATTTTTTTAATTTTTATAAGGTTGTTACTCTGAAATTTTTCGGCTACGAAGTCTGTTATTGTGTGTCCCAAATAATATAAAAATAAAATACATTTATTTATACAGCAATGGACTTTGGGGTTAAACAAGATCATAACACCATAAAGACCCCCCATAATTGTATTCCTGTACTAGCTGATGCCTGCGACTTCGTTCGTGTGGCCGAACAATTTTTGGTAAGGAGTAAAAATTATTAGAGAAATTTAATTGTACTTACAGACAAATGTAACGATTCCTATACATACAGAAGATGCTCAGACTGAAAAAATATACTTTCTATAGTTTAGCTGAACTATTATGACTCTTCTTCAGGTGTTCCAGATCTTCGATGTTTATACCTCAACAGAAAATGCTCATCAGACTGAACAACTTTTATTAGAGCGTTATTTCTATGTTTCCTATAGTTTAGCTGTATTATCATTATTCTTCATCAGGTCTTCCAGTTTTCAAAATAATTATACCCAGGCTTACTAGCTATATAACAAAAAAGTTTCATTCAAATCTGTCCAGTAGTTCCGAAGATTAGCGTGTACATACAGACAAGCTGACCGATTTTTTTTCTTCAAATTCTTACTCTGTTGCTGTGACTCTATCGCCTAATTTTATTTTTATGTAAATTTATTCCAAGTACAGGATTTTTTTTCTACTGTTTTATTATGTGTACATTGATATTAATTATATGTCAATACACACATATGTAATAATCTCCTATGGGCATCGGCAAGCATAGCCAATTACAGTTTTAATATAAGGTAAGTATAGAATTCTGGAACAGTGGGCCGTTACTTTAAATGAAATTCGGCCCTCTTTTCCATTTGGGCCCACAGCAATGTGCATAATATGAACCCAGTGACTCAGTTTTATCATTTACGACTTGCGGCCCGCCCCGGCTTCGCTCGGGAAAAACCATAATAATAAAAAAGTAGACTATGTCACTTCTGAATGTTTCGTCTATCTCTGAATCTATATAATTATGAAAAATTTCATCAAAATCGACCCAATAGTTTCGGAGTTTTGATTATAAACGAAAATACAAATATTTTCTCTTTTCAATATTAGTATGAATAGAGTTTAGAGACACACCGTAATTATTTTTCTTACTACCTACTTACTTATCTCTAATGAACAGACATGGCCCGCTTACAGTTTTATTGTATAGGTAGTTATATCCCCCCCAACCACATTACTCCACGTGGCACCTAAAAGCCGCCATTCACAATCCGTCCATTTGCCAAACGTTCCAATTTAAATTTCAAATTGCTGGAATCTGCGGATATAAATGGTGGATTGCTTGGCTCGTTACATTTTCAGTGTCTAAGCCGATCTTTACTTGAGTTATTCCGCATTCATCCTTAAGACTCCTCCATTTTTTTCCTCATTCAACCCAGTAGGGCTGGATTGGGGAGAGGATATACCTATGTTTTGTTTTTTACTAATCCGTCCCGACTTCGTGACGGATTAGTTAAATACAAAACATAGAGTAAACCCATACCTACTGGACAAACTGGGAGCGACTTCTTTGTGTTTACTGTGTGGATTCTTCAATAAAACTTGAAAAAGATATTTTAAACTTTTAATAATATATAATGCCAATATCGAATATAAAATTAACTACACATACACACTTAAGCTATTTTAAACTTATAATGTATAATTTACAAAATAAATGTGTACACGTATGTATTGCACATAACCACACAAAAACCTTTTACACATAAACCTTCTTCAGGAATCACAGTAAGTATTGGTGTAAACCAACGAAAAACTGGTGATTTATAATATTATATAATTTAGTTTACATATATTATAGTAAAAATGTAGTGAGAAAATTCGGTAGCACGATGTAGAGGTTGCAAAAGGCGGGAAAATCAAAACTTGACATTTGACAGTTCTCTATTGACGTTGACAGAATAGGGTGCGTTCTATATTTCAATAAAAACTGTACAAAAATACGTCCGGTAGTTTTTGAGACAGACGCGATAGATTTTATTATATGCAAAGATTACTAATAATATCACACATTACTTATATGAAACATAAAGTACACACAAATATGTTTTTTTGTCACGCAACAATGCAACAAGATCTCTTTCACAACAAATAAAGACAAAAACTTTTCATCTCTCATCACACCCTGGGAAGATTAATAAAAAAAAAACAATTTATCCATACTAATATTACAAAGAGATAAGTGTTTGTGAGTTTGTAAGTTTGAGGCGGGCAATCTCCAAAACTACGAAACCGATTTCAAAAATTCTTTCACTATTAGAAAGGTACATTATCAAAGATTGCTATAGGCGATATTTTATCTCAAAATTCCCACGGGAGCGAAGCCCCGGGCAACATCTAGTATGGAATAATTAATAAAAATCTATTTATATGGAATAATTATAAATGTATCTATTTGCATAGATTCCTCTGTCGTGCATATAGTACGGGAGCTGGGTTGCAGTTTAATTAGCTGCAGGTGGGGTAAAGTGTCGAGCCGACTCGACTAAGGGTGTAATCAGATAGTATCAAGGCGATCGAGCTCGTTATTTTCGTGTTTTCTTTTTATGTGAAAATGGAAAAAATGTTTTTTCTCAGACATAGGACCTAGCTAAACTAGTTGTTCGCCGCGAACTTAGACCTCGAAAATACAATACATTTTTGATGAGTTTTTACAAAATTGTGAATATTTCAAAAACTATTTTTTCCTTGCGACAAATAAGGCTCTAATACAAACTACGCAATTTTGACACCTGTCTGAGTTCCAGGGTAGAAAAGTTAAATGAAATTTACCCTTGAATAACATATAGGCTCCTTTTTACCCCGAAATTCCCGAAAAACGGGAGCGAAGCCTCAGGGCGCAGCTAGTTCTACATAACTTTAACTTACATATAACTATAATTCGCAAAATCCGTAAAAATAATGCGCAATTCTTGTGAATAGGGAGTATAGTAATAGTCTTGCAGTAGCAAGACTTATTAAAATATGGACTTCATACAGGTAAGACCTTCAGTAAAAATCAAGTTTATATCAGTTTATGACCACAGTTGACCAAATAATGCAGAACATAACCTAAAATAGTTTATGATTTTCAGGATAATCTACTAAATCCTTCCTTTTTCCTTTATACTCGCACCACGATTGCATAGAAGGTATTTTTGGTCGTAAATCTGCAACAATATTGAAAATTGGCGCTTTTTGCCTCCATTGGCAATGTTTGTGTACTTTAGTTGTACCAGTAGCGCCATCTGCGCTGAGCTTTGCGTAACATAATATATTTGTTGAATTTTGATATAGGTAGTTATGAACGCAGCCTTAGTATCGCAGTAGACTGCATAGGTTTCTCGCTAAGGGAGCAATATTTCCCAAAGTCCGTAACTTCGCTCTGCTAATTACACTATAAAGCCGCGATATACAGAGTACAGTACTTCCACTCTAATAGGACATATATTACAAGTTTTTAATTTCTATAATAACTGCACATGATTTATTAACTTTATGCTAAAAGTCGGTTAAAAATAAAATATACTGATGATTTCATTATTCTGCTTTATCAAAGCCTAGGTACCAGTCGAATTACTACGAAATCCCCCCTGTAGAAAAGTTAGCTAAAAGCTATTACAGTTCGTAGGAAACAACACTGATAATAAACGTAATTATTAATTGTTTACAAATTTCTTTCAAATTGGTCCTAAGATACTCCTGTAGAATTATTAAAAAATATACATATATCACGATATCGATATATTATTATATGAAATGGTCAGTGAAAAGAGAGAACGAATGGACGGCTTGAAACCAGTCTACGGTTCCCTAAATTGAGGAATTCTAGACCAGTACAGATTTAATTAATGTAGCTGGCAACACCAAAATCAGGAATTCATTCCGCACTATCCACAAAATATGCGTGGTTGAATTCACTGCCTAAATCGGAGTCTGTGATTGGCTGACGGGAGTTATAATCCTGTCGTGTTGAGTAGTTCTTTACATAACACGCGGTTTAGAATTTTGACCCGATAAATTGTGTCTCCCTTTTTTAACAGCACTTTAAATGACAGGTTTTTATATATTTCCTTGAAAGTATTATTTCAGTGTATAGAATTAGAAATAAAATCAAATGCTCATTTATATTCATTGAGATCAGCAATGCATCGTAATTTAAAAATAATAAATTGAAGATAGGTATTTACATTATATGTTTCGAAGTTGCCGTTGCTATATTTACGACGTTGATATATAGACGACCGTGCGTAGTAAAGACGAAAAAGTAGGAAAGGCCCGCCTTCACATTGACCCGCTTTACACTGATTCGATCTGTTGAGATTACCGCGCTTGTCAATGATACCACAGGTATAGAGGTGAGAACAGAGGCTAAGCTACATACAACCACGTTTTCGTAGGTACACTACAAGCATGCAGCGTATGTGTGCGTGTCTACTAGCCGCTTGTCGCGTACGCGCCGCAACTGGATAAAACCGGTTTACGCGCGCTCGGCCAGTGGACAAGCTGAGAGCCGCACAACGATAATGTCTCGCGCTTCTTTTAAATTATTTTTAGTGAAATAAAGTAAATAATAATAAATAGGTAGTTAAAAAAGTGTAAACAGCTAGATTTGGAATAAATTGAAATTGGAAAGAATTGGATTGGTGTAAATCTAATATATATTTTATTTAAATCTCTATAGCCCTACTAAAATAGATAACAATTTCGGACGCTCCCTAGTAAGCATTGGCTCTGTTCCGATTCCTATTACTCATGTGATAAATACTGGATTCATATATTGTGTATGAACTGTGCACATAATGTCAATTAGTCTAAGATCATAGAATCCGATGCAGTGAAGTTTGTTGCTTCGCTTATTCTCCTGCGCTTTGGTAGCCAGCAATAGACACAGTTTTATGTAAATTTTTGACTTCAATAATTGAATTATCATATTAAATTAATACAGGAATTTGAACTTTAATGAAGGAGATCGATCGCTTGATACTCATTTGTTAGCACTGCTTTTGTTGCTTTTGACGAGTTTCTTAGTAACTATTAATTTAAGATTATAACTATATCTATATTTTTATTATATGCATTAAAGGGTAATTGTATTGATTTAATTACCGTAGACCTTATATAATATTACTAGCTTTTCCCGTGGCTTCGCCCCCGTGATTGTGCCTTCTCAATACAAACTTTGAACCCCTTTTTACCCCCCTTAGAAGATGAATTTTGAAAAATCCTTTCTTAGCTGATGCCTACAATGAAGTAGCTATCTGCATGCCAAATCGGTCAATCGGATTCAGCCCGATCGGTCCAGTAACAACGCACTGCCCAAAGGCAGTGTGTTGATAGATTAGTCAGCTACCTTTGCGTTTTATAGATTAGCCCACATCCTCCTGTGGATATAAAATAGAGGCTGTTGCCTCTACCGCATTCCCAAATATGGATCACGAGAGACAAGTCGTAACAGTAGTGTAACAATTACCAATTTTCGTTTATTTCCGTATACGTGTATGTGTGTATTTTTAAATATCTCTTTATTTCTGTGATCTTTGTCCAAGAAGACGATAAATTACTATTATTACCTATTGCATGTTATTATAATAGACTACGTTAATCCAGATTGAAGTGATGTCACGTCATTGATCTATTGTCATACTATATCTCTGGTATTACATCTTAACCCCGGCCGAAAATGCATGGTACTGAGAATTTTACTTGTATTAAACGTAGACCGCACTTAAATATTTATAATCAACTAGATGTCGCCCGCAACTTCGCCCGTATGAATTTACCTGCGAAAGCGGAACAGACATGATTTTCATACAAACTTTCATCCCCCAATATACTCATATAGGAATTGATTTAATAAAAAGTACGTACCCTATGTTTTAAATGTTTTGCATACCAAATTTCATCAAAATCGGTGTAGCCGTGAAAGCGGATCAGACAGACAGATAGACATACCGACTTTCACATTTATAATATTAGTATGGAAGTATGAATTGATTAGATAGGTTTTTTTAAAGAGGTTGAAAAATTTATCGTTGTCAAACGTAAGCTTATGACATAACAATCCAGTTTCCTAGAATGTTTTATTTTCTCAGAAGTCTATAACATCATACAAATTATTCAATAATGTTTTCTAGTTACGTGGCTGAAAATTTTAGAGAAAATATTTATAGGTCACATCGACAACAAATCATTATACCTTCATCCCAGTGCAAAAGCATCAAAAGTACACGTCGGAGCACAATAAGGGGTAGATAAATAAAAAGGGAATAACTTTATAAATCGGTGGCAAGTTCACGCTTGGCTTCCAGACCCGCATCAAGTTTGTGATAAGGGTAGTTCAAGTTCGAGATTTAGAGTTTTGGAAAGGATATCTATACTTGACTACAATTAAATGGCAACTGCTAAGTACTATAAATAAATATATTAGGACAAATCACACAGATTAAGCTAGCCCCAAAGTAAGTTCGAGACTTGTGTTACGGGATACTAACTCAACGATACTATATTTTATAACAAATACATATATAGATAAACATCCAAGACAATCAGAAAAAGATCATTTTCCATCATGACTCGACCGGGGATCGAACCCGGGACCTCTATGTTCAGTGGCAAGAACTTTACCACTGCGCCACCGAGGTCGTCAAATACTATAATATAATTATTTTTATTTCAATAGGCATCGGGTTAAAGAACTTTATTCTCATTAAGACACAAAGCCACTTACATGAGAATTAATTTTAGGGTAACAATAATGTTCGAAACACTTAATAAAGAACAGATCACTAAACAATTAATAAAAACAAAAAATAAATGAATATTTTGTAACTTTAAATTTAAGTAACTACTTATAAATTTAAAACAATTATTTTGTTACAATTATAGATTTAAAATATGCTGGGCTAATTTACTTTTAAAAGCACCAAGAGATTTGACACTTTTTATATCCGATGGTAGTTTGTTAAAAATCTGTGCTCCCTCAAACGTAAACATTCGCTTGCCGTACTTTGTGCGAACTTTGGGTAGAACAAGGTAACTAGCCCGTCGTGTGAGTCGCTTAGTCACGTGTTTTGTTTGTGTGAGTGTGATCGAGGTGTGGATGGTCTTGTTTAATACTTTACGTACGAGTATGCATGTGTGGTATTTATACAATTGTTGGAGAGTCATAAGTTTGGTTTCTTTATAGACTTTAGTACAAGAGCTAAGGTATGGATAATGAAATAACAATTTTATAATTTTATTTTGTGCAATTTGTAGTTTAGCAAGTCTAGTCTTTGAAGCGGAACCCCATATCTCAATCTGATAAATAAGATGTGATTTTACCATAGCATTATAGATAGATAATCGTAATTTTCGAGGGAAACAACGAACAACTCCGCGTAATGAAGCCATTAATGCTGATAGCTTTTTTTTTAAATAATCTATTTGAAATTGCCATGTCAGTTGGTTATCTATCCTCAATCCCAGGTATTTTTCATTAGATTTTTCATTTAAGGGGATATTATTAATAGTTAATTTATTGTATAGTGGGATTTGTTTATTTTTAGCTTTGAAAATAATATATGAGGTTTTGGATATATTTATCGTGAGAAGATTTGTCTGAAGCCAGCTAAAAAGAACGTCAAGATCTTGTTGAACACGTGGAATTATTTCAGTTATCTTAGGGCCGAAGTAAAATAAGCATGTATCATCTGCGTATAGAGTAAGATGACCTTGTAGCCCTAAATCTTGTACATCATTGATATAAACGAGAAAGAGTAATGGACCCAAGATCGATCCCTGAGGGATTCCGTATGTAACCGGAAGTGGTGTACTTTCGTATTCATTAATTTTGACGATTTGACTGCGATCCCTAAGGTAAGACTCGAACATTTTGAGGGCAATGCCTGTTATACCGATTCGTTGAAGTTTTTTCAGTAAAATTTCATGACTAACTGTGTCAAAAGCCTTCTTAAAATCAATGAAAACACCAAGTACTATATTTTTTCCATCTATATTGCTTTTGATTTTTGTGACTAAGTCTACTGTAGCTGCTAATGTATTACTTTTGGGTCTAAAGCCAAATTGACGGTCCGAAATTATTTCATGTGAATCTAAATGTTCTATTAGGCGTTTGTAAAGAACTTTTTCTAATATTTTTGACAATACTGGCAGGACAGAGATCGGTCTATAGTTTCCGGGATCGGCTTTGGAGCCTGATTTGTGTATTGGAGTAACTTTGGCTGTTTTCATTGATTCGGGAAAGTATCCTATGATTAGCAGATCGTTAAGGCAGGCGGTCAGTTTATCGACTATTAGAGGTTTTAGGCATTTTAGTGCTTTGGTACTAATTCCATCGATACCAGTGCTAGTGTTAGAATCCAAACTGTCGATGATTTCAGATATTTCTTCAACAGTACAAGGTGTTAAAGTTGTGAGCCCATTGATGTTTGTTGTTGATTGTGTGTGTATATTTGTTTGATTTTGGTGTAAGTTTTTTGAGATAATTTCATTTGCCAGTAGTGAACCAATTGTGGAGAAGTATTCATTAAATGTATTACAAATTTCTAATGGCTCGACAATAGTTTTATTTTTGATTGAAAGTTTTGGGGGAGCACAGTTCTGTTTAATTTCATTTTTAGCAAGATGATTTATAAGTTTCCACGTCTTCTTCGGCTTTCCATCACATTTTCTAAATTCGTTGTAGTAATATTCTGCCTTTTTGTTTTTAATCTCAGCAGCCACAGAGTCGTTTTTTGTATTATAAGCTTCTTGCAGAATTTTGTTCTTTGGATCTTTTTTTAAGTTCGCCCAAAGCACATTTCTCGCGTTAATTTCTTGTAAAATACTACTTTGTATCCAGTCATCTTGGGGTAGGTTTAGTGTTTTGATTTTTGTATCTTTGCTTTGGTTGATGCTTTCTTTAATCTTTGTTTCAAGTTGAGCAAAACTTATCTTATCTCTATCAATAATAGTATTTTCCATAAATTTGTATAGTTTATCATAGTTTAGCCCTTTATAAACAACACGTTGCTTTGGAAGAGGTTTATACCTTTTGAGTTCAAAATGTATCTGTTTATGGTCGGTCAGTGGTGATTCTATGATAGTAAAATTGTAAGTATTATTTTTAAGATTAGAACTGATATGATCAATGATAGATTGTTTTGTTGTTGTTTCTCTTGTACAGTACTGAGTTTTTATTTTATTTAGAATTTTGTAGCCTGATTCTTTTAGTGTATCTAGATATGGCTTTCGTTTCTTTTTTGTCCTATTTTCTTTTTCAACTGTCTTCTCTTTCAATAAGTTGATGTTAAAGTCTCCAAAGAGTAGACCTCTTTTTCGTGATTGTAACTGTATATCGAGTGCATCCAGAAAATCGTTTATATTAGTATCACCAGGATAATACACCAAACCAATCTCCAGCGCCAGTTTCTCTAACTTAATCCATAAATAGTTATTACCGCCAGAGTACAGCGATTCAATTACGCAATGCTTCAAATCATTGTGAATAAAAGCAGAAACTCCACCTCCAGTTTTGTCTGTTCTAATATTGTAATGATGAGTATAACTAGGAATTTGGTATTTAAGGGCATGCTCTTCATTTTTAAACCATGTTTCAGTGAGCAAGACTACATGTACTGTATGAGTCATTATCCGTAGTATGCATTGTAATTCATCGAATCTTCCTTTAGCACTTATACTCCGGGCATTCATGTAGAAGAAATTTATACCAGACTTAGAGGTAAGGATATCAGTGTACTTGTTAACAATGGAAAAGTTGTTACTAGGTGTGTTCGTAGTGATTGTTGATTTTGATTGAGATGATTTTAGTTTTTTGACTCGGGTTTAGTTATTTGAGGAATTCCTTTTACATATTTTATTATCAGATCTTTCTCACCATCTTCATGACGCTTAGTTAGTTCGTCCTTTAGATTGCGCATTAGTTTTTGTTGCGCGGGCGTTTGGTCAGAATATATTCTGATGCCATCAGGCAGATTGAGTTTAGTTCGCAAGAGTCTAAGCGGAATGTCATTGTTTTCGAAGCAAATTTTCATTCGGCGATTTTTGGTCGGAGTATATTTTCCTAAACGAAAAATATTAGTGGGTTGAGGTATAGAGTATTCAGTAGTTGCATTTGTAAGAATACGCATGACTTCAGCTTCGTCTCTCGTTAAACGTTCTTTGTTGTCTTTAGTTTTCTGTTCCGGAACTCCCACAACTATAATATTTCTCTGTCTGTTATTACGCTCTTGGATTTCTCGGAGTATTTCTTCATTAGAAATCATTCTTGACATATTAAATCACAGGCATCAATAAATTTAAAATAAGTACTTGCATTACCTTACAGTAATCATTACTTTGATTAGATTTCGCCCAACTCGATATTAATATCCCGTGTTTTTCATGTGGTTTTTCATACCTTTCTGCATCTGCATTACCTTACAGTAATCATTACTTTGATTAGATTTCGGCCAATTCGATATTAATATCCCGTGTTTTTCATGTGGTTTTTCATACCTTTCTACATCGTGAATTATTTTGAACTTTGAAAAGAATGTTGAAATAAGCCTTTTACAAAAATGTCATTTTTGACACAAGCTTTTATTGTTTTCAGAGTGATCTTATTGCGTCCAATGTATGACAAAAATATCATGTCCATGCTGTAAACCGTTGAGGAGTTCCCACGTCTGGAGCCGTCTCTAGGCGCACAATCAAAATTTCAGCTCAATCGGTTAAGTTGCAAGATTCAACCCAAGATATAGGGGCATAGTGACATAGTTATATTATAAGTTAAAAAAGCTTGTAAAAAACGTTTTAACCCATTTCTAAAAAGAAGGAGTATAGTATGTTTCAAGTGTATATTTTATTCTTGCCTCATCTATTGAACGTATATCGGTCGCAGCATAAAAGTTGTGTCTAACAACGTGTGTTTGTCAAACAACTTTGTACAAATAAGGTTTTTACTACATCTTCTCAGATAACTAGCTGTCACTATGTCACGGCATTGAAAAGGTGACCCCTGACAGTACTTGCTACTTTCCAACTAGCATCTATCAACAAATAAAATATTGACGTTTGTATGTAATAAGTTAATAAAATTCTGACTAAATAATATAATAATAACACACAAAAGATAAATAGGTTTTTTTTTTACAAAAATGTCATTTTTAACACAAACTTTTATTATTGTCAGAGAAATCTTCTTGCATTCAATGTGTGACTAAAATCATATCCGTGAAGCTTCAATTACTATGAAGCTTGCTTGACAGTCATATATATAAGTGACGTCACAATTTTGAAGTCAAAATCCTTAACCCAGGCACAATTCAAAAACGTAGATCAACAAAGAAGAACAAAATCATTAATGGTCAAAAGCATGTCTAATCCTTAAGTTTATAATAGGTATATAAAAAAGTCCCCCTGTCGTGTCTGTAGGAGCGATAAATTCGAAAATAACTTTTAACACATCGTGTTAAACTTTCGCGCTTCGTACAACATATATATTTAATACATATTCGTTATTATAATATCGTAATTTTATCGAATACTAAAATTATTTTCGAAGCTTCGGCGAGTCTTTTTTTTTTTGCAATCTTTAAATAGTTTTAAAAAGGTCAAACGACAGCATCTGTTGCCGAAATGTCGAGGGCCCATTTCAGGTCACTGCACTATCGAAGTATATAATGACAAAGATACTTGACGTTGTGACTAAGATAGAGAATTTTTTCAACATAATTTTCTTGTTCAATTTATGCAACAGCACGCGACACACTCAAGAAGTCGTATAAGTTTATTTCTTTGACATGGTCACTCTATGACTCTCCGGGGGTCTTTAAATTTTTACTAAAGCAGTTAAGACTACGCCAATCCACATATTAAACACATTTTTACAAGCTCTTATTTAGTTTCACCTGTACCTGTTGTCTGTCTGTAATCAAATCTTGCAAGTTCAAATTACCCACGTCGCTCTAGTTTCCATGACAATGTATTATTATGATAAGCACGACCTGATGTTACAGCCCGGATCGGCTTCAAACGAGGGAACTACTCAACCGTTTACAGCTCGGACATTCGGTTTTTGTCAGGCGTTAAATGCCACAAGATCTCTCTGACGACAATAAAAAAATTGTGGCAAAAATGACATTTTTGTAAAAATCTTATAATTTCTTCAACAGCGATAACTAAAAAAATACTATAGGAGATACTATACTTTTTACGTAGGGGTGTAAGGGAAAACACTATTATACAAAGTCAATTTTATGCGCACCAAAGTCGCAAGAAAAAGCTATTTGTTCTTCACTTTTCGGACGGGACTAAGCAACGTTTTCCTGACATAATACTGAATTTACAGAGGCATTAGTACTGACCTGGGTATCATCTAGTTTTATTATCATAGTATTACCGATAACTATAACACTACACGCTTTTGTGTACTTGCGAGCAAGATTATCAGGTTGCTTTGGATTGTTTTTTAACTTCATTAATATGCCATTGCTGAGCAAACATTTAGCTTTTCTTTTACAAGATGATTGGTTGAGTAGATAGAGCGTGAAGAGTAGGTAAGAAACAAACAAACTTACTTGCAGCGAAATCAACTTGGGGGCGACAATAGTTTTTTGTATGTATGTATGCCTGTAACGCCAACTTTCGAACCGTTGGTCTGATTTTGATGCCATTTAAACACACCAATCACACCATGTTGGTATGTAGGATCTGTCAATAGAATTTTTAAGTTCGTGGAGCAACAAAATCGGTTAAGTCGTTTTTGATTATATATTACCAATTTTGTAAAAATTAATTGTGTTCGCGAGGTTTAAATTCGCGGCGAACAACTAGTTGGGATTACAGTCAATATTTTTCTCAAAGTCGTATTAGCGATAAAAATAATAACAAAAAATGTTAAGGTGAGTGTTAAGGTGCGACTAAATAATGCCTATTGATAGTCCCCTTTTTTGGGCCTCCAGTGTAGGACTGTTAGTGTAACTGCCTGTGTATCCCAGCTTATGGGGTACTTCGCTTAGGTGTTGGAGTGTAAAATAGGCCTCCAGTTGACTCTTGTACTACTCAAGTTTGACTTTTCTTTTCAAAAGTTATTCTTGGGGTCAAGGTCAAATAATCATCATCATTTAATTTAAGAACTTTGTTCTTGTCGGTGGAGCATTTTTCAACTAATTCAAATAGGAGATCAGTAATAAGTCCAGGTATAATAGCATTCACGATGTGGGTTGACAGGAAGTCGGCCGGTCGTAAAATCACAGTCGAATCTTGAAAATTTTGTGGTTTCTTTTTAAGCTAGCCCGGGGCTTCCTGGCGTCATAGCCGTGGCCGCAACAAGGAGAGACAGACGAGAATTGAGTGCCAATCGCGCTTGACGATATTCTCTGTCTTCTACTTCTAATCTCATCATTAATATGTGCAGTTTTCAATCATGGTAATAATTTATCATACTTGTCTATAATATTATTATAAAGAGGTAAGCGTTTGTGAGTTTGTATGTTTGAGGCTGGTAATCTCCGAAAATACCGAACCGATTTCAAAAATTCTTTCACCATTAGAAATGTACATTATCCGAAGTCGCGGGCAACATCTAGTATATTACAAACAGAAGTGCCCCTGCATGTTGCGCCAGTCTGTATGAACGCGATAAAGTAAAAAACTACGGATTTTTGTACTGTTTTCACCAATTGTATGATTTCTGAGAGAGGTTTAGTTGTATAATTTATTATGGTTTTACCCGAGCGAAGCCGGGACGGGCTACTAGTTTTAATATGTTGTCATCATAGTTTATACTTTATAAAGTACGCACCGTTGATATTTCAATAAATAATGATTCCTCTCTAGATGAGTGTAAAAAAATCGCGACTAAAAAGTCAACAGCCGCGTCTTAATAAACTTAAAAAAAAGTTTTGAAATAATTTGTCTACATTTTAGTCTTTATGCCGAGGAGATAAGGTATTAATTGCCTTGTACACGTTAGAGTAAATCTGTCTTATTTATATTACAATAGAGAGCTATGGTGATAAAAGTTTAACAGTTTAACGGTATTGTAAACATACAGATGTACTTTTTGACCCCGAGCTCCTACGCTCAACGGCTGAAGAAGAAACTGAAAAAACGCTCAGATGAGAGAGAGAGAGAAAGAAAGAGAGAGAGAGACGTACATTTTTCAAATATTATTCGAGCCAGATTTTCTTCTCTTCAAAACTCTCGCTGTCATCTGAATGTTTTCCCAATTTCTTCGGCCACTAAGCGTCAGGGCCCGCTTTCCTATGTATACCGTCTCCACTTCGCGCATCCCTAGATTACATTTTCTCTTCACAACTCATTCATCCCTAATGTTATATGTTTGTTTTATTTTTAACTCCCGACGGAAAAAGAGGGCAATGAATAATAAGGTTTAACATGTTTGTCTGTGCATCTGTGTATCTGTCTGTGTCATCGTAGCTCCCAAACGGATGAACCCATTTTCGTTTAGTTTTTTTTTTGTCGTAGATAAATTTATCCCGAGTGTTCTTAGCCGTGTTTCATGAAAATCGGTTCAGCCGTTCAAAAGTTGTAGGGAAATGAATATTGAAATTTAATTTGTCTAACAAATATTATTTTTTTTATATTTTAATTTCATAGTTATTTAGAGTCTCCATGATTTATACATATTTTCTTGCCTTCAAATGGTAAATTGTAACTAGAACTAGTTACTTAGTTTAATAAAAATATAAATAAAAAAGTAATAATATGAAAAAAAAATAGTACTTAGTGATTATGTTCCGTATGTTTACACTTGAGGAAGTGACAGTGTTTTTGTCCAGAAATCAATTAAAGCAATGTTTGTTCGGGCGTTAAAACTATTTGAGACTGGCTACAGCCCGGAGCTTCTCTTTCTAATGGTAGATTAAGGCCCGTACACACCGAATCCACATGAAGCACGTAAGCAGCACAATTGTTATGTATAGAATTCAAGTTTTCACTCATTTTGCATTTTAGGCTCGGTTGCACCAGTTAATATTGATATTAACTTTAACGAGCAATACCGCAAAATACGCTATACTGTCTTATAGATAGCGGCGCGCAGTATAACGTCAAAGTTTACTGGTGCAACTCACCCTAGTCTTTTTTAAACCTTCGATAAATGAATGAGGTTTCTCAGTACACCTCTCACACATTTATTTTTTAAAAGACGATAATTAAAATAAATATTTTTGAACAAATCACACAGATTGAGCTAGCCCCAAAGTAAGTTCTAGACTTGTGTTATGGGATACTAACTCAACGATACTATGTTTTATAATATATACATATACAGATAAACATCCAAGACCCGGGCCAATCAGAAAAAGATCATTTTCCATCATGACCCGACCGGGGGATGAACCTGGGACTTCTCGGTTCCGAATGCAATTAACAATGCGGTATATAGATCAACGCGTCACGATAAGAACATTTAAAAAAATTAACACCTTATTTATTATTACGCCGAAATGTAAACAATTTAAACTTTTTAATTTACACGTATGACTGAACCCTCGATTTTTGTTTAACAAATACCTTGGAAAATTAACCTTTCTACCTTATAGACCTAAGGGAAACGTTGACACTGGCTGACCGCACGGGCCGGCAAAAAATAAATAAAAAACATAAACAATGCAATACAAATTCAACCTTACAGCAGTGAAATAAGATACATTTTTATTAATCGCGCAGTGAACTGGTGTGAATTCCCGTCTGAAAATCAACGGAACATAAAAACAAACAAATATTTTTCGCCGAAAGGGTAAAGGAATTTTATGAGCCGTCAACTTTTGAATGTTTAATTGGAGAACTGGGTATAATTGGAGTTTTTGACGCTTGTTTAGAGTTTGGGGAGAAACTTTATGTTGATCCTGAGGTCGAAGAATGAAGGAGATCTTCCGGTTCTCCTATCTTCGGCTGCGTCAAAGTAATATCAGTTTTATAATGTAGACTAGTTGTACGCCGCTTTTTTATACGATATGTGAATAAATTAATAGTTTAAAAAACACTAGATAAACACGCTTGTATAAGTGCACGTGAAATTTAATCGTGGTCAAAGTTCATTGCGACTTCTTCTAACAAGTCCAGCTATGATACGATGTTCCATCGTGAAGTTCCAGTTCATATAGTTCCGGCTTCATCATCAGATCAGATCGGCAGTACCATATTACCGTATTGTCATCAGAACTACATACAGCTGCCAATTTTCATACGCGATCCTTGGAAGATAGTTAAATTAGTTACCTTGGATTCCATTACATAGTTTCAAACATACAAGTCGACCTAATAAAAACGTGTTAAAAATATAGTTTGTAAGTAAAATTAATTATCAACTTTTGCTCATATCTCCTCTTTCTCTAATCGGAATTCCCTAAAGTATACTTTATGATGCTGTCTCATATTCCTAAAAGATTGAAAGAGATAGATGAATATAAACTTGAGAGCTGCTGTGTTGTAATATTATTGTCATATTTTAAAGACCCTTTTGGTGTACCTGTGGGGAAAAGACCTCTTCATTTATACGAAACTAGCTGCGTCCCGGGGTTTCGCTTCCGTGAGTATTTGGGGACAAAAAGTACCCCATGTGTTATTCCAGGTTATATTCTAACCGTGTACCAAATTGAATAACAATCGATCTAGTAGATTTTCACGCAAACACAAACATATAGGTAGGTATGTGTTGGTTACTCTTTTACGCAAAATCTTATAAATGCGGAAGTTTGTGAGGAAGTAAGTATGTATGTACGTAAACACATCCTCACCTTCAATTTAGAATACTAATCCACACAGACTTTCGCATTTATATTATTAGTAGGATTTAAAAAAAATAAAAATAATGTTTATTAAAATACAGCAAAAATTAGTAAAAACATTATACGTTTATCAAAAACCACACCATTTCCCCGTTGGCTGAGGTATGTGTACCCTGAAAACCTGCTTTTTTCCATCCTCTCTATTTCATTTTCTATATTAAGACGTCCAACCAAGGTGTACATTTCAAAAGTTAAATCGTCAACGTGCCTTAGATTATAGTCCAGACTGAAATCCTTTCGAGTCCACCCTGTAATGGCTACAGCTTCATGCTCTATGATAACAACACCTCCTTTACCTAACGTATGTTCATCATAATCAAAATAATTAACACCACACACTGTTGCATTGTCGGAAACAGTTTCAGAACATAATCTTCTATACAACAGCCTCGTTTGTATCGCGTATAATCCAAAGTTAGGGTATACACCGTAACCAAAAACAGAAAACATTTTAGGTCGATCATAAAAATTTAGCCCTCTATTTATATCAATCCGTCCAAAATATTTATCTAGATCATCGGTCACGGAATACACGATTCCAACTTTGCTATGTTCGTGATCATACGCTTTTCCAAATACTTCGGCTGCATCGATTGCCTTCAAAGCATTATCGTTCAAATATTCTGGATCTACAAAAGCGAGTCCCACTCCGATATATTTGAGTTTGTCGTTGTCAATACATTTTGATGCAGTTAATGCTGCTCTCTTACTAACAATGACCCCAGTACAGTGAAAGTATTTCCTATTATTTAACAAGGCTACCATATAAGGATTGGCCTCAACGATACTTTGCAGCCTTGCTAATTCAAAAGATTGCACTGGTTTCTTTACTAAAGGTTCATTATCAGGATGATGCGATCTGTTATGATTTGGCTCCAGTTTTATCGTTATCGTATACTTGTAACAAATACAGGTCAGCCAGAAACATAATAAAATTCTCGCCATGTTTAGATAAGGAAACTTGTGTTGCTAAGGCGTCAGGTAATGTTTTCACAAAATATTAGCAATTTCCGTCGCCGGGTCAAGTATCTTTGTCATTATGTATATCCACTTCACCATTAAAATTTTACAAATCCATGTCGATAACTCAGATTTGTGTAATACCAATTTGTTATCCAGGTCTGACTCCAATTCTGCGATTATTGGCAAATAGATAACTTTAACTATTAAAATTCTCTATGTATTCATTTCCAGGATAGCGATTTCTAATGTAAATGTTCATTTACATAATATCATTCGAAGCTCAATCGCACAGTCCATTTAGTTTTATACAATCGAAAAGAAATAAAATTCATTCAACAATTTTATGAACATCTTTGACAATATTGATGACTGAAATGAGATCAGAAACAATATTGTTTTTTTTTTCTGTCTATGGCTGTTATGTAGGCTCCAACTATCGACGAACTCGGACAGATGGCGACGCGAATGCATAACATTGAGTATTTTGTACGAGCGAATTTATTTGCCGCAATAAAAAACCAGCAATGTATATCGAACCGTCAAAGTTTAGCGAACGACATTATGGAGCTAACATTGGAATCTTGCAACTCAATTTTGAAGCAGATACCTTCAACCGATTGAGCTGAACTTTAGTACACATGTTTAATTTGGATGACAATGCATTATTATAATAAACGTGACCGGATGGTGCACTTAGGAACGGCTCCAGACATGGAAACTCCTCAACTGCTTCTTGCAGTTGCACACATTGACTGTAATAAGATCTCACTGACGAAAGTAAAAGCTTGAGTCAAAAATGTCATTTTTTGTAAAAAAAACTTTATTAATTTCATGGCCATGTCAGTGCTAAGTTTGGGGAACACTGGAGCAGAGAAATGGTACGAGTAAATCGCAGAACAAGGTGAAGCGAACTTAACAACAGTATAATTGTGGAAGGTACATGCAAATGGGTGCCATTGTGAGGCCCATTCGGCCATCTAGGGCTGTGCCTTCAAAAGTAGCGTTTGCAAAACAAGTTGTTTGAAGCTTTATTCAAAATTTCATGAAAATTGGCCCAGCGATTTAGTCGTAAAAGCAAGACGGAAAGGCAGGTAGGCTTTCGCATTTATAAAATTTCGCATTTATAAGCTTTTACCCGCGGCTTCACACGCGAATTTCCCACGAAAGACATGATTTTCATACCAATTTTTCATGTGGGATTAGGGGATTGATTTAAAAAAAGTATCCTATAGGGTCTTTAACTACTATGCATACTAATTCTCATCAAAATCGACCCCGCGGCTTACAGACAATTTTTCGTATTTATAAAATTAATTAGTAAGAATGTAGATTTTTTTGTCAACCCTACCCACAGTTACATAGAAAAAAAGTACCTAGTGCAAAGAAAAGTGGGAGATTTCCCTGTATTTTCTACAACAGCTTCTTGAGAGTTTAATCATGCACAAGATAAGCAGGCCACAATAGGGCTGGCAATATTTTTTGTCCCCTGACGCAAACAGATGGGTGTTATAAATTTGATGTGAACATACAAATACTTTTCAAAGTCTTAACTAATCGATTCGTAGAATTAAAATGTTTTCAAAATTATCCAGTGTATCAAAAGTTTCTTTTTTTCAAAGCTCGTTTTGTGTCCCGCTGTTGAGCAGTGGCGTCCCGTTTCTATGTCCATAACTCGCGGTTTTTTTAAATCTTTTTTCCCTTTTTTTTTAATTTTTTTTTCACAACAAGAGGCGTCGTGGTCGTGAATGTAGTCGCGCCACCTCCTTCTTGGTCTGCCTCCCCGCTGCCGACCCTCTAGTTCCCTCATAGGGTAAAGTTGTTTTTGAAATATTCACAATTTTGTAAAAATGCGAGATCTAAGTTCGTGGCGAACAACTAGTTATAGTATAATTGTCAGAGCTACGATTTACTAACATTCCATGGCCATTCCTGAAAAGAAAACCGAGTGTTTGCATTTCACTCCTCACTATCGAATCGAGTCGAAGTGAGACGCAGCGATCCAATCTTGTGGTGTGGTTGACGTTGCGTCATAATAGCGCACTGTGATTGGTTAGCTGCGTCTCACTGCGAATCGACTCGATTGTGAGATGTAAATAATAGCAAACTCGCACCTGAAATAGGCAAACCCTAACATCCATCCCATACCTTTTGTGTCCCGAACCAATTCAATTTAGTGATAAGGGATAACTGGGACTTTTATAGATAAATAGAGACAAATAATATAACTATTGATAGTTCTGACAGTTGTGGGAAACGGTCCGACCGAAAGTGTATTTAAAACGACCATTATTCAACGATGAAATTGTTGAAATTCTTAAGTTCGTGGGGCAACAATATCGGTTTACTGATTTTTGAAATATTCCCATAAACCTGATCATTGCCTCCAATGTTAATGAATAATAATGAATAAGGTCCAACGCATTGAAATTATCAATAACTAGTTGTTCGCCGCGAGCTTAGACCTCGCGAACACAACGACTAAACCGAACGCGAACTTAAAAATTGATTTGTAGACCTCGCTCGATTCGCTCGCTCGGTCGATGAAAAAATTGTATTAAAACTAGTCAAGAGTCTGTTTAGAGATTTGCATATTGTCAAGTTGTGGCCCATTAAGTATTTGTTTTTACATGCTTTTATATGTCGCTATGTCCCTATGTCTCGGGTGGAATCTAGCAACTCATTTTGAAGCAGAGATCTTCAACTGATTGAGCTGAAATTTAGTACACGCGTTTAGATGGATGACAATGCATTATTATGATACCGCTCCAGGGCATAAAACATCAACAGTTAGTGAACTGTTGAGGTTTTATGGCCTGGGTGCACCATCAGGTCACGCACGCAGGTCCGTGCAGTAGCACGGACGTGATATTTTTGTCATGATTGCATTCATGCAATAAAATCTCTCTAACAACAATAAAAACTTGTGTCAATAACTAAATAATTGTAAAAACCTTATTGTCGGACTGTTTGCCCAAGCAGTTTTCTGACAGATACGCACGCCACATGCTCGGTACGTGAGTGGAGTATTGGATAGAATCGTTATTGTTTACTTTATTTTCTTCTTACCCGACTACAAACTATAAGGAAAGGTTGTGATTTACTAACTGTGATTTGTTGGATGTTCGAAATCAAAACCTAACTCATAATTTTTTTCATAGGCTTATTTTTGAAGTGATAACTTCTTTATAGCGTTGTGCACTTTTTATGATGGATAGATAATGGTGTTCAAGTTTTCACTTCTGCCGCCACTCCCGGAGTGCACCCCTTTTTTTTACTTACCTAATTAGTAAAAAACGTAAAATTATACTATTAGCCGAATGTCCATACCATGTTTGTCTGTCTGTGAATCAACTATTTAAAACAATACAGGCTACCTAATAGACGTTATTCAAATTTTCCCCAAATAAATAACGGCTGATATCCAACACAATGAGAAAATTCATCTCGATAGCCGTGAGCATCGAGTAAATGCGGTAATCGACTAATCGAATGATCAGCTGACCTATTTTAAATGACAAAACAGCGGCTCAATGGATAGCGAATGAAACTATCGAGTTAAACTATTAATTCGATCAATCGAATAGAAATGAAAACCCTCTGACTGTTCCAATCGATGTTAATAGGATTTGTTATTTTGTGTATGGGCCCAGTACTATACATACAACTTCGCTAGCTATAAATATTTTTTAGAAATTTAACCCTTCAAGACAGGATATAATAAAGATAATTGAATAAAAATAGGATCGCAGTGCGATAGGGCAGCGTGATTTAAAAATCTCGATATCTCAGGACAACTTCTGATAGATAAGACATTAGTTCATATCAAACCTTTTTATGATTGTTGTGTGTCTTTCAAAGACACAAAAAGTTTCCTCTTCATAATATTGTATTCCTCATGGCTGATCGTGGTTCGTGGTCAGTACATGTAATAAAACACACACACCAACTTTCTTGGTTTACCGTTGACTTGTCCATTTCACAAAATGCTAGTACACAATACACCGCAAATATGGTCACCCTGAATCCGGTGGCCTATTCAAACTGGGGTACCCTGAGTGGAATTCAATAATCAACAGATTCTATGATGGTTGTGAGTGTTGGTTTTTGTGGACGTTATCTTAATAATCGCCGGATGCCGAATCCCCTCATTAGAGGCTGTGGTGCTGACCGTTAAGCTATAGTGGAATAGGACCTTTGAATTTATTAAAGAGCTAATTGCCCGTCCCGGCTTCGCTCGGGTTAAAACATAAAATTATACACCCTAAATCATACCCTGGAATCGCACCATCTATTTGGTGAAAACCGCTTGAAAATGCGTGCAGTAGTTTTTGTGTTCATAGCGAACAGACAAACAGACCGAAAGACGAGGAGGATTTTTGAATGAAACTTACTTGTGTAGGGAGTAGTGGATGAAATTGTGTAGAGTTTCGACATAAGTCACGATGCAACCGAGCCTAGCTCTAAAATGAAACTATATGCGTGTTGTCTGAGGGCCCACTTCTTGAAAATATGCTTGGAATTTAGTGAACCAAAAGAATTGTGGAAAATTGGAAATAGATACTTAGTGGCGTGTGGTTTTGCCCTAGAAGCCGTGCGAGACGACTAAGGGACACTGGTGCTCTCTCTCGGCAAACATAGCTCATCATAAACAAAATTAATGAAGAAACTCCTTGACATAGCGGACATGATTTTTTTTCTTTATTTTTTCACGCGTTCAATACAAAAAAATCTGAAAAATAAAAGCTGGTGAATAAATTTTTTTTTTACTTTTTTGCGGACTTCTCTCACAGCTGTGACCTTAAAACAATAAGCCTTCTCCATACTAAACTACTAACACTAAATGTACGGAGATCAAAAACAGTGGTCGACTAAAAAAAATTATCAAATGATGGCTTCGTGTTTGGCCTATCCGGTTGTTACTATAGAATGTTACATTCATACAAAATTATAACTTTGCGTGTGTGTTGAGAAAGCATAAGTTGCCGACCCCATTGCTCCGTCGTCTTCCGTTTCGTTGACGTCGTCAATGTTGAAACTTATAGAGAACAACGGAGCCGCAACCTGCTGCAACGTTTTGTTAAACTTTCGAATATTACTAATTTACACACACACTTGCAACGATATGTATCACCTTCTAATTCATGGAACAGACTAATTAAAATCAAAATAACTAGTTATATTAAAATGTATACAATCAAATTAAAACTGAAATTAATCCGTATCACCAAAACATGATAACTGTTCGATATAATTAACAATAATAACCTTTATTTAGTGTTTTATAGTTACCTAATATAACTACACGTATACAAAGTTCACTCTAAAGTCTACAAGTAGGAGCAAAAAAGCTATAAGAATTAGCACTAACTTAAGACCAAGAAACAAACACTTCAAACGATATACATTAATATACAACTGTTACTGATCAAGTAGAAAAACTTCTAGCAATTATTATAAGAAGAATCCAGAATATACATCAGAAACGCTCCATACCTCATAACAGATATTAGCAAAACACAAAGAAAATGTACGAATTATGTCCAACACGAACCAACAGTGTTACATACATACACATGCTATGGATCGGCAGTGGTGTAACCACAATTTTGATACTATTGTATCACATATACGACCTATTGAAGAACGAGAATAGGAAGCTCATTTATTTCGCGTGCAAAGGACATCTTCTCTCAAGCTATTGTCACCAAATGTACATCATTCTGGATTGGATCTTCATGAATGACCTAATGATTGATCTAACTTATTTCGTTACAACAATGACTTGCACATGTACTTTGTTGATTACATGTTTATCGTTTTCAAGATTATATATCATTAAAAAAGAAAATATTTATACTAAGAAAGGATTGGCAATATTCGTTTGCGTCGCGACTACAGTTATCCGTGCGTATGAAGAGATTATTATATTGATACTGTATAATATTGAAATTTTTAGCTATTTGACTGATAGCTCTTGTGGTTATTATCCAATCAAACTGGCTTTTCGTTTATCATCAACATTACTTTTGTTAACTGCTCCATATGTGTTGTTCGTGGTTGTTATTAAATCTTTGTGTACCAAGTCTAGCTTGCCTAAGGGTTATTACATTCTTTTCACGTTCCATGTCTTCCTTTTCGTCTTTAGCGACGCCATTTTGATTGTTTACGAGTATTCGATGTATCTACCGAATGATTTTTATAAAGATTTAGTGACATTATTAATTCCAGTGAGACTGCTAATGGAATTACTTTGGATAGCGGTATCGAATAAATATTTTTACAATATTTTGTACATAGAATAGGTTAAGCAAGATCTTTGTTTTTATTTCAAGAATTTTTGAGGTAATTGAAATAAATAGTATGTAGTTTGATCATTGTTTTATTTTCATAATTGATTATAGAAATTTCTATAAGATTTCTACTTTCTAAATGCGTTAACAATATAGTAATCTTGTGACAATGTAAAAGTGCAGTATTTTTATTTTAAGGCTGCAGTTCTTGATTTATTATTCCCTCGCATCAACGTTTCACAACAATTTCAATACCTTAACACGAGTGACCAATAAATGCAAATAAAAATAAATACAAAGGTAATGAAAACATGTTTGGACTCTTCACGCAAAAGCACTCATTTCGATATTAATATTATACTAATAATTTAAAAATTGGACATTCTGAGCAGTGAATTAGATTAGACAAAAATTAGATAATAGAGAATTAGAAGGCGATGTGAGCTTGAGAAAAAACCCTAACATATATAAAAGAATGTTCTCTGCCGCGTCTGTCTGTCTGTTCGCCATAAACTCAAAAACTATTGTACGAATTTTCATGCGGTTTTCACCAATAGTGTGGTTTTTACCCGAGCGAAACCGGCACGGTCGCTAATATAATATAATATGTATTCCCAAAATTCTGGCATCTAAATCCAAGTAACCTTCAATCTTAGCTTCATTTAATTGTAGTTTCCTCGAAATCTTGACCTCGTGCCCATACATTATCCTCGGGGCCAGCCATTTTAACTTGACCCCCTTCACTTTATACTTACTCCTTCACTCTACCAAAAACTACGAGCAAGTATGCCTCCTGGAGATCTACTTTAATTTGTCAGCCTCTTTACGCATCACTGAAGTTTAAATTTATACTATAAGATTCGGGTAATAAAGTTGCTTTTAGTTTGATCGTGATTGAAGGCTTCCATTCGTTACCTGTGACGTAGGGGTGTGAAAAATGATGTCTTGTTCGAACCGTACTCAAGCTGCGTGGGGTACATTTTGAGATTTTAGATTTATGTATGTTGGTTTGAGCAAGATCAATATGTCCTGGGAAATATAAGTAAATGAATGTGGACACGCGAAAGTTTATAAAGATGTGAGGATGTTTGAAAGAAAGAAAAGAAAGAAAATATTTATTTGCCAAAAACATGAATACAAAATATACAATGTTAAAAGTAATTAAACCTACGTGTTTTACCGTATATAGGTATAGAAATATAAATAAATAAAGAGGAGCATGCTATATATATATATATATATATATATATATATATACATACATATATATATTTTGGTAATTGTAGTAATTCCTTACGTAAGGAATTATTTAAAGTATAATAACATTTATCAGTTAAAAGAATTGAGGTGCTTTTTAAATAGATTTATTTTAAACTTTTGTATTGATTGGATTTTTTTTGTAAATTTTCGGTGCCATACATATTATACTATTACAGAGTAAAGTTTTTGACAGGTGCATGCATAATCGATTTGTAATTAAATTAATTAATCACTGGACTTATTTATTTTCATCCGTATGTATGTCTCCTCCACTTTTCCATATAAATAAATATATAGTTATCCTACTAATATTATAAATGCGAAAGTTTGTGAAGATGTATGTGTGTATGTTTGTTACTCTTTCACGCAAAATCTACTGGACCGATTGTTATGAAATTTGGTACATGGTTAGAATATAACCTGAAATAAGAGATAGTACTTTTTATCCCCGAATTCCCGCGAGATCGAGCCCCGGGACGCAGCTAGTATGCATATAAATCGTGTTATGGGATACAAACTCAACGAAACTATATTTTATAGTATGATATAGTTACTAAGACCCAGATCAATCTGAATCGGCCGGACTGTTACACGGATTCGTCAAAACAAAATAGATAAAAGACACAAGATCCATAGAAAGGTTAGTAGCGTTTACACTATGTTAGTCATTTTTTAAAAGCGGATTTATAATTTTTACTAGTTCTAGCGAATTAGGCAATCATGATAATGTGTGAGTTTCCATGATCACCCTCCTCACCAGAGACCTCCACAGCGGGGACGTGTATCTGTCCGCCAAGGTGTTCAGGATGCTATTGCAACCGCCACGTACTCTGAAGATCAGCGATGTTGTTTTTTTACGGATAAGGGCCGCAAACCCATCAATTTGGTATTCAGCAAACATTGCCGACGCGCTGCAGAAACGAGGCAGTCCCAACAACATCCTAAACACATTATTATATAGGACCCGCATAGCATCTAGCGATTTTTTGGTACCGACCCACAGACTCCCGGTGTACATGTTTTGGCAGTATGCTTTAAAAAGCGTGATCTTAACTTGTTCAGTACACCGCGCAAATCTGCGAGCCAACATGTTACCTCTGACCGCCAGAGCCCTACGCTCCCTATCAATATCGGAATCGTCTTTAAGGTCGTCAGCAATTATGTGTCCCAAATATTTGAATTTTGAAACACGCTTTATGTTCATGCCATTCAGGGTGATATTGAGTTCGTGATCAGTGCATTTGCCAGCGGCCTTAAAGACAAGATATTCCGTCTTTTTGACATTATATAGGAGCCCATGCTTAATAGCATAGGACTCGCAAACTCTCAGCAGTTTATTTAGACCCTCAACTGACGGGCTGAGCAGCACCATGTCGTCGGCATAGCTATTTATACTAACGTCATCTATGCGACAACCAACACGCATGCTGCTCAGCTCAACGATGAGATCATTAACATATATGTTGAAGAGTGTAGGAGATGTCAGGCCACCCTGTCTCACTCCACTCTCCAACACATACGCTTCAGAAAGTGATCCAGCCCACTTAACAAAATTTGTTTGGTGCTGATACCAGAATTTAAACACATTCAGCAACTCAACCGGCATACCCCTGTCACTCAACTTTTTCCAAAGTTTATTGTACGAGACTAGGTTGAAAGCTTGAGAGAGATCGAGAAAACAGGCATACGGTCGGTGTAGTATTGAATAGTGTGCAGAACAAAACCAGCCCAAGAGCATTATTTTAATATGACACGACACCATTGAATTTATCAATCCCGCATGACTTATTGATGTCCAGAGTACAGAATACCATGTCAACGGTACCTTGCACAAACACGGTACTCCTGTGCACGGTACATTGCACAAACGCCTAACTTACTTTTGAGTGTTTAGGGTTTTGTGGGAATTATTGTGGTTATCACGTCGGGGTCACCACCTTAGCGACTGTTTGACTTGTTGGTTTATTAGCGAGTGCTTAAAATACTGCCTTATGCGGGGACTCAGCCACGCTAGTCTCCTATTACAATTCACGCGGTACACCTGCATACCTATGTATGTGTCTCCCTATAGAGTGCAACATTTTAATAAATATCTCGGAAAATGTACTGTTCCGCGGGCAAAGCCGGGTGAAAGCTATTTGTAAGCAAAAACGTCAACCAATCATTTTTCACAAAGACATTGGCAATGCATAATGATTTCAGGTGAGACATTAATCACAATACTTTATGGACTGTTCGAGGTCTGGTTCCCATAGGAACTCCAAGTTCCGATCCAAAAATAAAAAAAAATAATTTAGGCCTTTCACCTGCGCTCATTGGAGCTTCATAAGAATTTTATAAATAGAAATATGAAATGTAAAAGTTATATCTCTTTTTAGAATTAGCCTCATTGGACCTTCAACTTAGGACATTGGATCATATTATGATCTTGAAGGTCCAATGACTAATTCCAAAATGAGATATAATTTTTACATTTAATATTTACTATACAACTAAACTATTTGATATACAACCACTGAATATATCCAGTGGTTATTGTCGATCATTACGACGCGTGGTTCCCGCCCTGGAATAAGACTAATATGTCATAAGAGGTGACTTAGAGCACAGCAAATAGTGACGTCCGTCAGATGGCCTATCTTAAAACCACTGTCATGTCTTAAAATCCGATGGTCCAATTTTTAAGAGGATCTTTAATTATGAGTTAATGTGTGTGGAGGGGGTCGAATTATGAAGGTCAGTGGGTCCTGGACCCGTTTAGAAGGCATTTCGAACTAATTTCCTGGCATCATGACGTGACAGTTTGCCAATTTGTATTGGGATTGAAGTTTTTGACAGAAAATAAGATGAATTTATGGTGGAAGCCAAAATACATGAACTTAATTATCTTCATATATTTTGGCAACGTGAATACAATATAGTTTGTATACTCTATCTTAGCATTTTTAGGGTTCCGAAGAACACTTATAAGTATATCCGTCGGTCTGTCACCGTACGAGGCGACTAAATGCTTGGCAGTTGATAGGCAACAGTAGTATTAAGGAGGGCCTAGTGTCAGGCTAATACAAATCACGGGCGAATCTATATAATCATATAATCACATATAATCTTCGATAAGCATAAAAGACAAAGTTTATTTTTTAAGCCGACCCATGGTTTTGAGGCGTAACAACCCCGAAAGCAACCGGGAACGTGCCAGAGAGAGATAAAATTCTCCTACACATGTATGTCATTTTTTTCTTAATTAGTCAGTATCGTTAATCAGCAATGTAAACTCACTCACAATTTTATTGATTCATCTTAAAAAGAAAACAAACAAATCTGTTTACTATCACTCCTGACCGTTTATTGAAAACGACACAAAGATCCAAACATAACAATAAACAAATACACAGCTTATATAGCAATTAATTGATAAATATTTCTCAGTTATTTGTAGCGAGTGCCGGATACCACTGGTGTCAATTTGTAGTGTCTATCGATTTATGAGTCCTGACTGTATTAACTTCGCATACATAATTCGAGGTAAATATTAAGTATTTATTAATTTATAACTAGCTTTTACGCGCGGCTTCACCCGCATGGAATATTACATTTTATTGGAATGAAAAATTGCCTATGTCCTTCTCCGTACTACTAATATGCATGTAAAATTTCAAGAAAATTATTTTATGAACGCAGGAATTATCGTATTTTTAAACCTTCGGGAATATTTTCTAAATAACAGTGAAAATTGGCATTTTAATCTGTTGCATGGTTTAAGAGAAGATAGCTCAGACACAGACAGAGCCAGAGGGCGACCTTGTTTTATAAAAATAAACTTCACTGTAAAGGCACATAATATAATTAAATATACTTTGGTATACGAAAAAACACATATGACAGGTGTTAATAAGTGTAATCTTTTATTAAAGCATTGTCTATACCTAGGGTTTAAACAAGGTTAATTTACTTTTCCCTATGTTTGTTTGTTTTTCAATGAATAAATGAAAAATTATTTATACAAGTAACCAAGACTCACCATTTGATAGTACACATAAGCTACGTTAGTATGTAATTAATAAAATTGAAATTTCAATAAAATTATTTAAATTAACAATTATTGTGTAGATTATCAAATCTTAAAAGTTAAATTTCACTTACAATGTTGTCGTACAAAGTTGAAATCGTTTTTCACGTCAGAAATGTCATTTTTGTCGCTAGTTTTTATTTTCGTCAGATAGATATTGTTGCATTCCATACTGTAAAAGTTTTGGCTTATACTTTACGACCGGCCGCCTGCTTGGCGTCAACAGACAGAGAGAAGTTGAGGAGAGTGACATGGTGTACCCCATTTAAAGTGGGATAAAGGTAGGCTATTGACGAAGATCTTGTTGCATTCAACGTGTGACTTAAAATGTGAGTTTGCCGATCTTGGGTGCACCATCGCGTATCATAAGGAATAAATGTGAAAGACAAGCGGACATGGTAGATTTAACTGACACGATTCGATTACTGAAATCGGGACAAGTGAATCTAAATAGAAGCTTGTATAATATTTAATGATCTTATATATTTTTCAGATGGAACAAGCGATCACAGTGATACTAACAACACTATTTTACACGCAAACAAATGCGTTGGTTACAAGGGAAACACTATTGAAAAGTGGGAAACTTCAGTTTGAATGCACCGAGCTGTTAGTTCTCAACGGAGTATACGCTTTCAAAGAAAAAAATGCAATTTTGAATGGGATCCCTGCTGATATCAGAATTCATTGGAAAACTGATAGTATATATTTCACTCTGGTTAGCAGTGAAATGAAAATGAGTCTACAGACATTAAGATCCAGCGGTGATATTGAGACTATAAAAGTTGCTGGATTGGGACAAACCAGTACAGTAGATAACCTCAATGACATTGTATATCTTGGCACAGATAATGGTGTCTATAAATATAAAGAAGATGGTTCTGTTGAGCATTACACAGCTTTGGGTGAAGATGTAATGTATATTGCTGTAAATAACGATGGTAGTGCAATGTACATAGCGACCTGGCCACAGAATCGTGTTTACAAAATCAACAATGACTCCCAGAGCTTAGAAAGATTTATGTATATCACAAATGGTCACGGTTTGACAATAGATACAAGAAATAATATGTTTTTCGTAGACGTTGCAACTGAAACTTTGTATGTACTGAAGAATGGTGAACATGTACCCGCGAAATTAAAAGGATTACGAGACGATAAGATGATAAATGTATTTGTTAGCAGATCAGACGTAGTTTACGCAATGGACGACAATAGTAACTTATATGTAATTGACATAGAGAATGAAGTAGCGAGATACTTAAGGACTTTTAACATAAGTGGAGTAAATACTTTTGGACTGGACTCGTCCGACAACGTTTTTATTGGATGCAAGGGAGTCATCTACAAGTTTTATATGTACGAGAAAAACCCGTGCAATGTCATTGGCACAACGTAAGCGTTTATTTTATTCTATCCTCTTATACGAGCTATATTTTTTAACCCTGAAGTGCGGCGACAACTAGGTTTAGCCGGTCAGACCTAGGTGCAGCCGGTCTCATATGGTTACGCCTTGGTGTAGACATATTAAACCGGCTTGGCTTATTCGGTGAGATCTAGGTTTAGCCGGTATCATTTCGGCTGATATAGGACATAATGTGCATGATATTAGGACATATTGAGACAGAGGTGCATTGTTTCGGCCAAATCAAGAAATGCGGCTAGTCCTAGGTTTAGCCAGTCTCAGTTTACTTACCTTAGGCTAGACCTAAATTTAGCAATTGTCACCCCTGCTAACCCTAAGTGCAGCCTGCAGGTTAAATGTAAGTGAAAAGATGGTTTACCATATTTTACAACCGTTAGCCGACATTTATATATTTAGATGTAAAAAGCCTCATTCAGTGCATAAAAGAAATGAATTTTCCATTTGTATGTTGACGTTTTCGATATAGGTACTTAATAACGTTTTCTAACCCCACTGAAAGTTTATTTAACCGGCAGGCATTCAAGACTTAACCCTGGCCCTAAACACCAAAGACGGCGGCGACAGAAAAAGGATAGAAAAACCACGACAACGACAACGACAACGACAGAAATATATGAAGACGACGACGATGAAGACGATGATGACGAGGAAGACGAATAAGTCTGTTATGTAGGCTCCACACTATCAGGGAACTCGGACAATTGCCGAACATTGCGTAGTGTCTATGAGTGGTTTTAATTACCGTAATGAAAAATCTGCAATGTATGATCCGCCAAAGTTTAGCGAACTGTTCACGGATAATTTGGAGCCGGCGTAATAATTAGGAAATCCGCGCCTAAAGTCTTACAAGACGTGGCGGTACTTTCGCAGACAACCAACATCGTGATGATAGTTCCAGATATTTGCCACGGGTGCAGACTCATGAAGTTTGCAAAATTACATACAGAAGAGGTATAGCAACACCTGTAAAATGTCTCAGTGAAATGAATTTATTTAACTATTTATAATATGTATCAGAAAAGGATTTTATGAATCGAATTATTATTGAGTACGAAACCTTTTGCAAAAGATAATGCAAATAGCGCCATCTATGGAGGCTAATAAATACTTTTAAGCAATGCAACTTTTCGACTGTGCTGCCATCTTGTTAGTATTATTTTAAATTACAGTACTCTATACAGATGTCACTAGCTGACATATTATAGCAATTTTATATTTTATATTATAATAACTTAAAATATAAATAGTAATATAATAATACTGGTAGATTATTTGTTTTATTCCTTAATTCTTTTCAGATACAAAATTTAATTATGAACATGATTTCATATTGGAAACTAAACGCCATCGCCATTCTGAAGTGTTGCCATTTAACAAAAATATTCTAAAGCTTGGAGGTATTAAATACTTCATCATAGTAAAATTATCTGAATATTCAAATAATTTTACTTCAATAGACGTAGGTCCGGTGTAGTGTAGGCATAGTGCAACATGGGTCTTCCGTATTCTGGTACGCAAGATCCATATTGCTCTATGAGTGTAGGTTATTACCTAAATAAATAATAATAAATTAAATTTTTATAGTTGTCAACGGCCTTGTTAAAAGACGAAACCTAAGGACGAAACAGCCGACAGGTTCTAGAATGACAGTGAAGCCAGGGCAGCCATAAAACATGATAGTATTTAACTTATTTTTACTTATTAGTAATAATTTAACTTATTTTTACTTATTAGTAAACCTAATATTAACAGGGATTATATTTTAAATATAATAAATGAAAAAAACGACACCCAAATTACATAAAATTACCACTGTCTTAGATCCAAAACTGGATTTTTATATCTTGTCTAAAGATAACTATTTCAAACTCTACTAAGAAGTCTGCCTTGCATTTTTTTGGCTGTCTCAATCGTGCTGCGTCTCAAAGGGATGATTAGAAATAGCAATGCAATGTAGACGTGTGTAACTCTTTAATGAAACGACTCAGTGAGTCGTGCAAAGTGATGCACTGATCCGAATCTCAATCGTTCACTCCGAGTGGATCATTGAATCAATGAGCTCACCACAGATTACTGAAGCTATGTTCTGTGACGCGCTCACTGATACGAATGAATGAATGAATCTTAAGCTTAAGTCGTGCGACTAGCGATTGTTCGTAATGATTCGGGCAACGCGAATTCGAATCACATCACGGTACATAGAAAAAATAATAAAAAATACAAAAAAAAAATGAACAATGTACATAAATAATCCGAAAGTCACTGTAAATAAAATCGATTTTTAAATATGCCAGTTAGTAAAACTGAAAATGGAATTGATTTTAGGTGATTTTTTTAACTTCTAGCAAATATAAAAATCTATTTATTCGATTTTTTAAAACAATAATCTATATCAATTAAAGTATTAAGTAATTTTCGTTTCATTCGTAACGCAACTAAATCTCTGCTCTTGAATCTGTCTGAGATCCGATGATCCAAATGATGCATTAATTGATTCGAATCTTTGCACTGATACAGATTCGAATGATCCAATCTTTCAAATGATACGATTTTCTCAGCGCTAAATGCAATGTATGGGTGAAAAGTCACGATGGTAAAAATTTTGGTTTAGATGGCAACATTATTCCATTCACCCTTGTTGCTTACTTTTTGCTGTCATTCATTCACTTGTCAAATTGTCACACGCAAAGTCATACGCGTCGCCAATGTGATAGTGAGCGATCGTTGGATAGCTGTTATCATTTCTGTTTATAAATGTGGTGCGTTTATGTGATAATGAGAAACCACACGTTGGAATATCTAATAATTAAGTGATAAGTGCTTTTTAAGTTCAGTGTGCAGTTAAAAAATTGTTGTTTTTTTGTATGTCACCGGACTTTCAACATGGCGGCGGCGCGACACAAATCACAACAGAAAAACATATCGTCGATATTTTCTAAGCTGCACGGAGCCTTTTCTGACGCCGTGTGCCCTACAAAATTCGCGACTGACAAAAGAACACTGGACAAAACTTGGAAACTAATGGACAAAGTGGTGAAACTGTGTCAGCACCACAAAATGAATTTAAAAAACAGCCCACCTTTTATTTTGGACATTTTACCGGACACATATCAGAGGTTGCGCGTAATTTATAATAAATACGAGGATAATATGCAAGCGTTGAATAGCAATGAACATTTTAATATATTTATAAATAATTTGATTCGCAAATGTAAACAGGCTATAAAGTTATTCAAAGAAGGCAAAGAAAAGATGTTTGACGAAAATTCACATTATAGGCGGAATTTGACGAAGTTGAGCTTGGTGTTTAGTCATATGTTAAGTGAATTAAAGGCTATGTTCCCCAACGGTACATTTGCTGGTGACCAGTTCCGTATAACTAAGAGTGATGCTGCTGAGTTTTGGAGGACCAACTTTGGCAACAGGTAAGTAAATGTTATATACATACTATACTATACTATAACAAAATAAATAGTAAATAGTATTCTGTTTGTCAAAATAAATATGTGTTTACAAAAAAAATTAGAAACAATTTATGATTATAGTATGTTGTGATGGGTGTCTGTGTATACCAAACTATGCAAAATGAAAAAAAAGGGAATCAGTCCCTGGACTCTGACCCCATTCTTTTTCTTCTGCACTTTGCACTCAGACCGTAGGCACTCATCTTTCTTGATTTTATGCTCCTTAATTATTATTTTTTATTTAACTTTTGATCATATTATCATTACTTGAAACTCAAGTATACCACCAAATTCTAATAAGAAGCACAGTTACAAGATTCACCACAGCCTTTTCTCCAAGGAATTCAATGAACAAATGTGGATTTTAAGTGCTAGTACATTCAGCAGTTCCATTTCTCCGCTAAGACATTAATTACTCACTATTCCACACAGAAACAATGTGACATTAAATTCTCATCAAATCTCTTCCTCATTGGCTTTTCCTGTGGGAAAAATTGTACCATTGTTACTGTTACATTATTGATCAGCTATTTCTGGTGCATTAAATGTTGTGTCTCATGTTACTCAACTCAAAATGGTTATAAATTAGCTTTAAGTATTTACCAGATTTGAAAATGTATATAGGTTTAATGGAATTGTGACATTTCAATTTATGAATATACTTCACAAAATATACTATGATTTAAAAAATATCATCAGCTAATCAACTTGTATGTATCCTTGGTAAAGTTGGAGATTTTAAAATTATTTAGGCAATAGTTACTCATTGTTTGTTTCAAGTCATAACAGAGGCCTCATTGTGTGGCATTATTACCTATTACTGGCCAAATGTGTTGAAAGAATGCTATTGTATCCGCTGAATATACATGCATAACATTAAGATTGTATCTTTGAAATTTGCATACAAACATTCTGCGTAATGAAGAGGTGCCAGAGGTGAGGTAAGTTATTCTTATACATGTGCAGTCTTTATACATTGCCTTCTACTATGTTCTATTTACGAGTGAAGGAAAATCCTTGCTAAATTACCAATTATGGTATTGGTACAGTCAACAGCACATCTACCTACTCAAAAACATTGCTAATTCACCCTTAACTAATAGAGTTCAATGCATGTTAACTTGACATATTGACTATACATTTAAACTATTGCCCTGATTAGTATAATAGCATATTAATTTAGTGAGTAAATCCATTAGTTGATATATTTTGAAAGGCTTAATTTATAACTAGGCTTGGTATATAATCAAATTTATACTTTGTAGCTTTGAAATATGCTAGATTATTTCTAAATAAATGATTTGATTATAACTTTAGTGATCCTGTAACTGTGTTGGTGGTGATTTGATAAATTCTTTTGGATCCTTTTTGATAAAAGATGAGCTTAAAAAGGTTAATATTTCCTGGGCATGTCAGCTTTCAAATCTGACCAACAGTTCTGGATGTTGTATATAATATATATTTAAAAAAAAACTATGTATTTTTCTTATATTTTGTTGCCATCATCAATGTATAATATAGTTACCTAACCATATTTGATCCTAAAGACAGCAGCACAGGGAGTCTATTAAGCACTCAATTAAGTGAAATATGAGTATCCTATTGTTATCTAGTATAGGAGTATCGCCTCTCGAACACAATGCTTTAAGTAGGTGTCGCCACTTAACTATGTACTGGCACTAAGGTATTGAATAAAATATGTTTAGTGGCCCGTTCATTTGCTCGTGTAAAATCATATTAATGAATTTAATACACCTAAACCTTTCTCAGAAATCACACACTATCTATTGGTAAAAAAAACCGTTCCAAAATCCTTTCGGTACTTTTTGAGTTTATCGCGTTCATACGGACAGACAATTGCGACAGGACTATTTATAATATGTACTATTTATAAAGATGTTTCAAAATAAAAATGTAGTTAAGTAGTGACTTTGAAAAGAAAAAGGATAGTTTAAAAACACTAAAAAAAACACGCTTTTATAAGTGCAATGTAAAAGCATAAAACGCCTATGATTAGATATTCCGTCATGAAATGCCAGTGCATATCTTCCGACTTCATCATCATACCTTGAAACCTAATCGTGATCAAAGTTCATTTTAGACAAGACTATTCTAACAAGTCCAAACACAGCTATGATACAATGTTCCATCATGAAGTTCCAGTTCATGTCTTCCGGCTCCATCATCAGAAAAGTTCGACAGTACCAAATTATTGTATTGTCATCGGAACTACATACAGCTCCCAATTTTTATGACGCTACGATCCTTGCATGCGTGGCATGAACTTTACCACGGCGTCACTGAGGTGTTAAAAAGACTGTATTTCTCAGTATAGTGAATTCTTCTTACGCGTCGGCCAAAAATCGACCCACAGCATCTACTTTCAACTTAATATGAATGAACATTTTTATCTTATCAGTATGTTATTCATATCGGTACACGCTACATCATATCCGGAATTAGTTTTCTTTCATATAATGTGTTATCACTCACTCACCTTGTTCTAGATAATTTAAGTCATATTTTTGCACGTATTTTATTAAAAAATTGGAAATTATTGATAAGAGCTATGAGAAAAGAATCGGACAAAATAAAAAGATATGTTTGAGTAAGTATAGACACAATTTGGAAATGGAAATGAACAAAAAACAAAAAGTATATCTGGCCCGGTGAAAAAGTCGCTGCTGATCATTAAGTTTGTCAAGAACATGAAACTTTTTAATTCGGTTAAATAACTTTTTCGTTCAATCCGACCGTCTAAGGGCGGCCTTAATCATACTATCCATTACATATAAATATTATAATTGTTAAAATCTGTCTATTTCACGCTTTCACGGCTAAACCGTTGGGCTGATTTTGATGATTTGGAATATACTAGTCAATGACTCGAGGTCAAACATAGGCTACGGCGGGCAAAGCTGCGAGCAACAGCTAGTTCAAAACACCTGTAATCAGAGTATTTGTAATTCGTATTAACTAGCCGGTAATCCGCGATAAGCTTTTATTGTACATGCTTACGTTTATTATTTCCTCAGTCAAGATAGCGTATCGCGTTTCCTGTTTTATCAACACCCATTCGTGTGTTGCACGATACGTCAACATCATATGAAATTATAGGCTTATGCCCGTAACTTTGCTTAACGCCTAACGAAATTTTCCTGTATGAAAATACTTCTAACTATATGTACTTCCCCCTGGTTCAGAGATCTTAAAATTGATCTTAGCCTCTGAAACGACAGAGCGCCATTAGCGTTCTTTCTCTCATCTCGGCATGTTCCGGTTGCGTTTCTGTCTGTGTACGTGGCACCGTAGCTCATCAATGGGTGAACCGATTTGGATGCGGTTTTTTTATTTGATAGCTAAATTTTGTGCGGTGTTTCTTAGATATGTTTGATCAAAATCGGTTCAGCCGTTCAAAAGTTGTAGCGAAATAAATATTGAAAGTCGGGGGTTTTTTTAATTTGTCTAACAAAAAACTTGTTTAATAACTCTTTAAGGGTAAAGAGTGCTATAGTCACTCGTATCTTTTTAGTGTGTTAATTGTTAGTGTCAGGTTATATTCAAGTCGACTAACTAAAGACATTTAATTCCTTTAATGTTGCCGGGGAAATCGTTGTGTTTCATTCAATTTAGAAACCGCGACCCTCAGCCATGAGAAATACTACTGTAAGAAAATTAGTGTCATTTTTATCTGAGTTTATCGTTAATAACTTTTATCTAACTTTCGCGTAAGATACTTAGTAAGATAAAAAACACCGAAAGTACAATTGACATGACGTCATTGATTCAAATCGCGATCGGATGTGCGAATGATTTGCTCTCGAGTCCGGTCCAGATGCAAGTCCGCACTCTAAACCCACAGAACTCCAGTCTCCAAACGTATTTGTACCAGATCACTACATAGTATAAAACAAAAGCGCTTCCCGCTGTCTGGCTCTATGTATGCTTAGATCTCTAAAACTACGCAACGGATTTTGTTGCGGGTTTTTTAATAGATAGAGTGATTCCAAAGGTTTAATATATGTAACATGCATAATATTGCACCCGTACGAAGCTGAGGCCGGTCGCTTGTAATCTTATAAAATAGATCTGAATTCATCTATTTGTGTCTAAAGGAAAGCGAACGTACTATGTTAAAATCAACTTTATATGCAACCAACTTTGAAATTTCTACAAAGTTATTTTTTTCCCAAGGTGGTACCCTATGTCCTTGAACAGTCAAGGCCATAATAGGGCATCACTCATACCGGAGTAGCAAACATTCGTTTAGGTATATTGATGATAAACAATTCTATCTATCTATGATGTGCTATTTTGAGAATCTCATATTATGCGAACAAAGAACATTATAATGTTGGTTATGATTAGTATTTTATTGTTTAAAACGGGATTTGTTGGTCAATTACCACAAACCTATTACTCCAAGAGTTTAAACGAGAAAACAAAATTAACTTTACCATAGAACATCCAGTAACATCGATCAACTAACAAGTTGAAGAATTAACAAGGGCACAACTTTTTAATTACCGAAACAACCCGAAGAAAACAATGCCAACAAATACATAAATCAAGTCGATACCGTTCAAACATAAAAGGGAGAATCGTCAATGATCCGAGATCCCTTGGCACATATCCAATGGCGGCCATGTGAAAGCACCTACAATGGAAACCAAAATAATCCATTCAAGAAAAGTAAGGTGGAAAATAAGAATCAATTGATGCCAACTACCCTACGCTTCAAGCGAGATGAGATCTTACGTCCATTGATAGAACGATCAAAATTCCCCGTTCACTAAACTATCGCTTCGAATTTCTTAACAGATGCGTTGGAAATTGAATCTTATATTTGTGTTTATAAAAGTGCTTTTTGTTAGTTTGCTTTAAAAAGCGCAAATGTAGCAAATTGCTTGTTTATAAGGGTCAAGTTCATGTAGTCGTTCAATGGTCATTGGTTTATTGCATGTCTAGTTTGTACAGTATTCATTCAATAGACTTGAATTTCTGGATATATCCGGCTACTTTAATCTGTGGCTTTTTATAGATCTGTCAAAATTGAGAAGAAGAAATTTGACTAGAAGTTTGAAAATTTTCCGAGAGACTTTATGTAGGTTAAGAAAATTTAAATATTCCCATAGGATGCAATACGAGATTACAAATTATACCACTATTTGATTTTGGTGAAGAAAAATATCGTGAGTACACACAAAACTTTGCACACGGGTTGACTATCTAGGTCACTGGATTTTTTTTCGTTTAAACAATTAACTAACCTAATATTAGGGATCTATGCATTTTTTGAGTTTGCGTGTAACACCCTTACCTTTGCCTTGACCTTATCTTTGCTTCCCATCATGCTAGATCGAGGTCGAACGCACTCAAATTCAAAACGAAAACCTACTTGAACAAAAATTGAATACAAACACACAACGTATAATAAATAAATGTGAGAATAACGAAACCAGGTTTAAAAGCCTTTGTAATTGATTTACATGAGAATTTACGGCGTAATGGATATAAGTACCTACTGTAATTTCGTATTACTATGACCTCTACTAGCGCTCCAATCTGATCTTACCAAGCATTAATTGAATTACTTTTTGAGGCAGTAATTTACGTGTTATTTAGGCACTGGGTTATGTTCAGAAAATTTTTGAAAAGTACGATTCCATAACAAATAAATTAATACGAAAGCGTAGTTTAAAATTTAGTTAAGTAAATGAATTCCTTCCCCTAATTAAGGGTCTGTACCTTGAATTACACATCTGTGTAATTCACTATATGTCGTACGTATAATGTGGAAATGGGTATGTATCCGAATTTTTGATGAATGTGTATCTGAACGTTGAGAGTGAGAGGACGGATGGGCGATAGATAGGTTTTTTAAGACGATACGATTACGAGAAAATAACTGTAAACGATTTCTGCTGAAAATACAAGTCCATTTTCCGTTGTTTTACTGGTTCCCCGATCCCACAAATATCCTACCCAAAAAGCCTATTGGTCTTCACAAATATGACTCGCCGAGTCGACTCGCTAAGAGCAGGAAGATTTTATATATCCTAATTCTCAATCTGAATTTGATTAAAGTCTCACTTCGTAATATTTCAAATGTAATAATCCCGGATGCCCTAATTTCGGTAAATTGCAGCACAGACAATGCCGCGTAGACAATCCCAAATGTCATCCTGACATTTAACCGATCACGAATTTGTAGTCTGAACCGGTAGGTAAGTACTTGATTTCGAAAGGTATTTCGGTGGTGCAGTATGCGGATCGCGTGAGTTCCCATCGGTTTAGAATAATCCAAATGTTTTGCAATGAAACCATATTCATATCGCTCTATATCCATAATAGCTCTGTATAACGTAGTTATGGTAATAAAATGAGAAATATGTATACAGAAAAAGGAGCATAAAAATTGGGCATTCCTGCTCACTAGCGTTACCATCTTTTTAAATAAATTTATAAACAAAAAAAAGATATCAATATTATAGTAAAATAATATAACAAAATAAACATTTTCTACACACCTAACGTCCTATATTTTGTGGCTTCAAGTACAACTGTTTAACTGTTTTTTTAAAGCTTACTTAATACACCGAAATGCTCCATATAGTCATACTAGTACTCTGTATTATACTGTGATATAGTTTATAATCCTTATTAGCTGTTAAAACTTTATTAGGCGTGTTAAAATTGAACATTATTGCCGGATAAATTGGTAACTGCGTCGTATAACCGGCTTCAGGTTTGTTGTTCATCAAACTGAGTGACTGCTACTTATAGGAGTATAACTTCAACGGTTATACTGCTCTCATTTTATTTATGAGCTTCAGTTTTACTAGATTGATTAATGCAATAGTATTTCTTATTAAAGAATTGAGTGTGTTTGACCGCAATCTACGTTATATAGATGCATATATGACGTTCCACGAGAAAAGATATAGCGAAGCTTAATACATTTCACCTACTCATTTTGGGATCCCTTTTTTTTGTATAATTTATTTTGTCCTAAAGTCCTAACGTTCTTTGGCATATATACTGATTTTGGCGTAAAATATTTTGGCATAATAGGTCGAAGGCATAATTGATTTTTGTAAATAAGCATAATTAACTTTTAGGATGCCTTTAGGTTAGGTTAGTCTTGCTTCAAATAATTATGCGTAAACGTTATGCTTAAAATCATTACGGCATAATACAATATATACTATTTACATTATGGCTTAAATTTTTATGCTAATAGATAAAGCCCGCTCATTTTTATTATTTATATGGGCATAATAAGCATGCCATCTATAAAGTACCTTTTCTCGGGGAACGTCACATATGTCCATCCATACCAAGTCAATTATACTCCTATAAAGTTTCTCTGTGAAACATGTAAGAATATAATACGAAAATCTCCACATATAAAAGTCACATTCCAAACGAATTGAATCAGAATCGGTGATTCCCAGGCGCATTGCAAAGAGCAATCTTGTATCCAGTTTCAGTGAAAATATAATGTCTATAGCCTCTGGAGACAATATGGTGGAAATCCACTGAGCGACACTTCGGGAACGAAAGGGTTGCCTACAAATATAGGCAACCCTTTCTTTCATGACATGCCCCATGGGTTCTTTTGCTTAGTTTTGTTATTATGGATTGTGTTTTAAGTTATGTTAAAGCAATTATTTTCTTGTCATCAATCATTTGCAATGAATTGCAATGTCCGCGGCTTCGCTCTTAAAATATCTTGTGTTTTCATCCAAACCATTGCAGCAGCTTCTTGGTAATCGGATTCTTTTTAATGAGCTCTTTTGTTTGCCGTTTTGTCTTCACCTATCTCCATACTATGGAAGTACGCAGAACTGGCAACCCTGAACGGGATATATATAGCAGCGAGCAGCGAAGAGAGGAAGTGCTACGTAACGTGGCTACGCCCTTGACACATTCGTCGTTCTGAACGCCCCATCCGTTGCATGAATGGTACGCAGTTTCATTGATAACGTTCTAGTCTTGCATACATGTTTATGCACTGATTGGTAATACTTGCGTAGTCTAGATTGGAAGATATTAGTCAATTGAACGTCTGTATTCTTAACAGGAAAGATAGGGAGGCCGAGAAACAGTTAGGTAATTTAAGGGAACTGAAAGAGAAGGCAAGCGTCGTGTCTCAAGATCTGAAAGTCGAGAGAATGGTGGTGAAAATTCAACGGGAAGAACAAACTAGCTCTTAAATCAGAATATATTGTTACCACATCTAATAATATATGAGGTCGGCGCATAATGTCCATTCAAATCAATTTCCTGTTTTACCTAAATTCCTGTAAGATTTCCCTACAAAAGGGAGTAAACAACATTTTGTCAAAATTAATGAAAACACGCTGGAGCTTAGGAATGGCATAACCTTGAAAGTAGAATAGGTACCTACTGCGAAACTGCTTGTTTACCAAACAACAGACGTGGGTGCGAAAACAATAATAATTTGGCTGATGGACTATGGGAGAATTTCGATAAACAGGCGCATGTTGCAATATAATAATACACGTTAATAGGCAAACTACGTCTATATCTGTATGGGAGCAAGCTTTGACTAAAGAAGGAATTAACCAGGTGTGCGTTCAGATGGAAAGATATTGCATATAATATAGTTCGTGAAGCCGCGATCCCTCCAGGATATTATCACAGGGGCTATTAGTGTTATCTTGTGAGCTATAAATTGTAGCATTTCTGTCATTGCTGATAACAGGTGGGGTATTATATGCTCAATAATTCCAATAACCTGTGCGACTAAGCTTTGTCGTAATCACGTGGCTAAACTATTCGTCGATCTAGATGTTGCAGGAGTTTGGGCAATCTACCTGACTTGATACCAGCTTCTGATGATGCTATTGAAGCGCAGTTCTGATATGGAGGCATATAACTAGTCTAAACTAGTTACACCGGTAACGTTTTGATTTTATGCAAAATTATATTCAAATGATGGCATTAGTCTACAGTGATATTAAAATTTTTCTTCTTGGAAAATTGGGGGTTCTTGGAAAATATACCAAAATATTAACAGCGAAACTTAATGGACGAAGTTTACCCATGGGACGACTATAAATAAAGACAGGTCAAAGTCAAGGCGGATGAATTTGTTCTTAAAATGTTTATCTATTTTAATACTGTCTTCACCCTTAATTTAATAGAAAATGTTGCCATAAATCTAAAATGTTTATGAAGAAAACACGAATTGAATTCACGGCATCATAAAAGCATGATGTCCGTTTTGTCGGGGAATTGTATGAACGAAGTAGTAAAAACATTCGAAATTGCGCCATTCAGACCATTGTTAGTTTCTAAGATTGTCTTTCTTCGACTGGATAATGAAAGCGAGGTAAATTGCATGTGCACGAATTTGAACGTCGATGAAGTTATTTTCTTATGGCATACCATTTTTGGACTTTAATCATCTGTTTCTTAAAGTATTTGGCCGAACATTTTGGGATTTGCCAATATCTACTTCTAGATGATCTAACAGAATATAAATTAAACAGTTACATGCTCAATTAAATCATTAAGATCAATTTGAGTTTCAAGTTTGAGAATTGATCCCTTACATTGTTTTAAATATATATTTTCTTACTAACTGTTGCCTCGATATTGTAGATCTTGAGAAAACAGGCTCGCTTTCAGCTGACATTCCGAGCATCACACGATTTTAGGAACGGTTCATGATAAAGTAAACGTTGACTATGATTACAAAGATACAACTAAACGACTGAGAGGACGTTCACCTGGACAGTAAAAGCCGTTAGTAAATATTACGTTGCTGCATTAGATAATCTAAATTCTTACCTAAGGTGACATTATGAGCGGGAACCACGTTGGTTCTAGTGTATGAGAAAGTCAAGGTGTGAAAATACTACAAATTGTGTAAAATTAAAAGTAAGACTTTGGAAACATATTATTATTTCATCAGATAAAATTATATTAATAATGATTTTAATACACCTCTATAACTTTGTAATTTGATTGCACTAATGTCTTTTAATCTTTAAATTGATAGATGAAGATTAGCATTGATATGTTATCACCACATTAGCATATGGTAATATAGTAATTGCTTGTCCGGATGTCCGAAATTAACTAGATAATACTAATAATGTGTTCTTGCTATAATATTATTGAGGCTATAAAAAGCTCTAAAGACTGTCTTGACTTCTTGAGAACAGTGGACAATTCTCCTCAATTGTAAGACACGCAAAAGGGTTTTGGGATATTTTGTACCAGTTTTATCCAAACCTCGTTTTAGTTTTCCTTCACGCATCTCAGCATGTTAAACTGTATTTACGAAAATAATTTTAGATTTCCAATATACAATGTAGAATGTCTATATCGTCATATACCCAATTTGGGTACATAGTATTGTTACAGCGTCATGTCCTAAAGTTTATTTTAACTAAAGTAGAATATAACATGACTGATAAACACTTCATCTAGATTACCTAACTTTCTAGTTTTTCCGGGCGTGTTCTTTAGTGACGTTATTTTTTATTTACGCCGACGTAACTATCCGAATATATACGGCCGAAGCACGGCGTAGAACTTGATGTTTTCATCCAACCCACGCATATTGCTCGGTCTGAAAGTAATCAGGATGTTTCCATTGATAAAGCCACGAGACCACGAGCGAATTCCACATGCCGCTTCATTGGAATATAAACTTTCACGTCATTGTCATAAAGTATGTTTTATTGTGACTTAGGATTTGATTGTGCGCTTCCACAACCGTCAATTTCCCTCCAAACGGATACAATTTAATTTGGAAACCGATGAAGCGTGTGTGAGTCAGTCATTTCGCTTTTCTTATTAAACGTATTTTTTTTTCGTTACACTTTCCATATGAAAAGAAATTTTTGGTTCTCGCTTTCTGCCCTCATTTCCTTCGTGGGGGTGCAAAGAATATCTGAAAGAAAGTGGTAAGTCTAAATGAGTGGTCCATAAATTTCAGTTAATTTTGTCATACATAAATGCTGATCTGGGCCATACGATAGATGTCGTGACAGTCGTGAAATTCTATATTTAACACCGATCGTAATAAAATTTTCTCTTTACACATTGATTCTAGATTGGCTCAAATAAATCATAACAAAACGTTTGATAAGATCTTAATTTCGTGAATGAATATGTATTAATTTATCAGTAAATCTATCACATTATTAAACGTGGGTATTCCCATAATATTATCGCAATTACGTATTTCATTAGCAGATAAAATGTAAGCACATGTATATCTGATCTGCCCTCAGAAGAATCGTAACAAATTCTTCTTTCCTTCTGCTTTTCCTTATAGATTTCTTGCTTTCTCTAGACTTATAATTCTCTTCTCTTTATCAATTTTCTCCAATGGAAAAAATAGAGATGGACTAAAATCGAAAGTCTTTGTCTAACAGATGGTTTATTAGGGTGCAGTATTGCTGCAAATAATTGTCAAATATCGTATACATTTCTCTAACAATCTTCATCTTTGCAGACTAATAAATTCCTCAGTTAAATAACGGTTAAATACTTAATTTACAAGGAAGTCTGTCTACTTTACACAACGATCCTCATACAAAAAACGTATAAAGCTATTCCGTCCTACTATGCTTCTTGTTAACGTTCTGCACCTACCCTATTTTCTCTATTTCGATCGCTCAGCTGCGTGCCAAATCGTCACTTGCAAATATAATTCCACAATGTGTCTTCAATCAAATAGTATGAATGGCCCTACGACATTCGTGATGTTGAATGCGCGTAACCTTGCTACGAGACTGCTCATCACATTGGACTATTTCGATTTAGTAGATCATTAAACGGAACGTTCACGACGTCTATAATCGGCGCTGATCGGGCCTTTTGAGTCACGTGTAATACATTTTTGATGAAGAATAATTAAAATCATAAACGCCAACTTAGAAAACAGTCGGGCGGTCTTATTAAAAATGAGTGTCACATGTCGTAGATCCGAAGAGAATTTTCGTGTTAGTATTATTTGGGTTGTAATTTTTAGATTGTTAAGATACTGTTATGATAGATTTGTTATCGATGATATTGTGAACACTCTGAATCTGAAATGAGTTTACGTCTGGGAGTTTTGAAATAAATTGCGCGTAAACCCATCTCAGCCCTGAATAAATAGGTCAAGTCACAGGATTACAATAAAAAATATCGATGACATCTTTGTTGCACCATTTACAGAAGAAACATAAGTAGGAGGCACCGGTACAGTCAACAGCATATCAAGTTACCCTGCCTCTAAGTTACCTCTTCTATGGCGCAGAGCATCATCAGTTTTGCAAAATGGGGTATTACAGCAGATGCATCGTCTTTCTTACGTCACTTCATTGCTTCCGCTCGTTCGTCACCCATTTTACTACCAATCTTGCTATCAACAGTTGTGATATTTACGCACCAGTGACCTTTGACGTTGAATTTAATATGTTTATTCATTGTAATATTTGAGTGTCGCTCTAAAATTGCCGTAGTTGATATCGTCTGGTTTGATTATAGCTTTTATTTGCATCAATTCCTCCAGACGGAATGACTGGTACTCTCGGAGGTATTCCTACCAAGTTCTGAGCTTGACTTCTACCAGTAATCATCAAAACGAAAGATCAAATAAAAGGTATTTTCCGATCAAGGTCAAGAAAAAATCAGTGACGAAAGATTGAGTCTTCAGTTGTTCTTATTAAGTGATTTCAAAAATAGGCGCTTCGTTTGTATAACATTTTTTCGGATCTCCTATCTTATATAAGATGTGAACTATCGAGCTCTTATTTTTACACGCGGCTTTAGTTCCGATGGCAATGAATTACTAAATAAGCAAGACCACATTAGCATGTGGTCTGGGTGGTGGGCAGCTCACAATGAGGGAATTTCTCAACAGTTTACTGCACGGACATGATTTTATTGTCACGCGTTGAATGAAACAAGAACTGACTAAAATAAAGCACTTCCCGCAACTTTACATCACTCTATCGGTAGATAAAGCCCTCAATTTTTAAAATCTTTACAACGGACAAATTCAGACCACCCACGTACCTGTGAGTATTGATATAATTGATATGTTAACCCGTCCCGCTTGTGTAGTCACGCCCCTCCGGCCGGATGCAACACTGAACATGTGTTCGGACACGATGTGACGTCAAAGCCATCGGACTCTAAAGAGACTGAGGTACACTTCCGCTTGAAGGGTTGGCAAACTACTAAGCAATAAGCAATATGATTTCAATAATTTACTGAATAATCTACCTTTTTGACATACAAAATAATCACATTACTAGCTGTTGGCCACATTAGTAGCTGCACCGCCCGCGGCGAAAAGTAGCCTATGACACTCTCCAACTATCTCCACACAAAAAATCACCTCATTTTGCTCCGTTATGACGTAAAAGTTTATATGATGATAATTTTAGTATAAATAAATATTCGCCGACTTCATAATTCATTTCTTTGAAGTAAAGGCTGCGGTGAAGTTTGTTGCGCCATTCTTCACTTGCGCTTTGGAAGTTTTAAGGTACATATTGACAACCACAATTATAGTTTCCGATTTGATGCAATTTATAATATGTTTATTGTCTTCTTCTTCGTTTATCTCTAGAATTTCGCCTAGTTTTTAAAATTATATTATAAATTTATTTTATTACCTAAATGTTTAAAAGAACTACTAGCAGCTACATTACATGAAAATTATATATACATTTATTAAAAAAAAGAACAACCACATTCGGACGGATATAAGATGTACAGTTACCTGCACGTTAATTTACCCGACACATTTCTTTAAAACTGCGATAAAGGCGAATTAACAACGAATGTGTGTTGATTCACGTTCTGCGGACTGTCTGCAAATGTCCGCTCATGATCATTACCGGTGGAGTTTTTGCTCTCATTGGTGATTCTCTGAACATCGCTTTTGACTCTAAAGGATCTTATAATTGTTACTTGGTACGCTTGTGATACGAGCAAACATTTGTATGTCTTTTTACACAAAAGTACAGTACAGTGAACTTGTGTACGTTAATGTGATGTTGACTGTACGAACATGTGTAGTAGTATTTAGATGAGCAATTTTTAATTGAAATATGCGCCTTTCGATTTCTTTTTATTTTTTTTGAAATGGAAACTTCTTTAGCGGCGTTGTGCAATTTTTGTGATGGGTAAAAATGTAGAAATCGCGTAGGACACGTGACCAGAGGGGTTAGTGTGGGTTAGCATTTCACTTCTCACCATCGAATCGATTCGAAGTGAGACGCAGCGAACCAATGACATTGCAGTGTGGTTGTCGTTGCGTCACAATGGCGCAATGTGATTGGTTCGCTGTGTCTCATTTCGAATCGATTCGATGGTGAGTAGTGAAATTCTAAACCGCACTTCTCCCACTGATCGAACATTCGTAAGATGTCAAAAATGCATAATGTTAATATTCAAGTTTTCACACTTATTACACCCCCGGAGTGCAACCATTTTTTTTTATATATTCGTTCACAAATAACGTAATTTAATTTAATAAAGATTTAAAGAATACACGGGTCACCTGGTTAGGTTATTGTGCGAGTCCTCTCATGAGACAAACTATAGTCGATTTTTTGTTTTGAAATGTCTTTGCGTGTTTGTTAATTGTAAGTATTGAACAATTAACAATAATGTGTAGCGTAGTTTAGCCTGTCTGTCTATCCATGTCTTTGTTGCGTCGGCGTGCGAGAGCGATGCCGCTCCGTTATGTTGTTTTGTATATTTTGTGAGATAAACGTATGACGACTTATGTTGAAACTCATACAATTCCTTCCACGGGCGTCAAAACAACGCGAATAGGCTGAAGCGATCAGGCCGCGGCTTTACACCGCATAATAAAACCTTTACGTCGATTAAAAACGACTAAACTATTAAAAGCAATAAAATGATTTGAATAATACTAATTAGCACACACCATTGTATTGTAATTAATTTAGTGGTGGCGTTGCAAAGTTTGAGAACCTTTGGAGACTAGAACAATGCATTGCACAACGTTACCGAGGCAGGTGCTTTTGCAATGTGATCGGCTTGAATATGGATGCCAGCTCCACGCTGTCGCCGAACTAAGACTCATGCCGACGCGAATGCGTGAACATGCGTAGTTAGTTGCAATGTAAAACCAGCAATATATACCGAATCTTCCAAAGTTTCGCAAATTGTTCTACCTGACAGACTACGTGTCCGTATCAATAGCGACTTCACTATTTGATCTTAATTCAACAATCAACCACACAGCTAAATGTGGCCTACGAATTTTGCAATTCTTGGCTCAGACCCCATGAATAAAGATGTGGCTGTTCCGATAATTTTCCGAAGCGTCAGTGGTGCTAAGGGCTTTTTTAGTAGCTGATAAAGTGACTGATAGTCGTCCCATTATATGTGAGACAAGTACATCCGTCCAGCAGTATAAATATCATGCGATATAGGAGATAAAAAATGCAGGAACAATATAAAATGTAAATCATTTCCTCTCGCATAACTCGCATAAATCAAAAAGAATAATTTAATCTCACCCAAAAACGCCTTATAAAGAAGATTTCGTTAAAAAAGAATATAGAATCAAAAGCGTAGTTAAACAGCTCCGAATTAAGTATTTTTCTTCACAAAAGAGTTTTAATTTTGTGAAGACGAAGTTGCTTGGTGTTTTATATAATTAGGTCTGACGTAAAATATGCATTACGCCAAATGAGCATTTCTCCAAACACGAACCTACTTGAAATAAGAGTTTAGGTTGTTTTTATTAGGTTAACAAACTCCGTAATAGTTTAAGAAAGGATATGTGGTATGAACGTCATTCATGCGAAAAGTTGGTAGAGCCTTTTTGACATTTTGAGTAGGTACCTACTACATAAGTATATTTTGAGCGTTTTCATCTTGCGTCAAGTTTTTGCAATTTTCGCGTCAATATTCCAATTACCAGTCTTTTCATTTTGACCCAATATAATTTGGATTTTTTTTATATGTCTTCTTTTCGGTTTTCCTTCTCTATCTGATTTTGTAAATAGGATTTATCAGTTCCGGCCTGGTGTAACTATCTCCCGATCTTCCTGGGCCCTTCTTCCTTCTACCTTCCCTTCTATAATATGTATATCTAAAGAAGGCATCGTGGTGTATCAAGAAGTGAAGGAATTAGCTATGGAGAGAGAACTTGAGTGAGCTCTTAAATTACTTGATGAATCCAGGCCAATCAGTCTCAATATATCGTCGATCCATCGAAGCCTGTACACAGTAATAATAGTAATTGAACCATTACCTTTTTGATTTCACTACACCCTCTAGGGATACACACAACATGAAACAGAAATTTGTTTTCGTTTCGAAATTGTTTCACAATTTTGTATGTCGTGGTATATACCCATGTATCTTACCCAGCATAGAGCTCTATTTCAATGAATTTAACGATGAATTTTCAATGGAATTGAGTACGTTTATGTACTGTAAAATGTGTGTAGCCAATTTTACTTTTACTTGGCTTGGATTTTGTGTTGTTTTGAATTGGTATGAATATTAACCCGTACTCAAGACTCGCGGGAACAGAATTTTGAATGACTAGATTTAGCTTAGTGTTGATGCGTTGTTACAATCACAAGTTCAATACTCTTCAAAATAATGAAATAACAAATGTGTGTACCATCTACGGATTGAATGGAAGTCTCGATATCAGGTACACTCATTAAGTCGGGCTTATAATTCTTGTACATTGTCATAGGAACTGAAGCGACGTGGAAAATTTCAACAAGCGTGCAATAAATAAAGACTTATAAAATGAATTAAATACAAAAATACTCGTACTTATAATTTTTTCAAAAAAATTCCATCCGCCAATTTACAGCCCTTTTTACCGTTCCTTTGTTGAATTAATTACAAAGCTTTGGCTAAAAGTGTTCTTATTACCCTTGTTAAGAAAACGTCATGTTCCTATCGGATTATATAATAATTTCAAAATGGCCCCGAGCGGTTTATTCCTAACAACTTGGGAGTCTTGTTTCATGAAAACCTTCAATCTTTTGTGTGCAACGACAAACTTGTAATCTCGTTGATTTAGGCTGTTGACATTGGTTTTATTTGGCGTCTTAAGTGAACGATGAATGCGGCAAGACAACGCGACGCGGCGCAATATGACCATATCAATCACTAGCCTCGTATTTTTCTGGTTATATTCAGAGCTGTGAGGCTGCCAAGCCTGGAGTCAGCGTGATAAATAAATTTTACGACCAACCACTCGATGTTAACCCTATTTTGGATCGTTGTTGTTGCTTCAGGTGTCAAGGCATTGTTTCACTTAGTTGCCATATACTATTTCCGCTAAGAATATACAGAGATCTTATTCAAGGGCGGAACCCTGCGGAACCACAAATAGCAGGAACAAATTTGTGTTTGAATTACCTCTAAAAATACTGGATTGATTCTTATGAAATTTGGCAAAGAGATAATGCTAGACCGTCAGAACTAGTAGCATAGGTTTTTAACGTGGCCTTTCATTTGCGAAAAAAGCGAACGGAGTCACAGGCGGCTGGTTTATTATAAAACTGTGGATAAATTGGTCAATCCGAAAAATATCATTTTCCATCTGGACCAGATCGGGAATCGAATTTGGACCTCCAGTATACAGCAGTCCGGCATGATGACCATTAGGCCACGGAGGTCGCAAAGTTATAGATGAAACTGGAGACAATACTCCTAACAACTTTTGGTAGTAACGTGTCCAAAAACAAGTTGGTTCCTAGAAAATTACCAAGCGCATCGGGCAATTTTGTCGCGAATTTTATTCACGCAAATGTAGCCGTAAAGTGGTGGTAATAAAAATGATATTACTTTGTGGCGAGCGTAACGGTATTGATGGCACAGTTAGGCATGCAGTTAAACTGGTATTGCAGGTCGCTTGTTCGTCTGCACAAAGTTGATTGTCGTGACAACGACAGATATTTTGTCTTGTGGCATATGGGCTTTATGATAACGTGTTTCATTCCATGTGATGACAACGACCGCTCGTACTTGCGATTGCTTTATCAGCTTGCGTTAAAAAGCGTTGAATAGAACGCGTGGCATCCGTGCGACACTATTTGTATTCTCAATTTCGCGCTAAGATTCAGCTAATAAGAGACAAAAGTCACGCAAGAGACTAAAATTCGTTAGTGTTGTGTTAGAGAGAGACAGGCAGCGGAAACATAAGCTACAAGGGAGCTGAAATTATGAAAATAATAAGATTCATTTAATCAATATTAATGTATATTTTTTGTTTTTGTATTCATGTGTAACAAAATTTCATAACAATAGGTCCAGTTGCCAATGCGTGAAGAGAGAGTGAACAAACTTACTTTTGCATTTGTAATATTAGTTAGGATTTATAATATTAGTTGGGATTATAAATATTCCAGAAAATATTTCAACATTTGCAGCTTAGCTTTAGATACCTAATTAAAAAAACTATGAGGAAAAATAATGTGCGTACCTCATTTCGTTACAAATATAGGTCAGCACGAGGAAAAGTCTCCAGTGCAACGTTGATTTATTCTGTAATTCCGTATGCAACTGCAACCGCACAAACAAGATACTCGATTGCATATAATGAACTATTTTGCACGTTGGCGAGAAGGGAGAACTGACAAGTACGCTGAATACTACCTCATTTGATAGTTAAAGTATAATGAGGTTTTTACTATATACATTTTTATTTACCTTGTCTAATTGGCGTTGAGAGCAAAGCCCCGGGCAACATCTAGTTCGAAATAAAAACCACGGTGTAGCAATCATCGTAATTAAATATTTATTTAATCAGCGTAAAGTTATAATAAGAGAAACAAATATTTGTAACTTGATAGTGTAATATCATAGAGTGGGTACATAGCTTTCTGTAGTAGAAGGCGTGCAGACGATTGATTAATAATAATAAATTGTAACATGGAAAATAAACTACATAGTGGGATACTTAGATACCTAGTTAGCAAGTTATTTACATATATAATTTAATTGTATCGCGTCAATAGTATAAAAGTAGTATAGAGCGCTTTAAAGTTAATTTTTCAATGGACATTTTATTTTGTTTACATTGACAAAACGAAAAATGACAGGGAGCAGAGCCGCTTATTTGTCTTCAATGTAAAGTTGTCCTACAGAACTCTTTAAAGCTAATTTTTCAATGGGCGTAATCTTGCCGAGTGAGAGGTGCGCTAGAAGTCTCTCTCTCTCATCTTCGTATGTTCCCGGTTGCATTCGGAGCTGTAAAGCCCCCAAAGCCCAGGGTTAGCGTAAAATTGCCATTAAATTTGGAAGAGCGCTTTGATTTTACAACCGACCGTCCGCCTGACGTTCACCCTCTTTGGGAATGCTGTCGTTGCCTATAATAAAATAAACAATAAACATGTGCGAGGCGACTAAGGGACACAAAATGTGTACCTTAGTCGCCTCGTACGATATCCACATCCGGCATATACGACATCCGGTCCTATTCTAGGGCGGAAGGAACCACACGACACAAGAAGTGCGATAGAAGCGTAGTAGGTATAACCTAATCTGTGTGTTTTCAAACTAGCGCGCGCTCTATGTACAAGTTCAACAAGATGCAATACCCGTGGTTCCGTTAGTGATGTCGGCACCGTTTAGCCGGATCAATTAATGGCTCACACCGTTACCTCTGCGTAGTATAAATCTTTATAGTATCACGGTCTTTGCCATTTTATTGGATATTTCTTTTAATAGGCATTTAATATTTTCACTTAATGCTTTCCGGGTGCGGTTGGTGTTCCACAACTCTGTAGGAAATGAGTGAGGAGCGGATGAGGGGGAGGAGGAGGAGGATGAGGATGAGGAAGTGAGAAAATATACAATACTGGAAATGTTGTGATAAAAATGTGATTAAAAGTACACTATATCCAGGTTTTCGTTTGTCTGTGTCTTCTTCCCTCGTTCTACGATCTTATTTATGGTCAATAGGGTAGATGTCTGTGTAATGAAATAAAATGTACAAATGCATTCACATGAAACACGATTATCATATGGCTCTTTAATTGATCAATTTTATTTATAGTAACGTTTAGTATTTTTTGTTCAAGTGCAAATGAAAACGCTTTTTGACACCAACTTTATAGTGACGTCACTTGTCACACCAGCCCCATATATTTTTTGTTTTTGACACATGGATTTGACTTGATGGCAACTAGTGCAACTACCTATTATTTATCTATTGTTTATCCTATCCACACTCGACGGGTTAAGAACTAGTATTATTCCCAAATATCGATCTCTACCACAGATCAAGGTCAAAAAGCAACTTAGCACGGCATGCGTGTGGCTGCCCATAATTTGCGCACACGCAGCCGACTCCACATTATGCGCATAACAAGAGATGCGTGCAGACATCCTCATTTGGCACACGCACAATACTTGTAACGATTAGTGATTAGAATTAATGTAAGCTATAATTAAATAACACAGATTCGTATTTGGTTCCTTTCGGCTTAGTGTTCTGAATCACTATTTATTTACTCGCTTGCGTAGACGGCAGACAGACGGATAGACATTATGGCCTCGGTGAAGTTTGTTGCGCCGCTTCTTCAGCGCTTTGGAAGTCGGCAGGAGATGTAGTTTTTTGACGTCAATAAGTAATATATCATCCTAAATTAAATCAAGAATTTTAAATTTAAATGTAATGATGGAACGACCGAGTTAGACTGTTCGTATTAGACTCCTTACTATACACCTACTTACATCCTACTTTCTGGCTAACATTACACTATAGTGTAAAACAAAAATAAACTACAGCGTGATCAGCGTGGCCACATATTAATCGAACACCGTATGAATAGCCATTCAGATTCAGACTCGACAAGAAGAAGAACAAAAAAATCTGAGAAAATGATGGTATTAGGCGTACTTATTTAATGCCTAATTAGCACAATAGCTTTGTTACCTATATTATGCTATAAGTCTCTAAGCCAATCTAAGCTTAAGTTTTGTAAAAGCCTGAACGGGTTGGAGTGGCCATGCCATGTCATAATCATATAGATTGTAGTTTAAGAAAATAACCTTCCAAGTAGGACCGTCGACTAAACTTCAATAGCTATATTCTTAACTAAAATAAACTATTTTATGTGTTCTGCAATCTATCTATCATGATAAACTTTTTACTCAGTTTTCCCAACTTTGTTATATGTATACATAGTCGTTAGCAACCAGGATAAATTACGTTGCCGTTTGCATTAAAATGACACCGGCATGCCAACATATTTTGCTTGTAAATTACGTTTTTATTACTCGCTTTTTATCCTTTTTGCTATACGGTAATTTAATATACATGGTTTACCAAATATTTAACCTTTGGTTTCGGATGAGGACTAAAATCATTTGTTTTAACTAGTTCAATATATTTGAAAATACTTTAGGTTTTGGTTGTAGATTACACGATCTTAGAGTCAGCCGAAATTTTAAGCATTATTTTTTCGCTGATCCCTGGCTTCGCGGCATCACAGGCCCTGAATGAAACCGTGATCACGCGAGCATGAGAGAGATATTTTTTTTTTGTGTGAGCTAAGTTTTTTTAAATTGTAAATTAAATATGTGATTGCGTTTCACCTCAATCTAGCCTGATGAAAAGCAAATCGAAACATTTCTATCCAGACTTCTTTATGTATCGCCATAATAAACCATAAAAAAATGGCTATGTTACTCTTGAAGGTTTCGTCGAAACAAAATAAAAAAATATCATATATTTTCTCTTTATAATATTAGTATGGACTAGTGTGGATTACATTAATAGTTATTTTTTGGCTAGGTATTGTTGAACTTCGTGATTTCCAACGATGTTGCTAATTTTTTTCTTTCTCCTTTTTAGGTACGTCCCTGAATATTCAGCTACGTGGTCCTTTCGTGAGTGCATCTGTGGAATCTTTCTTCGAATGGTAACAGTGGCGTGTTAAATAATTGGGTATACATATCATAATCCATTTGGTACTAGTATTATCATCTATCTTAGTGCTAATTTTAGACTTATAGACATACTTATATTCTACACAGAAAGTTACACTTTAACTTAAAACCTTTTATTTAATACAACTATAATAATGTATAATATTTAATCAAAAGCGTAACTTACCTAATCTAACCTCGCAGGGTTTTCTATTAATAATGATTTTAATTAAGTAAGTTACTGGGTTTAGAATGTTTCTTTCGTTATAAAAATATATATACTTAAACTGAAGAACTCAATGCCATACATTTGTGTGGTTTGATGTAACACACATGCACTTCTCAAAATGAGAAATTCTCAAAATGTCAGACCCCCATTTGTGTTTGTTCACGCATTGTTTTTAGTCGGACCCGAAAAGATGGCGAAGTAATTTATATTCAACATAGTATAAGAGCGCAGATTTAGGAGGCTTCAACATTCTGAAAACAGATAACAAAATCCATGCTAATGTGAGCCGACGTTGCGAGTTACATATTCACCGGTCGCCTTGACTACCTGCCGCCTACGGCATCTCGATACTATCTACTCCACTCCACGTCTCATTACGTTACACGCGTAAAATTTAGGCCGTGATGTCGTTAAATCGACGTAATGGTGTTTACTAGAAGGCAATTGTGCCGGCACTTTGTCTTTAAAAGGTTTTAGCTACTTGCACTCGAGTGACACGTTTTTCTTGGAAGTAAACGGAAAATGTTGATCATGGCCGGCTATTCTTTGTAATGATCGTTAACTTCTTCGTATTTCATTCCTTGTTCGCGAAGTAATGTAGATGTCGCAGCCAACTGGTTAAAATAGCCGTTCAATCAAACAGCTAGTCCTTTGACTGAACAACGCCATTAAATCACTTTGTTATCATAATCAGTTGTTTAGCCGACTCGTTGACTGCAACGTTCAACACTACAGCTAGACGACGGTTAGCCAAACTGGTTAAATGGAAATTAACTAGGGTGACCATTCGTTAGTAATTTGAAAGAATAGGAAAACTTTTTGAAAACTGAATCGTAGCTTGATATACTGTTATATAATACGAATGCCGCATTTTCTTGAAATGAATTATTATGGCTCCTCCACACTATCCACGAACTCTAACAGATGCCGATACAAATAAACGTGTATTGCGTAGTTTGTATATATGAGCTTTTTTACCACAAGGCAAACCAGCGATGTACGTCGAAATTGCCAAGTTCGGTCCATCAAATGTATAGCCGGCATAACTCCCAAACAACTGTTAGAGAAAATGGAAAAATATTTATTTGGGCTCAATGCCAGTGGTAACCTTCTGGATGGTGGAAAATTGCGCCATGGTGGCAATATATGCCACAAATACTATTTTTCATATTTTAGCCATAGAAACGGACCATCCTATATGCTTACCGCAAATGTCATGCGAAGGCACTAAGGGACACATGGCCTTGACAGCAACAGGCAACAAACAGGCTTGACGTCAGGCAGGTTGCCGTTTATAAACTCATCTCACATCCAAAGCTCCACACTCTTGTCGAACAGTTTGCTAAACTCTGGCGGATTCGGTATACATTGCTGCTTATTCATTGCGGTAAATAAAAGCACTGATACTAACTACGCAATGTTCACGCATTCGCGTCGACATGTGTCTGACTTTGTCGACAGTGTGGATCTGGCATAAAGTGTTTTTAAGAGCGACTATTTCTCATTTTTGCAACATGTCGTCGCCAGACAGCCTTTATCGACAACGAGTCAGGAATTGCAAAGTCATATTTTCTCTACAACTTGTGCTTATTTAGCCGTTTCTCGCACACACTCAAAGACCCACATCAAGTCCCTTTGAACAACTAAACACTTCCCACTTACTAAACATCTCACATATTGCAATGTCACCATATTGGAATTTGTTATGTGTGCGTAGGTATAACGTAGACGAGTGGTGTGTCATTGTGTTAAGTGGCCAGAGTAATTTGAGAGACGACGAATTGATTGAGACTGCGGCCTTGGCAATTGGGAGGAATTGAAAGGAGGTATTGAAAGTCGGCATGACAACTTCTAAGATTCTCTTCAGCCCAGATTGTCCAATCCGCAAAATGTCCAATTCGCAGAATGTCCGTCCAGTCAGCTGCGTTTGTAGCGAGTGTGCCCGTTACAAATAGTAGTACTAATACTAGTAGTCAGCGTAGATGGCGCTAGGCAGTCGTAAAAGTCACGTCAGATGCCTTTAGGCGAATTGACAGTATACAGCCAATAAAAAAAAGATCGAATATTAAGCCAATGACAAAACAGTCATTCAATATGTCGAAAATTATTGAAATAGCGACAAGAATACGAGTATTCATTGACACTAATAAAATGGCGTGAATGAGCAGAGCAGGTCCGAGCGTTTCTGGATGGAAGAGCAGTATTTACTTAGTTCAGTCCACTGGTGTGTATTGAAGTGGCTAATATTTCTTATGAATACACGAAGGCGGTCGCAATCACTGCGCATTGCGTGCCTACACCAAGGACAGGGGTGTTTCATTAGGTTATGTTCAAATACAAGCGGCTCGTCCCGGCTTCGCTCGGGTAAAATTATAATAAATTATACACCTAAACCTTTCTCATTAATCACACCAATAGAGGTGAAAACCGCATGAAAATCCTTGCAGTAGTTTTTGAATTTGTTAAAAATCCGTTTCCCGTGGGAATTTCAGGAAATCCCTTCTTAGTGCTCCCCTACAATCCCCAGGGAACCTGAATATTCTTTGAAAAGTACTTATATACGCTACTTACATTTGTATTGGGACTAATAAAGTTTTAACAAGTTTAATTCTCATTGTGTAACAAGCAAAGTATACACTTTGTTCCGATTGTTACATTTGTATAGAGCGTAGACTAATTTATTTAAATGTAGAAAGCGAACTTGCAAAAACACCCGAAACACAAAATTACCGTTCTAATTAACTTTTTCTGATTTTCTCTCGGCCATTCGAAAACAATTCATCACTGTCATAATTAGAAATGTTCAAAGAAAAAACCGGTCAAGCGCGAATCCGATTCGCGTACCAAGAGATTTATAGGTCTGTTGAAAATTACTATTTTTAGGGTTCCATAGCATACAAACTTGGAATAAATACATAAAGATTTTTATCTTATGCCCGCTATACACTATCGCCGAACTTAAGACAGATGCTGACGTGAATGAAGAGAACATTGCGTAGTTTGTACGAGAGCTTTTATTTACCGAATTGAAAAACCAGCGATGTATCCCAAATCCGCCTAAGATTGGCGAACTGTATCACGATAGTGTACTCGTATAGCCGGCATCAAACAGACACAAATTTTTTTATTGAGTGCCTATATACAATATATTATATTAGTTCTAATTAGGTAAAATCAGTATTTATATTACCTATACGGTCTAAATGCTCTGTGAAAGACAGCTGATTGAACTTACAAAACGGTAAGTTATTGTCCTAGTAATGGTAGTAATTCAAACCTAGTAATTTCGACTTTTCAATTTATTGTACCTAGTCATAAATTACGTAAACGGACATGTGAAAAGTTGACGTTCTGCGAACAAGCCTTTTTAAATACTACAAGCCTGTAAACAAGTATCGACGTAACCTCTTCTTCAAAGTGCCCATCTCATTCGTTAGTGTTGCAATAAAAATGCAAATTTCCAATGCACGTTTAGCTTTTAGCGACGCCATGTCGACATTTTGTAATTACTCTACTGACATATACAAAGTTTATAGATTAAAATGCACAATTTAACAATTTTAATAGCCACTGGACTTTACGAGTAATCCTAACTAATATTATAAGATAAGTTTGTTTGTTACCTCTTCATGGTCTATCTACTTAACCAAACTTATTACTTTCAATTCAAAAAAATAAATAAAAATAATTGCTCCTGTGGAAAAATTACGCGGTTTATAGTTTTGTGTAGCGGTTCACAAAATCCCTACTAAGTTCCCCAACAGATTCCCCGAAAATATTGGACCATCGTACCATAATCCATGTCTCGTTTCCTTATGAGGTTTTAATTTCCACCTTACTTCTCAGTATTGTATTAGAAACCCCATTTCTCTAAGAGATCGGATGTCTCACTATAGATTAGATTACTTGACCTAGTTTGGTCAGCGTGAGGGGTTTTAAGGCTGTTTACACATTGAACTTTCTCGAAGATCTGTAAGGACTGAATCAGTACATCCACTTCAATATTCATTGCAATTTCACTGCTAAGCTGTTGAGTTAAACCAGATCGCTTCGTGAATAAGGCGCTGTAGTGCAGGAAATAAATGTATTTTATATTTCTATACTCATTCTATTTCGCACACGTGTCACCTCGTTAGAGCTCTGTTTGATTAATTGTATTATTCATCAATGTCTCATCAGTCTTTACGCAGTTTTCGTTGTATTGTCTCATGTCGGCACTCTTAGAAGGCGGCGATCGCGAAGTCATATCAAATATCTACTCAATTTTATAAGTATCAGCGTTTTGTATGTGTTCATGGTAACATGCATCTAGATTCAACCAATCGGGAAATTAGAGCATTTGAACAAGAGGACTAGGTAAGCAGATCATTGACACAAGTAAACTGATGGGGAAAATAGATAGATCGTAACGGAAACAGAAGTAGACGGATTGGGAAAAAAATTACAGTCTGGGAAAGTAGAATAAATATTACATATAACAAAGACCCATAAAATTATAAAAATACAAAAATTATCAAAATACATAAATACACCCCACATTTCCAGAGCAAGATCTGCTGTATCCTAACGGCAGATGCAACTATAGATTAAAATCACTTGACCTAGTTCACGGCACGAGGGTGATAAGGCGGTTTACACACGACACGGTTAATGAAATGTATTGACAGACGATCTCTCTCTCTCTCTCTCGTCTTCGTATGTTCCTGGTTGTATTCGAGGCTGTGACGCCGTGAAGCAATATAAGCGTAAAATTAAACCTTAAAATTTTGAAGATTCAGCTGTGATTTTATAAACTCATTTGGGATATTGATGCCTATCAGCTACAAAGATTATGTGTATATTTGCCTCGCACGACATCCACGGGAGGATAATGGAGATTTCCCATTCAAGGGCGGAATCATGCGCGCATATACATATATGTACATATTTATGGACGATATTTCGCTGAAAACATTTTTTTCACCACGCTTTGAAACTGTTGACTTAATTCCGAACTGTGAAAGATGTAAAACTAAAATTCTTTATTAGAAAAAATAAAGGATAAAGGATGAATTCAGTACACTATTTATTGGCGTACCAATGGTAGTAGGTACCTATAATTTGATATTGAAGGGTTTCAAAGCGCAGGTAAACAGACAGTTGCACAGCTTCTGCAGCTTGTTCCATCCAACTATCTTTATCTTATTTGTAATATGTATGAATTGGCAAAAAATATTGTATCAATTTCGTATTGACAAAGATTTTTATATTTACTACGAATGTCTGTCATTGACAAGGTTCTTACTATGATGCAACCATGATTCAAGAAAATCTATTCACCTATTAGACGATCTGACATTTAATAGATGGATAGATTTCGATTAGACGACTCTTTTCTATTTGAGTTTGGATTGTAAATTAATCTATTGTTATAACCTCAATGAATGCCGCGCCTTCATTCTCATCACTAATGATTTTAGACCTATCTTGTTTGCTTTTTCATCAATACTGTTGACTCATTTTGAACGATAACATTGCCGGAATGGTACTAACCATAAGTTTGTTAAACGTCGACGGCTATTTGACGTCTGTCGGACAGAATAATATATAAACGTTGATATTAGTTGTTCCCTTTCTCATCTGATGCCGGCCATTAATTATCGCTGTGAAGTTTGCTGAACTTTGCGAAGTTGTTGGCATCATCTCATCTGCTAGAAAAGAGCTCACGGTTTCCAAACAGCTGAACACACATTTTCCAATAGCTAATAAATATAAATATATTAGAGCGAATTACACAGATTAAGCTAGCCCCAAAGTAAGTTCGAGACTTGTGTTATGGGATACTAACTCAACGATACTAGATTTTATAACAAATACATATATAGATAAATATCCAAGATCCGGGCCAATCAGAAAAAAAAATCAGAAAAAGATCATTTTCCATCCTGACCCGACCGGGGATCGAACCCGGGACCTCTCGGTTCAGACGCAAGCACTTTACCACTTCGCCACCAAGATCGAGCTAAGAACATTCTCGATTAAATTCTCTTTTAACTAAAAAAAAGTAGATGAAAACCGGTTCAGCTGTGGCTTCTATACTGGAACGGACAGACACACATACAGACACGTTGTATTGTACGTATACACAGACCTTCTAACTCGTCCTGTGGTTACAAAGAATTCCCCATGTCGTATGAACGCGATAAACTCAAAAACTACCGGACAGATTTTTGTACGGTTTCCATTAGATAGTGTGGTTCCTGAGGAAGGTTTGGTTTATTATGGTTTTACTCGAGCGAAGTCGGAACGAGCCGCTAGTGTCATATAATTTTCTATTTGATACCCTCCACGCGTTCATACATGGATCCCTCATCGAGGCGAGCTCGGCTCACACTTGACGTGAGTTTTTATTCGTACAATGATATTATTTTTAAAATATTAAAAATACAGAATGATTGTGCTAGTGTTTTTATAACGTGTTTTGATTTTAAAAATGTTCACTGGCAGCTTGCAAATGCAATAAGTTCTTTCTGACGATAATAAACGTATATTGACACTGACGACCAAAAGCGTTTATTGAACGTTGTGCTTTCAAGAAACGCTTGTGTCAAAAATGTACATTTTGTGAAAAACTTACTTCATGTGTGACCACCAAAAGTAGGTCATTCCGCCCCGCTTAGTTCGGGCTTACGGGCTTCGGGCTTACGGCCATGTGTGTGTGTGTGAGATGTAGCAAAGTTCACATGATGAGATTAGCAACGTCGCGAAGAAGTTAAGGTTCGGAGTTACTAACTTGACTATACGTACTTATTCATAATCTTGTTTGAAACGGTGGTCCAGTAGGTCCCTAGTTCGAATCCTACTCGTGCCACAAGAGTTTGTATACCTACTAATCTGACTCATTCTATTATCTATTAATAGAATGAGTGAATGTGACCACCAATGAATAGTGAAGGAAAACAAAATCACAAGCACAAGATCTACTAGACGGATTGTCATGAAATTTGGTACCCGGGTACCAATAATCTAGAATAACACATAAGCTATTTTTTATCCCGAAATTCTCACGGGAGCGAAGCCCCGGAGCGCAGCTAATACTAATAAAAAATAAGTGCCAAAATAATCATTTCAATGTCTTCATTGATAGTTATTGAAGATGGGCAATAAGGGTTCACAGGCACATACATATATTTTTTACTAATGTTTTTATTTTCTACGGCGAATACCGAACGCGCCAGTAAACGGCGTGAAGAACCTTTAAGTTCTATGGTCTTGCTTGGTATTTATGGTTAGGTTGAAGCAGTCATAAAATGACCATAAATAAAGCCACATTCCATAAATTAAATGGTGCTTCCTAGCAAAACCAGTGGAGATTTACGACTTTATGCAATTCATCAACTAGACAAGTCTTCCAATGAATTATGGTCAAATATTTCATAGCATAGATATAAGTGGATTTTCTGTTTGTAGCTATAAATTTCATAGATTCCGACGTTGTCTGACATATTTTATAGTGTTTGATTTTGCTACTATAGAAATGTCATAGGCTGTTATTTCTACTACTACTCTTCTAACGTATGACTGAGTGTTAAACCAACTGGAGAGCACGCAAATTTTTATGCCAAAAGATGTCTCTTTGCGCATTGCTAAATACTTAAGCTCTCTCTCTCATTCTTGCGTATTCCCGATTACATTCGTGGGCGCTGAAGACGCAATGCCTATGGATCAGCGTTACTATATCAATGTTAGTAATAATATACTTGAAAAAAAAAACTTTAACACTTAAACACTACTCACAAATTTTAACCGGTATGGCCGCGTACTTATGCCAGAGGAGAACGCGTGCAAGAAGCCTCCGCGGTTGATTTAATACTCAATTTAAAAATGAAATTATTTATTCAGAGATCGCATTAATTTTATCACTTTGGTTAGCTCTCGTGGGAATTTCGGGATAAAAAGTGCCCTTTGTTTTTCCAGGTTATATTCTACCAAATTTCATAACAAGCCATTCAGTAGATTTTGCGTGAAAGAGTATACCTATATATGCATCCTCACAAACTTTCGCATTTATAATATTAATAGGATTTCATCTAAAAGCTAGCAACTATGAACTAACGTTTATATAAATCACCAATAAAGAGTCGTGACAAAATGTCGCATAAACTCGGACGAAAAGGCACTGTGATTAACATTCTTATAAGTGGTTTTCCTTGTATTCCCTGCCACCTGGCGTTAAATATTCCTGTAGGTGTGAGCTCCATGCATTTGCATCGAGCTCCTCAGTGCTTTCGCATTTGTAAACTACGCTACGTTTCTAGCGTAGATTATACCTATCAATGGTCCTAAACCTATGCAATTTCATTGAAAATTCGACTCTATTACCACAGCATATTTTTTTTCCCTATATTAGAAGTAAAATAAATTTAAATATTTTTTCCCTTAAGAAATAAATATGTGTAAGTACAACTAATTTTGGTGAAAATCGTCCAGCCAGATGCGCTTTTTTTCTGCACTCAGATTAAGAACCATGTCCCATTGCTCGTTCATGCTTTATTGCGAGGACGCAGTACGTTGTGGCTTCATTGTGTCTATAGGGTTTGACACTGACATGCGTTGACGTACGTCGAAACTTCATACAATTTGTACGTTGTTCTGTGTTGTCGGAAGTCAACACGACGGAGGACGACGCAGCGCAACTGAGCAATGGCAATGGCTCTAAGGTTCATGGAATTAGTAGGTAATCTGTCGAAGTACTTATTACATCCATGCTAAGGTTACAGTTGTTATATATGTAGCAGTTACTTATACCACACTATAATACAGTTGACTGCATGTCAAGTTATGCATACATCTTACAGCCGTCGCAGTGATAAGGGCGCAATTGCAATGAATTTTGCTCGATTGATGTGCTGTCGTGTAGTGTACCTATTTTATGTCGGCAGATTCACGTGGGAGATTGCCGCTAAGTGTTGCCCCAAAGTCGTCGATTCATCCTAATTACATCATGTATTTCGCATTGACGATAAACTAATTGTCAATAAAATTTATTACTGCCGGCGTGGGTAGTTTATTTTCATGCATACTGTACATCAGTAAAGTTTGTGCCGCTGTACAACAAACTACATTCGTTAAATATACTTCGCGAATCTCTATGTACAGACGACACACCAACTTATTCAATTTAATTTCTAATTCTAACGTAGGTATTACCAGGGCATAAAGAAAAGTATGTTGACATGATATCGGCTGATAACTACACATAGCAAAATTTGTATTGCTTTGCTAGTGACGTAAGCGAAAGACTTAGAAAAACTTCAGTCTTGGCCCACGTGTTGACTTGAGGCATAAAATATTGAAATGAGAAAAATTTTATAGCGTTTTAAATCCAATTTGCTCAGACCACCCTGAGCTGCCATAATGAAATCCTATTACATTATTAACGCTTCTGAACCCACAAACGAGCTATTTTACAACTAATTCCATCTATCAACACCGATACAGACGCATTATTCAACCGCAAACATATTAAACCAATGGCGTGCTACGCGCACATATCGTTCGTTCACCCACACTTTATCGTATCGTAAACTGAATGGATTAGACCGAGAGCTTAGGTCTGAATAGACATTGCAACTTGCATCTTAGGTATTAGGTACTCGTGTTGCTAACGAAAGGTAATGCATCTTCAGATTTTATTCGAGTCGCTTAATGCATCTAACATGACTTCGACTACCCCCGCGCCTAGTGGCAAGTAATCGCATATACACTAGTAAACTCAAGCTGTCAACCAGTGTGCAGGTTTCCTCACGATGTTTTCCTTCACCGGAAGCAAGTGGCTACCTGTATAGAAGTTTATACGGTTTAACTTGAAATTGACTGTACAAGAAACTTCGCTCTGTGACAGTGTTTTCAGATATATATTTGTCATTGTGCACACATGTTTCTTGTACAGATATGTCGTAGAATATAATTATATGCAAAGTTAGAACACTTGTGAAGTTGTGACCTATTTTAAATGCAATTGCGTAACTTTTAATTCTGATCTTGAAACGTGACACGTGAAAGTTTTAATCAAATATGAATGTGACTAGAGTTTTAATATCAATATTAAATAGGACCTCTTCATAAACACTAGGCGTTAAAGAGTAATCGGGTCAAGCATTGGAATGTTTAATGGATTCAAATACCGTTAATATGTATAATGAAATTTGAATTTAAATCGTTTGGAAAATTTTGTCAAGAGCAGTGCGATCTCATACCTTCATATGGTTTGAAGCTCTTTCGATTATACCGATGAGCACCAATGAATGGTCCCCATTAGTTATGCCATTCACTCCCGACCTCCATTGAGTTTTCTCTTATATGCGTAACGATATTGAATTACGGCCTGTTAATAGGCCTTTACCGAAAATACTCTGTTACGCTTTAGGCTACACGGGGAGCCGGGGATGGGAAATAATTGAATTTTTGTGCGCCGATCCGGATTGCTGTTTTTTGCACATTCTATGGGGGGGAAATGAAGTGGATTAGGGATTAGTTAAAAGGTGTGTGGCTCCCATCCTAGGATAGGACCATATCCCTCCATGGATGTCGTACGAGGCGAATGAAGGACATAAAATAAAAGGTTGGTCATGTCACGCCCGGGGCGCGTCAAGTTAACTGAGGAAGCTGCCGGGTATCTCTCCTTCCAGTCATTTAATCGCAATTCCCGCTGACTAACTGACATAATACATAAATACAATATCGATATACCTAGGTAGGTAAGTGTATAGGTATAAATTCCCATGAAAACAGTCACCACTGACATATTGATCAATTTTCACAGAATATATAAAACATACCTTTCGCCTAATTTGGCGTCTATACCCATTGTCTATTCTTGCACAACTGACCCAATATCGTGCCAGCTATGGATAATCGCTAAAAAGTTCACCAAACTATGGCGGATTCGGCATACATTGCTGGTTTTTCATTGAAGTAAATAAATGCTTTCATACAAAGTACGCAATGTTCACGCATTCGCGTTGGAATCCGTCTTAAGTTCGGCGATAGTGTGTTGCCGGCGTAAAACTATGGCGCTGTATGAATATGTAATAGCAGTTTCCATATAAAGATCGACTGGATTGAATTCGATTCGATTTTCGTGAGCGCCTACTTTTGATTTATCGATTTTGAAGTTAAGTCTGTATTAGGTAGGTATCAATATTTATTTATATTTGTAAGCGATGTTTCTCTGGTTATTTTACGATTATCGACTCGATAAAACCAAATGTTTAATCGCTTACAACTCGATATAGTCAGCGATCGAGACAGACATCAGTTGATTGAAAACTTAGTTAAATACATTATCTATCCCTTTAATAGATTATTATTTATCCTGCGGCTTCAACTGCAAATTTCCCACGGGAAATGTATTTTTTCCCGGAATGAAAGTAGCCCAATGTCCTTCTCCGTACTTTTAACTACATATATGAATTTCAAGAAGAATACTGAGTAGACACACAACGGTAACAAACTTACTCTCGTATTTATAATAGGTTATTATTAATGCATATGCAATGGTAATAGGCATTTGTATAAGTATATTTGGGATGGATCTTGCTCTGAAAATAAATGATTTATCATAGTGATCTACGCGTCGCTAATAGAGACGAATTCGCAACGTTAACATGGTGTGGTGTTGTCAGTATGTTCAACAACACTGATATTCGTCTTTCACACCGGTGGTGCGGCGCCGTTTCACGCTTCCGGTCGCCGGGTGCCGGGCCTACCGCCGCCATGTTACGTGTCGGTGACTATAATTTATGATTCGCCAGGATATTTCAGCCACATTATATAATTCGAATCTCAAGATCAAAATGAGCGTGTATATATATACTGATATCTGCCTAACAACATAGGAAGCAGGCGTGTATATGTAATGTATGAAAGTTCACGGACTTGTCTGTCCTGATTCACAATTTCAAATGAAACAGATAATAAATAGCTGTAATCTGAAATACGAGACTTCTTATTTCTTTCACCAGTCTCTCGCAATTTTTTTATATAGTGTCCATAAGAACAGTTATAGAACGATTGTGGCGAAGAATGAATAATTTTGAATTGAGACAGTTTTGAAATCGTGCATTTAGACATATGAGTTTGTATCTATCTTAGGTCTCATTGGGTAATAAAAAAGTCAATGATTGAATGAAGCACACATTTTATACAATTTAGATACTGACTGAAATATCTTTCGTTCCCATAAAGAAAATCTCCTGGAAAACTGTTATTATAACTTCATATTATTTCAAATTTAATTACAGTATCACTTGAATAAGTTCAACAAAGTATGGCGCGATATAACACTGGACAGAGTGTTATCTATAAGTTACTCTTCAATTTTTGTGCTTTTTTGCTTATTGTGTTATACTCCTACAACAATAATTTACAAGAGTAAATTATTTTTATGAATAACTTTTGCATTGTCATCATTTGACGACCTCGGTGGCGTAGTGGTAAAGTATTTGCCTCTGAACCGAGAGGTCAGGTCATGGTGGAAAATCTTTTTCTGATTGGCCCGGGTCTTGGATGTTTATCTATAATGTATTTGCGTTATAAAATTTAGTATCGTTGAGTTCCCATAACACAAGTAGTATCCCATAACACAAGTTTCGTACTTACTTTGGGGCTAGCTCAATCTGTGTGATTTGTCCGTATATATATATATATATGTCGTCATTTGTTAGGGGAAAGCGTTGACACCCTATCAGGATACGGGCAGTCGGCAGCACGTGGGCACAGCTCAATCGATACACCATTCCCTTTTCATGATTCACATAGTGCCTATATACAAAGTGATAAATGTTTTATCTCTGTATGGTATCAGGATACATGCAAAATTTCATATAATCACTGACTCGTTACGTTCTTTAGCGTAATAGGCTAGGCAAACAAGCGTGCGGGTTGCCTAATTGTAAGCGAACATTGCAATTCCCGATGAGATTAAATTTACTACCCTTACAAATTATTAAAAAGTGAGTCTGAATTCAGAGTCTGTCTGTCGATATGAATTGATGGATGGATTTTTGTGCGGTTTTCACCAATAGTTTGATTCTAGATGAATCTCACACAAAATGCTATATTTTGCTATATTTTTCCCCTGGTCTTTGGACCCTTTAGCAAATTGCACTTTTCGCAAAATGTACAGTTGCCCCTTTCCCAAAATGTCCCCTGTTAACAAATTGAAATATCAAAGCAAAATGTATAAATTTGGACTTTTATGTTTTCCAAGTACCCTCATGACAGAAAGGGACATTGCGACGATGCGCAAGGGACGTGTGGCTAAAAGCATTACATTAAAATTTCATTTCAAAACGTTTGACGGTCCAGGTTGTCAATATTTTAATTACAACACAATGGCCGTGCGATCCCACTGGGCTTGATCGGAAATTCATTCCGCTAATTGCGAGTCCGGGACATGGCGGAACAATGGCAATTATTAATGTTAAATCGACTACGGCTCGATGCTTTAATTGAAATCATCGATTCAATATTTGAATATTCGATTTAATGCAAGATGTTTATGTTCGTCACGTTCCTTACTTATTCGCGTGGTTCTTGCTCTAGAACTGCATATCCTCAGGTGGATGACACTATCAGCGAACTGAGACAGGTGCCGACGCGAATTAATATAAATTGCGTAGTTTGCATGTGAGCTTTTAGTTACCGCAAGGCAAAACCAGCGATGTACGTCGAAACCGTAAAATTTGGTGAATTAAATAATATATCGCAAACAAACTACACCATGTATTCGCGTCGCACCCTTCTAATTTCGCTGATAGTGTTTTAAAAGATTTGCGCATACGACACCAAATTATTCTGACCAAACTGCAGGGTCACACAAAAATAGATAGTATAACAGGCGAGTTATTGAAAATTCAAGTTGGACCGACCATTCGTAAAATATCGGTTCACCCTTTGAATTATTCAGAAATCGTACCCCCGCTATTTCGGGGTCGTACTGTAACTAATTTATGTGCGTGCTGCGCTAAATGTTTAAGTTGTTTTGATGTTTTAATAATGAGGTCCCCTGTTGATTGGATTGCTATATGGTTTGTGGGTCACGGAGAAAGTGGCTAGGAATTTTTGGCAAGCCTCATTAATCAAGAACTGTTAATAAATAAATGTCTACCTACAGAAGAAAGACACACATTGAATTAGCTCCAAAGTAAGAGACGGGCTGGTTCTGACATATTCGTAACTAGTTGAAAAGCTATGATAGGGACCAACACTGTTTATGAAAGATTTTTTCGGCATTTCTGCTCATCAGTGGTCGTTGCGAAATGCTGGCAGTTTATCGCTTTTTTATAAGTACTATATAATTTGAAATTTGATGCGAAAAAGTGCCTGTAAAGGTCTAATTTCTGAATGTCTTTGATTTTGGTGGAAAAAATGACCTTTGCTCGAAACCTATATAATTATCCTTCCTCACACATGTTAGTTATTGACTAGAGTTTTTTAAAACATTCTCTTTCTCTCTTCCCCAGCACTCTGGTGTCATGGAAGATATTCCGAGAGGAGTTGAACAACGTGCACCCAATATCCTCCGGTCTGGAGACGATGGCGCTAAAGACGACAATAGATCTGACATGCAACGACTTCATATCCAACTTCGAGTTTGATGTCTTCACGAGGTAATTATTTATTTATGTAAAGGTTATTGCACTTAATAATACATTTGATGATACAATAGGTATGAGTTTATGGCAAGCATTGTCTGCCAGTTTTCGTTTGGAGAAGGTGATAGACGGGTTGGTAAGGTAGAGAAACAGATTTAGGATTTTATTGATTAAGATAGTTTACAGTTCACCATATGCATCATGCATCGTCAACATGTTTACAGCAGTCTATCCGCCACAATCTTCCTCAAAATGCGCATTAGAAGAATTCGTACAATCATCAAAATCTTTACATAAAAGTATCCGCAACCGTTTTACTTTTTGAGGCTCATGCCGGCTCCTGTCATCGAACAGTTTGCCATACTTTGACGGATCCGGTATACATTGCTGGTTTCCAGTACGACATAAAAGCTCTCATACAAATGACGCAATGTTCATGCATTCGCCTCAACATGTGTCCTAGTTCGGCTACAGTGGATTTCATTCGTAATCTCATCATTGTCATGTAGTCTTAAATGTGAAGAAATAACAATTTTTTGATTGATTTCCAGGCTATTCCAACCGTGGAGCACCTTACTCCGCAACTGGCAGCTGCTAGCGGTGACACACCCAGGCTACGTAGCCTTCTTGACCTACGACGAGGTGAAGGCTCGCCTACAAAAGTACATACACAAGGCTGGCAGTTACGTGTTTCGGTGAGTTGAGTTTATGTCGTATACTTGACTGTACACTTCTGAATAACGAAATGCAATGAATTATTCTATATACATCTCCACATTATACAGATGTGTTTTTTTTGTAGCTATCTGGTCCCACAGCTGGGCAAAAGCCACCGTTTTCTATTTCCAACCACTTCTATCACTCGCCAGTTATTGAATTCGGATGTGTAAGTTTCGTAATTTTTTGTTTTAGGAACGCTAACGGGTTAATAAATTACATCGCGAAATTGTTTAAAGACAGTCAATATGTAAAAATCCATCATTTTTAATAACTAATACATAATATATAATAGTTCCAATAACGCAGTAATTAAAGTCCTCGTGAAACTTAATGATTACATTTCGAAAATAAAGAGCATGTACAAAACAAGAATTTATTTATTTATTTGTTCATAAACACTCTAAAACTACATACAAAAATAATGTAAAATATCCCTTAACAGGTTTATACGTACATCTAATTCGATAGGTAGTCTATATTATAAACTAAACTATACACTAAGTCGCATGACACATGATTGAATATCTGATGAGAAAATGTTTTTAGGTTATCCTGTACGAGGCTCGGGCAATGGGCGATAGGCTATGTGACGGTGGACGGAGAGATACTGCAAACGATACCGCAAAACAAAAGTCTGGTGCAAGCGCTGCTCGACGGGTATAGAGAGGGATTGTAAGTTGAATTCATTTCGTTTTCTACTGTTAGTAGTTTGTAGCTTTGAGAAATTTTTCTTTGCTCAGCGAGCCAAATAAATATCTCGAATCCCCATTCTAGAATTTTCCACTCCTTCCTATTTTGCGCCATTTGTGAAATACTACACAATTTAAATTGTATTATCCTACTTCGCCGACAGACAGGGTCGTCATGTAAGGTCTTTCGTATCTAGAGTTCTTGTTTCATTTAACCCGTAACAAAAAAAAAGACCATGCTGTAAACCGTTGTGGAATTCCCTCATCGGAATAATGCACTGCCATCGAAACTTAAACGCGTATACAAAATTTCAGCTCAATCGGTTGAAGATAACTGTTTCAAAATTGAGTTGCAAGATTCCATTCCACCCGAACATAGTCATACATACAAGAACATTGCAGGGGGCAGATAGAGCTATGAGTTACGAAGTTAGCTGTAGGTATAGCAGGTTTTCGGTGGTTTAAAAAAGTTATATATTGTCCCTTTTCAGCTACCTATATCCGGACGGTCGCGATATAAACCCGGACCTAAGCAGTGCGATTATATCACCGGCCGAAGATCACATCACTGTCACACAAGAACAGTACGAATTGTATTGTGAAATGGGTACGTAAAATAGACCTTATTATCTAGGTGGTACAGTTGCAATTTTGAGAGAACATATGTAAATGGTAGTGTAAAAAGAACCGTCACACTAGGCAATAGAACGCAATTTTGATTGCATAAATTAGGTTGAAAATAGTGATATAATATTAGCCGAAGACTACGTGAGTATCACACAAGAGCAGTACGAATTGTATTGTGAAATGCGTACGTGAAATAAACCTTAATATATATAGGTGATATGGTGCAATTTTGAGAGAAGATATAAATATGTAAATGGAAGTGTAAAAAGAACCTTTACATTAGGCAATAGAGAGCAAATTTGATTGCATAAAATAGTTTGAGACTAGTGAAACAATATCAACAGCCGAGAACCACATCACTGTTACATAAGAGCAGTACCAAATTGTAAAATGGGTATGTAAAATAGACCTTAATATTTAGGTCATACAGTTAGATTCACCTAGAAAAACCCCTCTGTGGCAATGATCTTCATGCCAGTCTGCTACACTGGTGGTCCCAGGTTCGATCGCCGGTCAGGTCAAGATTAAAAATGTTCTTTTTCAGATTGACCTATGGCTCTTGGATGTTTATCTATACATGTACATATTATAAAATATAGTGTCTTTGAGTATCGTAGAGTATAATTTTAAAGCTAACACAAACTGTGTGATTTGCACATATATATGAATTTATTTCATATATTTCAGGAAGCACGTTCCAGTTATGTAAAATCTGCGCGGAAAACGACAAGGACATTAGGATAGAACCGTGCGGACATCTGTTATGTACACCTTGCTTAACCGCTTGGCAGATTGTAAGTACTTGTTATTAATATCCTATAAATATTGCAAATGTGAAAGTTTGTGTGTATGTTTGTAACTAATCTGTTGGACGGATTGTTATGAAATTTGTTACACGGGTAGAATATAATTTTTATTCCCAAATTCTAATAATTATATAAATTTAGAAAATAAGCAAAAAAAATAAGTTGACAAAATTATGTAGCCGAGTGGAAATCGAACACCGGCTCTTGCATTACCGGGATTAATATTATGCCAGCTCCACACAGTAATCGAACTCGGACACATGCCGACGCGAACGCGTGAACGTTGCGCACGTTGCTATGAGTGTTTTTATTTATCGCAACGAAAAAAACCAGCAATGAATACCGAATCCGCCAAAGTTATGGTGAAATGTTCGACGACAGTATGAAGACGGCATTAGATTTGTAGATTTGTTAAAAAGCATATGTGACACGTATAACGAAACCGTGTAAGGTAGGCTACTCACACACTGTAGGGTCTAAAGAAGGAAATGCACGTATTTAATAGAAAAGGAAGATCGTCCTACATCTCTTCCTTTTCTGTCCCTTAAAATCGGAGCGTGTGTAGCTTAAACTGTACGATTTAAACTGTACGAATGTGATTATAGTGTGTTATTTATTACACGCAGGACTCGGAAGGGCAGGGCTGCCCGTTCTGCCGCGCGGAGATCAAGGGCACGGAGCAGGTCGTCGTGGACGCCTTCGTGCCGCCGCATCGTCTGCACGACCGGTGCGGTGCTCACCAGGCCAGACGATACCACACCAGACAGTACCAGACCAGACCAGACGATACCACACCAGACAGTACCAGACCAGACCAGACGATACCACACCAGACAGTACCAGACCAGACCAGACGATACAACACCAGACAGTACCAGACCAGACCAGACGATACCACACCAGACAGTACCAGACCAGACCAGACGATACCACACCAGACAGTACCAGACCAGACCAGACGATACAACACCAGACAGTACCAGACCAGACCAGACGATACAACACCAGACAGTACCAGACCAGACCAGACGATACCACACCAGACAGTACCAGACCAGACCAGACGATACCACACCAGACAGTACCAGACCAGACCAGACGATACAACACCAGACAGTACCAGACCAGACCAGACGATACCACACCAGACAGTACCAGACCAGACCAGACGATACCACACCAGACAGTACCAGACCAGACCAGACGATACAACACCAGACAGTACCAGACCAGACCAGACGATACCACACCAGACAGTACCAGACCAGACCAGACCACACCAGACAATACCAGACCATTCCACACTAGACAATATAAGGCCAGATCACACCAGACCATACTATACCATTCTGTACAATACCGTACCGCACCATACTATACCATAGCGTACTTGGTATGGTACCATACATGATATGTTAAAAATAAATTGAAAAAAAAGCCTTTATTCTACCAATAACATTTTAAAACTAAACTTAACATTTTATTATTTAAACTATATTTTAGTTTTAATTTCTGGAAGGCCTCCCGTATCTTGTTCCTTCCTTACTCTACTTGCTTGCGTGGAGCTACTTGATATGGTATGGTACGGTAAAAGTACTATGTCCTGGAATCGTAAAAAAAGAGTTGCTCGCCGGCAGAAGTGAAAAGCTGAATATTAACGTTGTGCATATTTGACGTCTTAGGAATTTTCGATCGCGTCATGTGTCCTGACATATTTTTACCCATCGCAAAAAGTGCAGAACCCCGCTAAAGAAGGTTTCACTTCAATAAACCTTTAAATTTTGCAGATTCAATTTTGATTTTATAAACGCCTGCCTAACTTCAAACTTTTTTGAATGACTAACCCTAGAATATACTAACTTTGCAATTGTAAGAAAACACAAGGAATTAATTCAAACTCCGTGAATATCAATCCATAATTCAAACCGTTTCAGAAACAACACAAAGACTGCAGTGAAGCCGGTGTCGTCGAATTCGTCAGGATCCTCAGGATCTTCAGGATGCAATGGTTCTAGTTAGTATATTTATACTTACTGTACAATAACTCATACTTCTCCATACAATCTCCCTCTCTCTCTCTCTCTCTCTCTCTCCCTCTCTCTTCTTCGCTTAGCTGTGACGCCTCAAAGCCCAGGGTAAGCGTAAAAAAAATTGCCATTAGGTAGTTCATTAGTTAATTTTGGAAGATTTGGCTATGATTTTACAATCGGCCGATTGTGCCCGAGGACAAAGGTTCTTTGGAAATGCTATCATTACCGAGATATATAATTTTATTATAATTTAAGTTATTATAATTTAAAATATTTATTTAATGATGATTTATTCAACTTTACAAAAAAATAAAGAAAAAGATTAAAAAAAAAAAAAAGAAAAGATTTAAAAAAAATACTTATATTTTTTACATACCCATAGTGTTAATTGTCTATAATTCCAGGTGTAGACGTGACGATATCAAGCAATTCAAACGGTTGGACGTCGAGGAATACGACGTTCAACGGACTGACAGACGACATAGACGATGCCGAGGTAATTACAACCTAATTGCCTTTCATACCATCATAAGTATACAATAATTATTTTAATAAATATAGGAAAAATTCAAAGGTTAAGGCCCGCACGAATTAAAAAGGAACAACATTTTTTTAATATTACGCATGAAAGAGAGAATAAAAATACGAGCAATTACAATTCATTACGGGATACACGAACGAAAAAAGGCATTTTTTTTTCTATGATCGTACAATGTTTTGAGCATGACTTTTACGCCCGTGTGTGTTGGCATGTTTGTTCCATGGGTGCTTGCCGTTTCTATTGTGTTGTCTTGTTTCATTGATGTGTGCTGAATTGTGTGTGCTGTGTTTTTTTTTTAATTCAAAAGTTAATTTGTATGGAATGTAAACAAATAAATGTGAATCAGTTGTCGTTTTGATTTATTAACACAGGCTTTTTTATGCCATCTGAACGTGCGTTTAAATGTTGAAGATCCGTCCATTGATTAAAATAATGGTGGAAATTTGATAGTGGCGATAGTGTTTGATAGTGGCACATCAACCTACCCAAATTCATTGCAAACTCGCCGCTATTACCACGCCGTAGAGGTTCATTCAGGGTAATTTGATGCGTTGTTGATTGTACATAGCCTCTTACGAGAGATAATAAATACAAAATGCAGCACAGATTATCGGCATTCGAGTGACGCCATTATTTGTCCTCAGAGACGCGCGCCGCATGCTTAGCGATCGCACTCCGCTGAACTGACACATTATATTATAGCATTTATTTATATATTCCCACTTGTGATTGGTTTACGCCAAAGACAAAGAAAACTAAAGACGTCGGGCTACTAGCACAACAAGCTCAACTCAAAATCATTGCAAATTCGCCCCTATTACTGCTACATAACCTGCCTAGCCACATGATATAGAAGTTTTCAACCCAACTTCCCGTCCCGTCTCATACAAACCGGCAGATTGGGTGTGAGAAGGTCACACGATGAGGTACAAAAAATATTTGCACCGTTCTCGTATATTTGTATTGTAATACGCATTTCTCTTATATGTGCGAAACGAAAGATGTCACGGAGTCTATAGTTTTCTCTGTCTATGGTCTACGTCCAGAGGGTTAGTGTGGGGTTGCTATTCGCATATAGCTTTTGAGTGTATTTGCAGTAGATGAAGCTAACCAATCACATTGCGGTATAGTTGTTGACGAATCACAATGCTGCAATGTTGGTTTGACAGCGTGTCTTCATAGTGAAATGTGATTGGCAAACCCAAACTAAGCCCTTATTTTTTTTTTATTTCTTCCCCAAAAGTCCGGTCCATCACATATGAGATTGTGTCGAACTTTTTGGGAAAATATTGGACGTAATCTCATCTTTGATTCCGAGTCTTGTGTTGTTGTGAATATAAAAAAGTGTTTATATTTTATGAAGTCAAAGTCTAAGCATTCACACAATATAAACAATTCTAAATTATTCAATATTTATTAAAGCTACAGACTACTAGTAGTGGTAATAGTGCATTATAAAGTCGTAATAGAGACTGCGTCACGCCTGAAAGTCTAGCCTTATCACTGTGCCAAAATTCATCGAAATCGGCGCAGTAGCTTTTGAGTTTATTCGTTGCAAAAATACAAATCTTTTATTTTTATAATATTTGTTCAGATTTTATTAGAAGTATAAGTTGTTTAAACTTATACTTTTTTGTTTATTATAAAAAAAATTCTAAAGTTTTTCTCTATGATTTATGTTTTTTTTAATATACTATGCAATGATTCATGATAAAAATTGCCTCGTACATTGATTACAGTTTTTATGTTTACAACATCATAAGACTCGTCTCTTCTACATTATTTTTAAGAAATCCGAATAAGTAATAAAAATTAGAATTATTTATTATATTTATGGATTTATTTCGATCTCTAAATAACGATTTTATTTCACAAAAAATGTATTTTGTTTTGTTATTTTCCATTTTTTTTAATGTAGCTTCGATGTTTGGATAAAAGAAGTGGCGAAAAAAGAATTTAATTGAATCATATTGACATATTCCATTATTTTACGATGTCATAATTTATTTATTAGTTTGTCCGTTTAGTACCAATTTGTATGTTTGCGTGCCACAATATGTTTATTTATTTAGCGACGAATCGCTCGGTTGTAGATTTAATTGAATTTATTTATAATTTAGTATATTAATTTGTTTTGGAAGCAACTTTCTCAGACCGTACTGTTGGTATGTTAAATTCTTAAAACGCTGTTTATTATTTTTTTAGCGAAAAATAAAATATTTTAACAATTATTTTAGTGGAAAGTATTACAGTCACCAAAGTCTGTTAGTTAACTGTGACCGCATAATTTTATAGTTAACTGTAAAACTTTCTACTAACATTATTTATTCAGTGTGGCATAATTTATTAGAATATATTTTTTATTTTTCGCTATAGTGTGTTGATACATAACTGTTCCGCTTGCTTGCCACTAGGCGGCGCTGTTTCGATCTCATAGAAATTTGCGTTAATACTGCGGGAGTACTAGTTCGTTCGAATAGGTACTCATCGCAAATGATTTGATAAAAAGGGCCTTAATAATCTCGTATGCGTCCACAGCATAATATGACGTCACCCAAATAATTCTATATCGTGACGTTAATAGAAAAATTACAATTAATTTTAGTTGTTACTAAAGTTGCTTCTAAAACTATATACAAAGTTCATATTGGAATGATAATCAATCAACGGTGATGATTCTTGCAGTATACAAATAGATATACTTACAATACGTAATATAATATAGACGACTGCACAAATGCAGGAATAATTAAGGTTACTGACGCTTAAAAACACTTTTTTCCTTTAATGAATTTGTTTTTTTTTTAATTACGGATTTTTTTTTACTGATTAACAAAAATTTTTCGTGATTTTCTTTCGTTTTTGTTATACCTGGTGTACCTACTTATGAGGAAAAGGCTGTTTTTTTTTCATCACGATATTTCAGTACAGTCCAAAGTTACAAAAATATCGCTACCATAGTCTTATGTTTTTGCTTAAACCATAAACACAAAGATCTTACCTATTCATATTACATTTCGTTGTACTAATTTTTCACTCACGTGTGATTTTGTTTCGTTTTTTTGTCTTAGTTTGAATTTAACGTGTTTAACAACACAGGGTCTCTTGCAAAAAACATGAATTAATAGTTTTGCCTTTGTTTAAATGTTTACGATGTACACAATTTTGACAAGTGTTTGAGTTTTTAAATTATTATTTTAGTGACATATTCCTTATTTACAATTATTGGCAACGATATGAAAATACAAATGTATAATTATGTGAAGAAGGAAAATAGTCATGTACACAAATATTGAAGTTTAAGACATGTCAAAATTGATCTTTTTTTAAACGCGTTATACAAATGTTCACTCATAAGTAAATTCAATTATTCTATGTATTTTTGTGCTTTCTTTCAATAACAATGTATTTATTTTTACAAGTGACCCAAATTTTACTTTTTCAGTGCTAGTTCACAGACTATTATTAATTTTGAAAAAAATTGAGTATTACATAAATTCGCTTTATATAAATATACTATATGTAAAAAGCATGTGTTTTGCATTGATTGGATGAATTTTCACAAAATAATGAGTTGTGAATTTTTTTATTGTAACTTTTATTTCTGAGTTTGTATTATTTATTAAATTTTAATGTTGACAATACACGCTGGGTGATACGTGCTTGTGTGTTTTTTTTCGTTGCTCATTGGCATGTGTTTGATTGAATGCTATCAAAAATCATTTTATTTGCATAGTTTTTTGTATAACATTTGAATGGCATGATAAGTTAAAGAACATTGTATATCTTCAGAAATAAAAATACCTATAGTGGTTGCACGCGGTTTGATCCGCGTTTTTTTCCGGTAAAAAGTACCCTGTGGTATTAAAAGTCTAGCCTATTTCTATGCAAAATTTCATCAAAATCGGTCCATTTATTTATTATCTTTGGTAAGACATTAGTAGCTTTAGATTGAGACTTTTCGCTCCTTCCACATATATCCAATAGAGTTAATGTTGTTACATGGATGAAATAAAAATAAACGTATGTATATCTCGCCTAAAGTTAGTTTTATCCGTCAGTTAAAATACAAGATTCTTACCACACACAATATGAAAAAAAAGAAATCAGTGCGAGTAGGTAATTTGTTTCTAAATCAGACACTTAGACAATATTGTTATAAATATAGTGCCAAGAAAAAACAGATTTTTCAAATGCATATGTTGGTTATAACACGTTTTGTATGTAAGCATGAGACGTAAGTATTATAAATTATCTGGTTTTACAAATCTCATCTGCCATTTTTTTTCTGAAAATAATGTTTTTGACTGAATTTTGAAATAAAATGTTTATTTAAATGGTTTTACAATTACAGTGCTGATTTCTCACGATATTTTCCTTTACCGGAAGCATGTGGAGTAGTATTGGAAGCTGCGCTATGCACATGTGACCCTTCGTGCCTTAACAGTTTATAGGCAATAATATTCCCAAAGAGGGTTGAAATCGGGATAAAAATTGTTATAAATTTTATAAGCGTAATCTAAAACGGTGGTACTGCAAATTATAATCCAGTAGTGATTGCATACATTGAGGGCATTTTTTGTATTTTTTCAATTTTCGATTTTGATGCCCTGCGAACTTAATTCTATTGACAGATTCTACATACCTTTTAAATTTCATCAAAATCAGACCAACGATTCGACAGTTATCGCATTACAAACATACATACAAATAATGTATCTTTGCCCCAAGTCGATTTGTAGACGTCGCTCGTTCGGTTAATAAAATGTAATGGCGCTAGTGAGTTAGGGGAGACTCAAGAAACAAGTGTTCCTCATCAGGACTGGGCAGAATTCAACGCGGCGACGTCCACCATCGACGGGCTCCGCCCCTCGCCGCGCTCCCCCCCCGCGTCCCCCCGCCACTCGCCGCGCCCCGCGCGCCGCACCCCCGCCCCCTCTGAGAACGCGTACGGGGAGCTGAGAGCTCCTCCGTTACCTCCGAGGAAGAGTTTGTCGCCGGCCGAACCCACTATTATAGCTGCGCCGAGCGTGCAAGATATTGCTACGGCTAGTGCTCAAGGTAAAAGTTCGTTTTCGTTTATATACGAAATAGCGTTCGCCCGCGGCTCCGCACACGTTTTTTTCCACGGGTGTAGTAATTTTCAACGTACTTTTGCTGCATGTGTGTAAAATTTAAAGAAGATTGGTTGAGTAGATAAAGGGTGAAGAGGTAACATAATATTATTTGCAATGCTAAAAATATATATGTTACGGCTTGGAGTGAGCCTAGACCTGGGTCTAGCCTTAGATTACAAATTGGCTGATCAGTTGATTTGATTAACTTTTTATTGGAAACACAAAAGTTTTTGTTCATTATAAAAGTTAATGTATTGAACATATTTTAAATAGTTGGCCTGCTGTTATATGACAATAGTCGTAGGTATAAACATTTTAATGAAACTGAACTAAAATGAGGACGGCGCGTGGCATTCATCTTTTTAAATTAAAAAGAATTACAAATTGTTTTTGTTTTCGTATAGAACCCAGAAGGCGGTCCTCGCTCGAACCAGAGCCTGATTCAAGGCATCGCCTAACATCTGTGATCACAGGCTCCACTGAAACTATATCCGGGGTCATTGACACCAGGCACGAGGTAACTATAACATGTAAATGACACAGCTATACAATCACGAAGCAAAAACAAAGAGGTTGTGTGTCGATACGCGGGGCTGAGGCAGACGAGTAGGGTAAGCGGTTGAAACTCACATCCGAAACTATTGGCACATCCTCCCGTGGAGATTGTACTAGACGATAAGGGGACACAGCCTTGGCAGCTTATTGCTGTGGTAATAGTAAACAATAGCACTCCCAAGGAGTAAAACTACCGCTGAATTTTCAAATTTTTAATTTTTTTTTTATCGCGGCACGTTTGTTGCACGATGGGAACACGCCAAGAAATGTAGTTCGGTCGATAATTTTAATATACATTTTCAGGTGCCACCCCCCGACCCCAGAGCGTTCGAGAAGCCGAGACGCTCTTGCACCCCCCAATCAAACTGTAGACCACTCCCCGCCCCTCCCCCCGAAAGACCACTGGACGACAGACAGCCTGAATCTAACAAAAACCTATCCGAAAGTCAAAACAAACACGCAGATACACACGAAATCAAATTGCCAGAGCGCTACATACCTGAAACTAAACATCTAGATAATAAACGCATAGAAAGGACAGATAGACTAATAGATACCAGAGACAAGCCTCCAGATAGACCAGAGTATAGACAAATACCAGAACGGTATGAAAGACAAGAATTGAATAAAAATATCGAGAGAATTGATAGATCTATAGATAATAAACATGTAGAAAATAGACCAGAAAGATATGATAGGCAAGAAAGACATGTACTAGATACTAGATTAACAGATAGAAGTCTAGACAACAGAGTGCCTTTAGACAGACACATTGATAAAGAGAATAGAAATAACGAAAAACAAATACCGTCAGAAAATCGACAATCAACAGACCACGTGCTTAATCATAAGTTTTCTGAAAGCAGGATAGATGATAGGCCAACACACGGGCAAGAGAGAGATAGGCATATAGAATTTAGACACCCGCCCGAAAGGCCGCCGGATAAGCCAATCGAATCAAGATCTAGTTTCGATAGGGATAAGGTTGAGAATCGCGCGCCGCCCCGACAGCGTTCGTTACCGTCGACGACTAGCGGTGGGGTTGATAATCATCCTACCAAGTCAACGACTATGCCTAAGTTTCCTTCAGAAGATGCGAGTGACCCTCAGTATGAAAATGTGGCTGTGGAGAAGAATGAGTTAGCCGTTGGACGTAAGTGTTTTATATTCTTCTTCATTATTGAGATTGGATATTATAAAATATTTTTTCTTCCCAGTGAGACACGGCTAACCAATCACATTGCGCTGCGATTGTCGTTGATTGGTTGACTGCGGATCTCTATAGTGAAATGTTAATTTTCAATATTTAATTTTGGCAATGAATAATTAATTAATTCAATGATTCAAATACCTTTATTTTTTGTCGACAATGTATAGAATAATATGTACAGAATGGTAACTATTTTGCTCATACAATAAATCACCGAGGCCGGGATGAACGGGCTTATTGTAGGTTTACAATTCACATTTTACTCGTAGTGAAGGCATCCTTTACGATTTACTGCACAAACATGATTTTTTTGTCACGCCTTGAACAATAATAATAAAAGCTTGTATTAAAAATGATATTTTTGTATTTATTTCTCAATATATATTTTTTAGAAAATTGTGATAATACCTGTATATTTTTTATTTCAGCAAAGAAAATCAACCCGCTAACCCACGACAAGCACGGGCGAAAATACGGCGACAATGTATCGTACGAAAACATAAATTTGGACTACATTGCGCGTTTAGTTAGCGAAGGCTACCCCAAGGACATTGTTGTAAGAGCATTGGGTATCACTCGAAACGATTTAGAAATGGCTTGTGATATATTACATGAGTTTGGGTCGAAAATACCCAATAAGTGTTAGGTATTAAATCAAGCGTGCAACTTATGAAATCTATAGTACCAGTTATTTTTTAAATAGAAAAAAGTACTATTGTTTAAATTTAAAAGAAAATCGGGCACGGTCGTTTGAAACTTACTTTTGTCTCTTTCGTACCTACCATCAGGGAAGAGAGATAAAGTTAAAAATAGTTGTACATATTTATATTTTTTTCTCCATATGAAATTTTAACAGAAATATGGATTTTTGATGTTTTATTTTTATTTAACTTACGGGGTAAAACCGAACTTGATTTAGAAAAGTATCACATGTAGTCTGAAAATGTGTGTTTTATATCTGTTTCGGTTTACTCACAGGAAAATAAGGCCAAGGTTAGAACGAATATAAAATCACGATTTCGTTATAGTATGGAAAGTTATTTAAAGATATCCTATATAGATTGAAATCGAATAATTATCAAAACTAGTGCCTCGCTTTTCACGTCTTCGAAAGGTGTATAATAAAAAATAACTCAACTTTTTGCTGTAGAGTAAAAAGCCGGTTGGATATAGGTGTCTGACAGTTCACTATCTACTTATAAAAGGCATTTTAATAGGCAACTTTCTAGTTTTCCCAAAATTTTAAATGTAAAATAAGTATACCTATGCTAGAAAATTTTTTGTCTATTTTGACTTCATTGAAAATATCGGTGTGTTTTTTAAATAATTTGATAAATTGTAAATAATTTTTGGAGCTCTGTTCATATAAAGATTAAAATCAGGGTCTTTTTAAAGTTTATTTCTCTTGTATAAATAAACACATTTTCATAATTTTTACAACAGTTTTTGTGAAGTGGAAGCATTTTTATGAAAATATATATATATATATATATATATATATATATATATATATATATATATATATATATATATATATATATTTGCAACTGCCGTTCCTATGCTAAAATGTAACAATCTGGCAATCTACAGTAAAAATCTTCGATATATTCCCGCGTAAGGCTATGGAAAAAATTTTGGACCAATCCATTAATATAAAAAAATCGGAATCGGAAATCGCTGAGTAATAAATAGAATAAGACAGTTTTTTTGTTATCAACACAATGTCATAATCACATATAACAAAAAAGCAATCTTTTAAGCCCATTTTTTTAGTAAGATCATTGTTTACTTTTGTTACAACTTCGTATAAAAGTAATACCTACCTACATTTGTTATATCATTCCTTTTTCCAGTTTCGGAAAATTAAAAATTAACTTTTTTTTTAAATTACAGTATATATTTAAATAGTCTTTGAATTTGAATCACAAGTAGATATTGTGGATTGCCAGATTTGACGATATAAACATGATAATACTTAGGAGGATAATCTTAGTCATAATAAGACACTTGATCAGTAACAATTCGATAATAATAATGTTACATTATAACTTTTATAAAGTTATGAAATAGAAGCGGAAAAAATTCTCATTATATTCTAACATGAGTAGTTATTTTAAAATCACCTAATATCTAATTATTTTTTTTGTGACAACCCTATTGATTACAATAGGGTTGTCACAAATATCTTAATATCTCAGTATAGGTACTGCATATTATATATATAGCATGTTTGTCTTATTCACATTAGAAACACCTAATATCGTTTTATACTATTTGACAATAGAAAATATTATTAAAGTAAAAAAAAGTGGAAAAAGATAATCACTAATTGATAATCTATATTTCCATACTATGTATTATAAACGCATAAAACTGTCTGTCTCGCTTTAACACCAAAACTGATGCGCCGATTTAAATTAAATTTAGTATAGATATAGTTTATGATCCTCGGTAAAACATAGGCTAACGCGGGCGAAGCTGCGTTCACGCATAAATAATGTAATATTATTACTTATTGATATTGATCAATGTTTCTGAATCACCCATCCACTGCAATAATACAAGTGATCTATATAGGAGATAAGATTTTTAATGTAATGTAACCGAGCTATGTACCCTGCGCACACGTTGACATTTTTAGTATCTTTGCCATAACGTTAATTTATTAGTTCGATCTTGTATAGTCTGTTTCATGGCAAGGCGGGAAATTTCATAATGAACAATTATAGTTCATTTCAAAAGTCTTTATTAACAAGTAGGACAGTTCCGATAAAATGTATGAAGCAAAACGTGCAAAACTTATTTTCAAACGTTTTGGGATAATGCCGTCAACCCTGGTCTTTTGTCCCACTCACACATGCTTCGTACCCTTTCACATGCACGAACTGTGTCCAACATTTTGTCCGGAGTGTCCGATTTGTGCGTATATCTACTAGAAATAAACTATATTGTTTATAATGTTGTCATTTTAATCTACTACAAATTCCAAACAAAACTTCATGGCTCTTATAGATTTTTTAATTACAATGTTCCTTTAATTCAGTATTCATCCTTTCATTCGCGCTATATGACATTTGTAAATGTAAATGTATAATAAATTACTTATATTTTCATATAAAAATCGCTGTTTCAAGGTATACTTAAAATAGTTTCTCATATAGAATATATTTTTTCATATAATTATTATTATTATGTGTATAAATTAAATACAAATTTTGACACTTCGACTTATGACTCTGCAATATTTAGCATACGTAACTGTTTGAATTGTTATTGTAAATAAATAACGTTTGTTATATTCGGGAGTAAAACTTTTTTGGTAACATTTTTTCCTTCGTAAATCTAACGTTTTATAAAAATATAAATTCAAAAATTTCGTCTTGTTTTCAATACTCAATAATCATGTTTTGTTTTCAATACTCAATCAATCATAAAGTAAAATATATATCTTGATTAATTATAATCTAAAAAAACAATTCCTCATGTTAAGGTCATATTCTTGTCGAACCATTGATATTGATACGATTTTTTAAATATAATTTTCGTAAAAAAGGTGACTTTTCCACAAGAATTTATTACTCCACGAATTATTTTTCTTCTCTAAAAAATTGTAGACGCCATTTAAATTTAATTATTTCTGCTTATAATTAATTATTTTAACTGCGAACCTGACTGATTTTAGGTTATGATTTCTAGTCTTAGCTCTTTGTTATTATAGATATGAAATATGCAATGGAATACAGAAGTTCCCTACTTATTGTACACTTATAGATATAAATTTCTTTAATTAAAAAACATCAAACCAGTTCTGAAGCGGGTTTACATAATAATTATATGTTTCACATTATTTATGTTTGTTTTGTCTCCAAAACATATGTTTTGTCTTGGTTCCAATATTTGAGTGAACTTCTTTATATTTCTGTAATATATATATCCGTAGCTAACATTTTGTAATTACCTACCTTATAATGTACCCACTGACAACTAGATAAATTTAAGATATATACCACCAGTTGCTAGTCAAATTCGACTTGTCGATACGACAGACTTTTTAAGATCATAGTCGACTTATATTCAAACCACCCGGCAAAATCATGTGCATTGAATAGTGAGCTTTATTGCGTCCGCTGTAGATATACTTTACATTGACAACACAATGATAGTATTTAAATGCTTTTGTTATACATGTTATTTAAGTAATTTTGAAAATGATAATACAAGGTAAGATATGCCCGTGGGTTTACCGCGATTCCCGCTTTTTCATCTCTTTATTATTCTCCATTATTTTTCATCTCTTTATTATTCAAAAATAATTATAATAATTTTGCTGGTTGGAAGTGAAGGTATAAGTCGGGTATGACCTTTATGAGTGTTTCGTTACTCATAATAAAGTCTCGTGTACATTTACGGATTTAAACACACTACTTATGTTAAATATATTTTTTAAATATTTTGTCCGTGTGCACAATTGCACATGCCTTTCTTCTCTATTCCTAATCATAATAATTGCATAATGTATTTTTAGTTTTTTTTATTCACCGGTGCATTCGGATTTTAAATAATACTATCATGTACCTTTGTCATACTACATTTTGACCGATGTGAAATTTCACGCTGTTTTTTTTTTTATTTTTTTTTTTTTGAAAAATAATACGAACAGCTGATACTAATATTAATGCCAATGTAAAAATTTACTATGAATAAATTTAAGTTTAGAAAAAAAAATTAGCAGTTGTAATCTCGCAATTTATCTTAGCTAATTAAACGCAAAATTTTTCTAGAGACTAGGAGGAAATACGTTAAGTAGCAAAGTTCACAATATTTTAATACATTTTTCCTTCTAGACTTAAATAAACGAGTTATTTATAATTGCAATTGACAATGTTAATTTAATGTATTTTATTTTTATTAAATCATGCATAATAATTATTTTGTTATTTTTTAGGAAATTCCGTATATTTAAAAAAATATATTATTTCAATCAAACTGTCAGCTTAATAAAAATATGGTATACTTTTAAATCTGTTAAAGTATCTAAATACATACTCAATGTTGACGCTTCAAAAATCAATGTATTTTGAAGTGTATGTTCCAAGAAAAATACAGTTTTAAGAATATAACAAAACATAGTAAGTATAGGATCCCTATAAGCTCGCTAGCTTATAGGGACTACGAAATGAACAGTTTATAAGCTATTTGATTGCTGGAACTGTATCAAATAATTTGTAAATAATTCTCGAATTCGCCGGCAGGGCCGCTGGTGTAGACAATGTTCTATGTCCGAGGCAAATTTAAACGTTTTAAATGTGTATGCTTTCCTTATGGCTGACATTAAAAAGCATATAGGTATTCTTGCTATTTGGCCCAATCATAACAAGACCTCACTAGTGGCGCCGTCTAGTGAGTGAACGGTAGCCTCATTCATTAGAATTCACTACAGATTTATATGCATTTGTAGTTCGCCTTATAGATTGAGAGAGTTAATAATTCTAATATCGACGGACAATATGTGAGGTTATAGCCTCATTATACACATGCATTTTACTAATGTTATTCGTTGGCTCCTGTTGTTTTGGATTGAAGTAGAATGAACTACATGGGTACGTAATAAGGTCTGAAGTTGTGTATTTATTGAACCTAGTGGCGCCCCCTTTCAATATGAATTTAATTTCTAATGCAAATCATCTACTTTTTGTAAAAATATATTATTGTTTATTTTATTTAAATAGAAATTACATTATGTCGATATTTATATTTAAAATACTTAAATTAAACTTTAATTTTCTTATTGCCACTGGTACTCGTATTAATAAAAACCCAACTTTTTTCTGACAATATGTTTTGTTGATGGCCAGTAATTTTTGTTTTACCATATTTTTTCTTGATATTTATTTTACTCGATATAAATTATAAAAAAAAACCTGAGAAAATGTGTAGGTAATCTTTCTATCAAACTACATTGATTATTAATTTTCATCGAATATTATATTTTCGAGTAATCAAATTGTATCGGGGAGGCTACTCTCACGAGATGTGT